>NC_041055.1:18316971-18916971 GCF_900634775.1 Gouania willdenowi
TTAAACGCTGACAGGTGTTAAAAAAAAATTGACTAAATAACAACTTCTTTAACCGTTTATTACTTTTAAAATGTTTAAACCACAGTCTCTGTCTTTATTTATTTTTTTATTTTTTTTAACTTGTCCATCATTTATTTTCACTGCTCAGTAACAGATGATGTCACGTCCTGTTGGTCTCAGCATTGGTTTCCATTGGCTGCTTATTCATCGTAAAAGCTGCAGCGCATGCGCCGTCACTCTTTAATGGTAAATGGTAAATGGACTTGATTTTATATAGCGCTTTATCACCACACTGAAGCAGTCTCAAAGCACTTTACATATCAGCTCATTCACCCAATCACTCTCACATTCACACACCAGTGAGACAGGACTGCCATGCACTAGTAGACCACTGGGAGGAACTTAGGGTTCAGTGTCTTGCCCAAGGACACTTCGACACATAGTCAGGTACTGGGATCGAACCCCCAACCTCTTGATCAGAAGACGACCCACTACCATCTAAGCCACGGTCGCCCTCATCTTTAAATATGTGATCAATCTCGTGGGTCTTATGAGGACGTGTACTTAAGCTGGCTCGGCTCAGCTGGGGAGCTTCAAGCTGAGAAGATTTTGATGGAATGGTAAAAGCCAGCATGGTCACGGACGGCTTAGCTTGAACCAGGTTTAAACCATAAGCCTGGCTCCACTGAGAACACTTTGATGAAATACCCCCCTGGTTGAAACCAATGTGTTGTCATCAAGCTTTGCAGAAGCAAGATAACGAGCCATTCATTTAATTTAGGTGTGTTGGAGCAGGGACAAATCTAGAAGTCTCAGGAATCCGGCCCTCGAGGACTGTAGTTGCCTACCCCTGTCATACGAGATGACTATTGTTGTAATTAGCGCTACTGTATATAAATAAAGTTGAACTGAATTGTAACATCAGCAATTCAGGGTCATCAAAATATTAGAAAAAGAGGTAACCTTAAACCTAACAAGAAGAAAATGTGAAGAGTTAACTCTCTAACCAGAAGAAGGAGAACAGACAGCCCTATCCATGTACTTCAATATTATTTTCAGAAGCTTGTCACATTAAAGCCCTGCTTTATAAATATCCCAAATAAATAGAGCGCTAAATTCAGTATGCGCACTAATAAATTTCATACACTATGTGTTTGCTTGATGTAAAAACTGCCGTTTCTGCGTAGCGCGCTGCCGTCAGCCCTCTGTTTGGTAAAAATGCGTACATTTAAAAACCTGTTAATGCAGGTAAAAAAAAAATTGCATTCTATGTACGATCTGCACTGGACCAGTTTAGATTAGTATCCAGGCTTTAGTATCTGCCATACACTAGATAACACCTACTCAAGGTCTTTGCACTCAGTGACTTCAACAGGTTACTGTTATTAACATCTTTACACCAGCATCTGACTATAGCAACTTCCCATCATTGACTTTGACTTTGTCTCGAAAAAATCCCACAACAACACAAGCAAAATCTCTAATTTGAGCATGCAGGCACTGAAGGCAAAGGGCGATGCAGCCAAAATAGCACTCTTTATCTCTCTTCACGCTACAATGCTGCTGTGAGAAGTGTCAAGGCTACCAGAGGTTACTGCAAGCGACCATTTAGGTATGAAGTTTGAATATTCACATTAATTTTAATTAAATTTGAAGGCAAAAAAGTCAACTATTTTTGAGTTTGTATTCATGCAAACAATGAGCAAAACTTCACATTCATGGCTTATTACCCTTTCATCTAGGGGTGTTCCACCTTAAAATGAGACAAAGAATGTATGTAACCAGACGACCTGTAGTTCAGTCAGTCCGGACCCACAGGGGACCCTATGTGGACCCAGGCCAACAGACTAAACAGTGGGTATTTATTAAAATTTAAAGGTGCAGTCCGCAACTCTCAGATACCTCTCTCCCCCTCCCTCCCTGTTGCTCTTTTGCCCTGCCTCCAAACTTTCCAAAGTCCCTCCCTCAGAAGAGCTAACAAGCTAACGTTAATCCGACTGCAACATCACAATAATATAACATGCACTGTTAAAAGCATATGGCTGCAGCGCTTCTCTCTCTCAATGTGCACACACCTCAGCAGCAGCAGCAACAACACAGTGTCACTTACAGCAGCCACACGGAGGCTGCTGCGCGCACTTGAACAACACATGCACCACAGAGTTCTAGTGTAACAATTACAAATCAAACATAATGTAAATCACGCAGCAGTTATTATCTTTCAAACAGAAATGTCACCAATTTCATCTTCTACTCCTCCGGACCATACACTAAAAAAGACGGCTCTCCAGCCCGGGAAAGGGGCGGGGACTGTGAGTAACAGCTGTCAGACAACCCATCAAACACAATCCTGGCTCTGATTGGTTCTTTTTGCTCAGTCGCGGTGCATTCTGGCAATCTGCAGGAGCAGCAGGGGGACTCAATGAGCCTGTTTTTTTCACACAAACTACTAGTTTCATGTAAAGCTGTCCTTACATAGCGACAGCTTTAGCAAATATGATAAAAAGTCACTTTTATAAGAGTTGCAGACTGTAACTTTAACTGAGGTGAAAAAAAAAATGGTCAGACATGGAAACAGAGGAGAAAATGTTTGTGGCACTTTTTGACATTTGTTTTGATGATGTTCTTGGACATTGTATTGGGACTGCCTGTGGCATGATGTCCTGTTAGGAGCTGGGAGGAGATATAATATGTATTTGTACAATGCCAGTCCAACAAAATAGGCAATGTTTACTGTGAACTATGTTGGCTTCCTCTAGGATTCTCATGCTGGTACCTTTATTCTCCCAGATGATCTTGAGTATTTTCCTGAGGCATCTCTGATGGTAGCCTCAAGGGCCTTCACGTCCTGCTGTATGTGATCCAGCATTGTAATCCATTTAGTAGGGTGGGCAGAACTACTGCCCTTATAGACTAGGATCTTTGTTGACGAAAACCTAAGGCACTCTTGCATTTTTATGTAAATTGTTGTGTATACCTATCTTAATTTGTAAATTTAGTTTACATATGTATTTGAAACTGATCCTTCATATTTGCATTCTATATTATCAACATTGTTTGCTAAACATGTTTGTGGTTTTAAGTCGAATGTGTTAATATGGTGTGTCAAAATGGAAATTTAACTGTAAATGCACAATGCTGAAGTCGTGCTGAAAAATGATTATACCAAACAAGGCAATGTAAAACGTTCTGATGGTGAGATATAAAGGTACAATTTAAAATAGTCAAAAGCAGCCAGTTATACCCTGGACCTCAGAGGGATAATGGATGTGAGTGAAATTACCTTAATTACACCATGTTGGCTGTGAAGAGTACAGTTTTCTGATGAGTCGTGCCATTTCATCAAACACAATCCTGGCTCTGATTGGTTGTTTTTGCTCGGTCGAGGTGCATTCTGGCAATCTGCCAAAGGCTGCAGGAGCAGCAGGGAGGACTCAATGAGCCTGTTTTTTTCCACACAAACTACTAGTTTGATGTAAAGCTGTCCTTACATAGTTACAGCTTTAGCAAATATGACAAAAAGTCACTTTTATAAGAGTTGCAGACTGTAACTTTAATAAAGCACTTCTATTTTTATCCTGTACAGTTATTGTAGCAATTTAGACCACAAGGAAATGCTTAAACAAATTGCATAAAAACTGTGCTGTACCACATGGTACTAGTCAACCAGTCAGGTCTGTGCATTGTCGTCAGTAAATATTGCAACTCTGACCAGAGACAAACAATCTGAAACAAGATGATCAGATCTCTGAAATGAAGAAGTCCCAGTATAACAGTTCCACCACCATGCTGAGCCACTCATTTACTGCCCAACAACGTTGTAGCGGAAGTGAAACAAGAGACAAAGCTTTCTCGACTGGCTCTCTCCACCTTGACTATCTCTGCCTGAAGTAGAGTGGTAATGAGGGGAGGAGACAATTAATGAGAGACACCTTTGAGCTGGCTGGAAGGAGAAAAAAATCAGTCAAACCAAAGACAGCTTGGAGAGCAGGCAAAGATGTGTGAGAGGAATAGAAATGGAGCTTGCGGGCAACTATTACAGCAGAGAAAAAACAGGTTCTGTGGAACATGAATTAGCTGAGCAGTCCTACAAACTGGATGTAAAGAATAAAAGTAAACTGTATGAAGATAGTGGATCTTAAAGAATGGGCTGAGCTCTTCCACTTCTGGGTTGGACCTACTTGGCTCTGTCTCTTCCTCTGGCCTCACCTGCAAAAGTTGAAGTCTTGAACAAGGTAAGTTACACCTCCTAATAATGAAAATTCTTGGCAGAAAACCGAAGATGAGAAAACCAAGGCTGAAAACTGAAATACCAAAAGAAATCATTGTGTAAATAATTAGTACCATTGCATATATGGGTATATCTGCCACCTAACCTCACTACAATTAAAACATTGCAATTGTATACATTAATATTAATGCTTCAAAGAACAAATCAATAAAAAAAATATGAAGTTATGTATTTTGCACTGACATTACAACAATGCAATAAATATATTATCTTATTATAATACAAATTGCATTTGAAGTGTAATTAAACCCTAAACCCACTTTATTCCTGCTAAATACATATGTATTTGTGTATTGTGTACTGCTGTTTAATGATCCTAGTCCAACATTTAAGTAAAAAGTATTTCAATTTTGCGTATTTACTTGTAAAATGACTGAGCTCTAAGGGTTGAACAGCGAATATTACAATTTAATTTTGCTATTGGCTAAGAATGATTTTTTTTGGCCCATTGTGCATCAGCAACTTTCACTGTTAGTCCCGCCCCTCCTAATGCCCTCTGTGAGCATTGATTGACAGCTCCAATGCGGAACTCTGTGCTAATCTATTAAGGACAAATTCTGCTCTAATCAGAAGGTTTATCAAGCTGTGTGTGTGTGTGTGTACAGACACATTGTGTATATTCCTGTCTGTCTCTGCGTGTGCGCAAACGTGTACTTCCCGTTGCTGTGTGTGTGTTCCTGGTTTATACTTGTGTGTGTGAGGCGGTGTTCTGGGGATCATGGCAGGAGTAGAGCAGGGACTTTTTGTGAGTAATATAGTGTCTGTGGGGCTGTGTATCGTATGTAGTAGTTGAGAAGACAACATTCCGTCATGCCAGCGCTGTGGGCTGCCTGACTGGGCGTGTCTTACTGCTTCAGGAGTAACTCCCATATTGAAGGCATTTTTTGAATTCCCCCCCCCCTAGTGGCAGGTCAGCAGAAAGCAGGGGTTGAGTTAGGTTCTCGATGAAGATCATCTTCTCTGTTTTATTACAGTGACTCTGTGAGTTCTACTCTCCTTTCCTGCTCTGTGTGCCTCTCCAAAAAAAAAAAATGCACAAAAAGACAACAGAAAGATACAAAAATACGCATAATGGCTCCAAAAAACATACAGCAAAAAAAAAAAAAAAAATATATATATATATATACTTCTGCCCTGAACCAAACACACATGCAGGTACATGAATGAAACAGAACTGCTATTGAGCATAGCATTAGGACGACTCAACCTCCTCTGACTGAGGTGATGGCGCCTGAACTTAAACCTACCTTTACTCATTCAATAGCTCAGATCACGCTCACGTTGGCTCCCTGTTAGTCAAAACATACAAGATACACTATTTAGACCATGACAGCTGGCTTCATGCCTACTCAGCAAGCATCTCACAACCCACCTCCACCCCAATTCCTCCAGGTCAGTCTGTAGCCAACTAAATGGGTGTCATTTTGTTGTCATTAACATCTGCTCTGCTCTGTTCCCGGGAGTTTAAGGATTTTCCCCACCTTTGCTTTAAGAAATTTTCACTTACTGGACCTTCTTGAATTTTAGTTTAATACTCCTGGTTTAGACCGTGTTTGGACCATAAACCCCCAAATTGAATAACAACTGGTAATTTAGTTTAATTTAGATTTCACTTTAACTAAACTTTTGTACATGAACTATTCATACAACTCTGATACACATTGTTTCACAGTACTCCTGTATGCTAAAATCATTTAATAAAGTTCTAAAAAGAATGCTAATAATAGATGTGCATCTAATCTCTTTATCGTGGCATGTGTCAGTGGGTGGAATATATGAGGCAGTAAGTACACATTTAATCATCACAGCTGATGTGTTGAAAGCAGGAGAAGTGGACAAGCGTAGGTATATGAATGTGACGGCAACATGACTCAGAATGTCTTCAAAACGGCAGCTATTGAGAAATATCTTTGGTAAGAAGTGGCCATAATCTATCATAAATTATTGATGAGCCTCAATGAATAATCTCAGAGTTCTACAGGCTAGGCTATATAATAACGATAATAATAACATCAACAATAAACAACAAAGAAGGGCTTTATGTAGCACCTAGACACTCAAAATGCTTTAAGAAACCATGAATTATTCACACAATAGACATACTACTACTTCTGTACCAACAGTTGCCCCAGTCTAACTGGATCATTGCTGCCAATTTGAACCCAACAGTTTCTCTAACCTCCACCACATTCATTAATATATTCACATTTGTGAGAGAGGATAATTGGTCAAGTGTCTTGTCCAAGGTCAATCTCCATCATTGAAATCGAGTAGGAATAGGATTTACCAACCCTTCTCCTATTGGATATCAGCTGTACCTCTACCTCCTGCACAATAAGCCGTTTCACACTCTAACTGCGCAAGCGCAAAGTTATTCCAGAGATCATTAGTGTTTTAATAGTGTTTGTATTGTTAATATTACACATATTCGGACTCGAGGAGGTGTCACAAGTTTTCAGCTGATGCCGATTTCGGCCGATCCGAGCACTTTTAAAAACCGATGGGAGCAGCATTGTGGAAGCTAGGGCAGTCCCCTTGGGGACTCGTGTCCACCCCTGGTGAATGAAAACACCGACTATCTGGGTCTCCAGCGGGTGGCTCCTTTGTGAGAATGATACACATATCCGAGCACTTTTGTAAAACCGATGTGAGAAGACGTATAAAAGCGACAGACCTCCTCTGTTTCCACACTCCTTCTAGAAGCTTTTAACTTTTGATTATGGATTTTCTGTATTTACATTATTGTTGCTGGTTTGTTTTTCTGACTTGTGTACTTGTTTTAACTGTAAATTGTCTTTGAGTTTTTGAAAATAACATTTGTTATTATTATTATTATTATTATTATTATTATTATTGATGGGATAAAAGATATTTCCGAGTGTGAAAAGGACAGTATGAGTTCTTACTTTAATTACATTTACAAATTTGAAGGAAGTGCACAAGATGGAGAGGTCGATAAGTGAACTGGAGTAACGCCATCAGCTGAAACAGTTTGAAACGTCAGGAAAAACTGAATTTTCAGCTCGTGTGCAGCATTAGCTTTAGCAGCTAACTGTGTTTATGCCTCGGGGACCAATGCTATGTTTACGCAAAAAATTTTTTAAAGGAATCAACACTCCAATGGGTAAAATAATGCAAACCTCTGTCACACTCACTTCTTACAACATCAGACATGGCGAGTTTATCCCTCTTGACCTTTGACCTAATGTGGAAGTACTGAACCACAGCGAGAGTGTGAAAAGGCTTATTGCCACCCCAGTGACTTCATATTGCTGAACAGTATCTATTTAATGAGTTAATTAGGCTAAATATAGTCGCCTGCGTCAACTATAAAATTAGAAATACTTTTGTGTTGTCCAACGTACTTCTGAGTCAACGTCCCTCATACTAAGATACTTCTACATGGTTTAATTACTGCTTGTTCTGTGTGCACCAGCTCGTGAATGTTTGGAACTCTAAGTGTTTTCATTGCCTTTGTATCAATTTGAAATGGGTTATAATTCAAACAACAGTAATGTGTTTCTAATAGCTGTATTGTTGGAAGATTGAAGTGAAGATGTGGCCAGGTACAAAGCAACAACCTTCATATATAGAACCCATGTGGGTTTCTCTTCTACTTTGTCAGTGCCATTATGATATCATTCGTGGTTGATTTTTAAAAACCTCATCATCGCTGCAATAAATGTGTTGGACTAATGGGCACATTTAGCCACTGTAATCACTCAGGAAGCTGAAGCCTATAATATATGCCCTAAAACTTGACGTTATCCCATTGAGTTTCTACAACGCTTTCTCAAGGACACTCAATGTAACATTCAACCAGTCTCACAGCACCAAATATAACACATGGGTTGCTGCCTGGTATTTGGAAATGTGTCTTTGGAGACCCTCCGACCTACTTGCTTCAAATGGACCATGATGCTGGCAGCTTTTAACTGATTCTGTAAAACACACAGCTGAGTCGTGGACACTTTCCAAACTGAGTAAATGTCTTTTTTTGTCATATGGGAAATGTGATCTTTAGTTGATGTTCACCGTACAGGGAATTTCAAATCCATAAATCTGCTAAAGTTCTGCTTAACGGCAAAAACTTTGTGTTGAGGATCAAAAGAGCAAAATGTTCAGCTCATTATGAAACTGCAGGTCTTTGTCAAGAACTCTAAAACAATCAAAAAAAAAAAAACCTTTCAATAAGTGAATCCCACATATTCTAAAATAATATAATTTAGAAACTAAATATCAATTTCTATCAATCAATACCCTTTGTTTAACCAGGTTAAAATAAAAAATCAAGAGTGACCTGGCCAAGATGGACGCACAAATAAAAATAAAAAGGTTACAGCAAATACACCCACAAATAAAATGTGGTCACACACTTTTGAGCATTTAATGGTCCACGTCAAAAGTGACCTGGCTGGAGGCAAAAACGGGAAACGCCGCGAGCTAAAGCATAGATGTATATAAACATTAGATGACGCAAGCAGGATTCGCCAGCGAAGCTCAACGGCGGCCATCTTACCTCAGACAACCGACTTTCGGACATTCTGACATGCCCTACGTTAGCTGTTGGAAGGTAAGTGATCAGCTTAAACAAAAATACTCTGTGAAATATTGACACATTTCCAAATGGTTTGCCTTATTCCAAACAGGTATGACATAGGATGCTTGTACATGCTGAAATTGTCACTTGCCGTTGGAAAATTGGTTGAAAATTGAGAAAGTCAAGGTTATTTAAATAGTACATCCACCATTGACATCGATGTAATGAGGGAGGCCAGCTGTCTGAGGTAAGATGGCCGCCACGTTGTTAAGTGTCTCCCCATTGTCTGACAGCGTGGGCAAGTCATCTAGTGATTATGTATATCTATGGTGGTTTGCCTCCAGGCTTAGCCCCGCCCAACAAAATACATTACGTTTACAAACAAAGGGTCTATAGTAGAGCTGGAGTGAGTTTTACATGTTTAGATAACATACTCACAAGATCCAATTGATCTCAGTGAAATTTGGTGAGCTGATAGATAGATTTTTGGGATGATCCGAAAGCTACTGTAGATACAATATCCAGAATAATTTTTTGAGCAACTGTGCTTCAAAAAGTTATAAACAGATATGAAATGTGATGAGCTGATCTAAACTGGCGGAGGTTTATGCTCTCCATGTGCTCTCGTTAACACTTGCATTGATCCACTCATACAAACACCATAAACAACATTACAGTGGAGTTCATCATAAATAAGCTCATCAACTGTTCTAGTTGAAGTCTATATACTGTACATGCAAGAGTGATGCATGTACAACAATTAAAAGTCTGCACTGTCTTGTACCCAACGACCCGCATAACGAGCTCCAAAGACTATGTGCATGTTTTATTTTGAAGTTTTGGGAAAAAAAATTCAACTTTAATGACCAAATTGATTATTTAGCTAGTTAGGATAACCAATGTACACTAGGGGTAGGAAATAGAATCTTTAGGCATCTACAATTCAACTTGATTTTAATTATAGGGACTGTGATTCAATGATGCATCCTTTCTTTGTTTCTTCCTGTGACCACTGATGAATTGGTTTTTAAAAAACATGTAATTTGCGAATTACTTACAGAAAATTACAGGAATCTTACTATTAGCTGCTACAGTGTCGAGGGATCATTGAGAGTAGTTTGTGGATCGTGACCATAATTATAATCGGCACTGCAGTGAAGTTGAAGGAGAACGTTCCAGTACCTTTTTGTGCATCACAACCCATATATGGTCATTCTTTATAAAGCGGACTAGTGAGGACGTGCGAAAATTAGCTAAAAAAAGCTCTATTAAAATGCTAAATTTAAGGTTAAGATGGACATAATAATTATAAATATTGCATGGATGCCTTATTTAGGGTTTGTTGCATTTTAAGTATCTGTGTTTTTACATTTAAGTGTATGTTTTTGTGTAAAAAGGAGGCCTAATATGTCAATAACTGGTAATACGTTATGTTGTATCATAATAAAGCAATACTTCTTTCATTTGCAGATGGCAGGAAGGTCTGAACACAATACTTGATGAGTGGAAGCTTGAGATTACACAAATGCATGTTGATTGAATATCTTTCTTTCATGTAAAACTCTTAAATATGTCTGCATTGACTTGCTTGGATAGTTTACTGCGTGTCTTCTTCTGTTCAAACTGCTGGTTGGTGTCAGGAGCATGAATTTATGACTTTGGAAATACCCTCGGCCTTATTACTGCTGCTGCCTCCTTGTTGAAATATGCAGCCGATCTCAGTAGATTGCCTTTCTCCCCCACAAAATCCTTTTCAAAGTGCTTTTACTCCAAGCAACAACAGCCAGTGGGAAGAAACAGTAGTCACGTTGTCTGGTGTTAGAATTAAGTGACAGTTGTCCTGTATCTGGCTCCATGAAACATTCTCCACTTTTTTTTGTTTTGGAGCATGCACGACAGAGTTGCAGTGTTATCCTACATTTTCCAAAAACATTAAGGATATTGATTTATATTTTACAATTTGAATTTGCCATTTGGAACTGTAAAACTTTGTCGTTTTGGCTTGTCCAAGATTTGGGACCTGAAATGTTCACAAATCGGAATAGTCGGTGATAATGTGTAACCGGTGGACAACAGTACTCTGCAAAGTGTTGTTTTTATTAAGCCCAACTCGCTCATAATGTTGGAGAGACCTCTGTTTTTTTTTTTGTTTTTTTTTCCCCTCTCACTCCAATTCCACAGAGAACACAGAAAAGGTACATTCAATAAAGTCAAAGAAAGAAAAAAGAAATCCCATCCACAAAAATGTATATATACCTACAACTAGAGAAATGTCGTCTACCTTGATCTTCCTCCCAATGGAGGACACAGTAAAACAAAAACAAACTTTAATTGGTAGAATTTGGAACCCATAAAGTTACGTGGTTGAAAATGAAGCGATCCACATTTAAATGTAAATGAATAAATAAATAAAATATTCATATAAATGAATGAATATGAATAAATATTCCTATAATCAAACATGAATGACCCGATCTTGCAGGTTCAGAACTAACAAAATTGGTGGGATGAAGCTTGTGAAGTTTGTGCTTCCACACTAATATAAATTGTATTCAACTAACTTTCGTATTTACTTCAAAGAAAATGTTGTATTCATTTAAAAAGGGGGTGTGTCTCTAGATGAGTGTTTGCAAAACTATGAGTGTCTACAATTTCAGTAGTTTTGTTTTCTTTTTTATATACAGTATATTTTAAGGTTTTATTTCTTCAGTTTTTTCAGGAATTTTTTTTTATCTCCTGACATGTTTCGACTGCCGTCAAGGCATATCACCTCTGGGGAAGACTGGCAGTTGACGGTCGAAACATGTCAGAAGATAAAATTTCCTGAAAAAACCTTGTCTGAATAAACAAAACCTTAAAATGAGTGTCTATGCAAAAAGGGTCACAGACCAATTATAACCTTTCAGTTTACCATATAAAAACATGGTTGCAGTATATTCACTACTGACCCTTCATTTAGTGATGTGTTGGTCGCCAACGAACCAGCTCTAAGAGTCGGCTCTTTGACGTGAACGACGGGAGCCGGCTCCTGATTGGGAGCCGCTTTGTTTCTCTTCAAGCCGCATTTAACTGGTCAATGTGTGGGTGTCGTCTCTGCCTGCGCTGAGCAGAGGGGGGAGGGGCTATTGTTTCACGTTAGTTTCAAAATCCACATGCGTAAAAATAACAACCGGGCGCATAAAACCGTAGTTAGTGAGCGGGCATGCGCTCACGGTCATTCTATGAGGTGAATTCTCGTTTACATGCGCCGTCACTTTCTGCGCACTCTTGGTAACTCCATGCATGCTCGACATCACTTCCTGCATGCTCGCGTAGCAAAATCACTTTACCCACCAGGATCAACCCCTCAAAGCTGAGGCACTTGGTTTTTGGCAACGCCAAACTTCACTGAAGTAGATACAGAATTTTTTTTCATTTTCTTTTACATTTTAATCTATGTTAGCTTCTGTATGTTGTTTTACATTAAATTTGTTCAGTAGAAAAAAAGCTAAAAGTTAGATAAGGTCATTTTTACATTTAAAAATTTGTGTTTGCACTTTCTAATTTATTTTACATTTTATCATTCTGTAGAGTGTATAAATAAAGGTGTATTTATATAATAAACATTTGATATAGTGCACGTATTTTTACATTACTAATTAATATTGCGCATCATTTTACATTATTGTTGGTAGTAAATTAATTTAAGCACCAAAAAATCTTAAGGAGCCATTTGGGAGCCGAAAGAGCCGGCTCTTTTTAGTGAGCCGAGCCAAAAAAGCCGGCTCTCTAAAAAGAACCAGAATTCCCATCACTACTTTCATTGTAATGTTTCACATAAGAAACACTGCTAAAATAGCCGGGGCAGCAGTGTGTTTTGAATCAAATTCTCCGAATATCTGAGTGAGCATGTCCTTCCTTTAAGAAAATTGCAATATGTGCCAAAACATTCAGGAAAATTGCAGTGTGCAGTGTCGGCTTTATAATAAAAGCAAAAGGGGGAACAACAAAGAGGCTTAAGCTCAATTTTTTTCTGGAGCTTGGCAGCATGTGTATGAACCCAAAACTCCATTTCTGCGGCTTGGTGATGAGGGACTTCTGCTTTACTGCACTTTCAAAAAGTTCCAACCACATGAGTAGAGGTCAAACCATGTGACCACATTATATAGGAACGCAAAAAGTTGGAAAATCATTAGGTAACTCAAAACGACCAAATGAATGACACAATGTAGAATGACTAAAGGTAGTCATAGAAGTAAAGGAGGAAAAACAAAAAAAAAAAAAAGAAATGGAAGCAACTGTATCAACAGAGCTGTTACACGCACAGGTGTTTTTGCTTATTCTGCCTCATTAGATCCCAGGTCAGGTTGAAGTCATCTATAACCATGCTGAGGATTTCATAACCCACCAAATCAATGGCTCCAGCAAGAACAAAGCTATAACAGGCTCACTGTTAACAAGTGCAAATAAAAACTTTAAAGAGCTGTGCTTTCTGTAGTCACAAAAAGTCTACAATCTTAAACATTCAATTAAAAAAAGAGTTAATCCAATTTCCTTGCATTTTTGAGTATGTGTTCAAGTATGTTTGTAATAGATAACTAGCTATGGATATGTAGAAGGGAAACGAGTATCACATCTGTAAATGTTCTCCGTTGTTCCGTATTGTTTTCATAGCCGTGATGCTATCGTATTAGCTTTGCGACTGAAGGTCAGCTTTAAAAGGTTTTCCATTACTGAAAAGGTCAGTGCAACTTGGTGGGAAAACCTGTCCACCGCTTCGATGGGAAAGTAAAAGGTGCATGAGGAAATGTTTTAATGGGATGATTTAAATTTTTTGAAGTGATTATTTGAAGTAGTGATACGTTTATTCCCACAGTCCAAATTTATCCAATGACATGAATTTGTTTTTGTTTCCAGAATGTGTTTCTGGTGTTTAAAGGTATAAATTGAGTTTTTTTAAAAAAAATCAGAATATATCTTGACAATGTGCAACATGAGATGCAATAGAAGACACTTTTTGGTCAAAGGCTGAGACATGTTTTTTTGGTAGTGGTAGACTGTGGCCCCTCACTGCACATGTCTAATGTTGGATAGTCCCCAGTTATGTACTGGTATTCTATATTTTGTTGTGTAGCCTTGCATTATAAAGGTCCTATGCGTGTGTTGGAATGAATACTAAAGGAGTGCATTGCAATGTGGGTTGTGTTAGTCTTGTAAGTAATAGTCCATGTCAATTGAATAGTGACTTCTTCTTAATGAGAGCTAAGTTTAGACTTTTTTTTTTTTTTTCTTTTTAATAATAGAACATTTTCTTAGTTAAACAAAAAAATTTAAAATACAAAAATAAAAACTTTTAAATACTTATAGAGGATGCGACTGGTCAACTACATGCATTCTAGATGACAAATAAACTTGAACTATGTGATTATATCGGTGATCTTTTACCCGTTTGCAACATGCCAGATAATCTTAGAATATTGACAAATATTGCTAGAAATAGACCGAAATGATGCAAAGACATGATGCAGATAATTTAAAACTTTTTTTTTATTTTGTGTAGTCAAAGATAAAATGTGGATATTTGCTATATATTGACTTTATTCTGGTAGAGTCATACCAAAAAGACTATTTTAGGTCAAAGTAACATGTGACAATGCCACTGCTTTAGTTGTGTGTCTTCACTCTTCTGCTTTTAATCTCATTAGGGACAGTACTTGTGAGTGAGTTGTCGATGCCACATAGATGACAATGGAGTACCCACTTCCTTTTGGCAGGAAAAAAAAACCTCCACCAGACCCACTCTCAGCCTTGGCGGCCATTTGCTTTAACCAGCTGGGTTTCATGGAAAGGGAGGAGAAGAACAGGATTGAGAGAGAACATCATAGTATCCTAAGCTGGTTGAATTGCAAACTCCAGATCAAGAAAAGTCAGATCAAATGTCTGGACACCTACAAAAATAATACATAGATTTAAAAGAGAGAAAGAGGAAGAGATGAGAGACAAGAAAACAAAGGGTGTGAGTCATGATTAAGGCATCAAAAATTAATGTGATTAAAAGGGGAGTAAACATAGAGAACTGCTTTGTGTACTCGACAAGGTTTTCTCAGCAGCCTAAACCTATAGCAGAAGGTTTAGGATTACCTGAGCTAATATTAACGGTTTTCTTTCAATAGGTAAACAAAAAATACAGACAGACCTCAGACTTCATGGTATTGTAACACCAGTGACTGTAGTTCCTAGATGTCAATATGCAGTTCTCCTAAATTAGAAAAACAATTGGCATGTTTTGTATTTATTTCCAATCTCTACCTTTTACCAAGATATTTATATTCTTGGAGTTGTTGCCACAAACTGCCCCCAATTGTCTATTTTACATAACATCTATACTATAGTAAGGGAAGTATCTGAATAATAAAAGACGCTCGCTATCATCCAGCTGCCTGTCTTATTTCGCTTGTGAAAAGGTTTACTTACATCTTGAGTAAACAAAGCGAACCGAGGAATGTGTGTGTGTGTGTGTGTGTGTGCGCGGGCATATATTGTATGAGGCTGTTCTTGTCACTACCCTGATCGGTGGCTAGAGGGTGCACTGTAGACATAGTGTGCATGAGTGAGAGAGGAGAGATACAGAGAGAGAGCGAGCGAGCGAGTCGGTAATGTATTCCTGCCTGTGGCAGGGCTGGTCACATGGGGAGAGCAGCCTGTTTAAAACAGCCACTGCTCACTCAGTCAGAGCATTGCGAGACACAGAGACAGATGCACACAATCGGTCGCTCTCTCTTCTTCTCTTCACGAGCATACACTTGCACGTCTGCGCATACACACACACAGACACACACATGCTGCAAGACAACTTTTTCCTATTGGACTGACACAACGTACACACCCGGGATAGACACATTCCCCTTTGGCTACAGTGGAGAAGAAGATAAGGAGTGACACGATCCAGATAAAAAGAAGCATAAAAAAGGTTTCCAGTGAGTAGTTGATCTTATTAGTTTCTTTTTTTTTTTTTTTTTATGGACTTTTCTCTTGTTCTTCTTCAGTGCTGCCTTGACCACGACCTGACAGAGAACGTAAGATGGTTGGTGGATGGATGAGTAGGGGGAAAAAAAGAGTGATGGCAAAAGTGATTGGAGATGTGGTGCCAGTGCATCCCTGGAATCCCTCTCCATCCATTGCACTGGTCTCTCTAGTCTGAGAGGATCTAATGCTGTTAATTAGCAGCGTGCTCTTGGAATGAGAGGAATGCCAATGCGCTGAGCCGGAGCTGCGGTTTGTGTCAGATTGAGTGTGTGTGAGCATGTCCTCTGGGTCTTATTTGTCTTTTTGTATATCAGTTGGATCGAGGTGGTCTGTCACACTGATGTTGTGCAGATTCCCTAAGACACACGCTGCTCAGGGTGTGATTAATAGGAAGCTATTGATATGCAGATGGAGGTAGATAGACCCGTCACTGCGCTCCTGGTCATATGAGTGATGTGTTGTGTTGGTGAGGCAGGATACGAAAGGGGGGGTTCAGTGTCACTCTGTTTCTCCTCTGTCTAACCCTCTCTGTATCCTTTCTCATCCTCTCTTCCTGCTAGTTTCTACCACAGCTGCTAATCTCTCCTTATCCGACAAGCTCTCCTCACTTTCCCATCCTTCCTGTTTCATTCATTCTTTTCTTTTATTCTTTTTCCAAGCGCAACTTTCCACTATCTATCAAGTTTCCCCTTCTGGAAGAAAGAGGCTTACTCCTGAACTTTCATCAAAATGACAGAAAAGTTTTCAGAAGAGGAAAAAAGTGAGAAGAGAGAGTGGGGAAGAATGAGGGAGAAAGTTGAACTAGGGGAGGGTAAAGCAGGGAGGAGGGTATTTTGGGGTTGGGGGGCATTGAAAAGGCTGACACTGGCTTGGACAATTAGCCCGGGGAGTCTGTCCTGGGGTGCTATTCTGAGAAAGGCTTTGGCCCCCGAGCCCTGGGCGCTGGGTCACGGGATGCCTTGACCCTTCCAGTCAACAGCTAGGCATGGGAGCCATTATCACGGCCTGATTGATTAGCACCGAGCGGAAATCCCTTTTCTCTTCACTCTTTGGGAGAAAAAGATGGGAGCTTTTTGTCCTTTTGCCACAGCTGGTTTAGTATCTACCTGTGTCAAGAAGTTGAAGTTTTTACACTATTCTCATCTTCACTTTGTCCGTTAGAAAGTCTTGATTTGAATTTACTTCTCAGTGTTGGATCCATCATTCCCCGACACCTCCAACATGTGTAGCTGTAAGATTATATTTATCTGCATATTTTAAAGAATGTAATGAAATTGACTACATTGTGTGTTATGACTTGTCTTGACCTCCTTTGAGCGGTGCACCTGCAGAGTAAATATTGTTGCGTTTCGAGGTTACCTGGAAAAAAGAAGAGGGGGAAAAAAGCTACGCAATTGAAAAGATTTGCAGAACAAAAAGAGTTCAGAAAGACAAAATCTGGTTTTAAGTCTTGCCACTTTCCCTAAGCACTCCCCCTTCCTCTTCAGACAGGGAGTTTAGCGGGTGTTTAGCCCAGCTCACGGCTGATCAAAGCAGTGTGTGTCAGACTCAGCTTAGCCCAGGCACTCCTTAATAGACCACCATTTTCATGCCTAGTTGGTGGTGGTGGAGCGGGAGCGATTGATAGCAGGTCAGTGGAAGGAGGGGTGTTTGCAGAAGTGACCGAAAGAGTTCAGGGGAGAGAACGTCAACTTGGCAAACAAGGCTAAGAAGCGCTTCTATATGAACAACACAGACAGCCAGATCAGCGCAGACAGGCAGCTGGATGATAGCAAGCGTCACAGGTGAAAAAGTGGGAATAAATAACAGATGCTAGGCATCAAGAGCCTGCAGAAAGGCACGGTCCAATACCAGTCAGCGGACAGACGGACAGGTTTTCAGCTGTCTTATTTCTTATGAAAATACCCAGCACTTGCAGGGCATCCAGCACAGGATAGCTCCCACACATGGTTTGGTTTTGAGCTGGAAGAAACAACAGATGGGGAAGAGTGTGTGCACAGCCACACACACACACACACACACACAAGTGGTTGTTTGTCAGTAAGATAACAAGAAAAAGGTAATGCTTCCACATCTATGCAAGGTAGGCCTTCACATGACTACCTACATGTGTCCTTACACTAAGCAGCCAAAATACAAGCAAGTAAAGCTTGTATTGATTTTCAATCAAGTGTGGAAAAAAAAAAAAATTCCAGGAAGAAAATAACTTCAATCTGATACATATTGTTTTACTTCTCGAACCATAAGGAAATGGTTTATTTTGTATGTTTTCACCTTCCACCTTCCTCAAATTACTTTCCTTTCCTCTTTTAATATATTCTTCTATAACCACTATTAATCGCTATTTGTTTCAGCTGCTAACATTTCTCTTAAGTTTCTAGGCACTTTGATCACTGCAGAGCAGTAGGTGACTGCAATTTGTACCCATTACATAAGCCAGGCACCCGGTCACAATGTGGCTTTTGTTAGATTCATTTAAACCTTTCTACTTCAAAGACAAATTATTGATCAGATTTTTTTATGTACCATTTTGGTATACTGTTATGTAGGCCACTTTCTAAGAGATGTGCTTTTTTCCTACAGATATGAACAAACAGCCTGTTCCGTCACATAAAACACAGCCCCAGTTGTTATGCTGTTTTAAACCAGCCAGGTGCAATTATGATTGGCATCTTCTTCAGCCAATGGACTGCCTTTTTCATTAAGTAAACCTCTGTCGGCCGATGATGGTGGCCTTCACAGAACTCAGCCAATCAGAATGTGTAGCAGGCTAATACTTGTACGGTTCCATCTCAGGTTTATTAAAAGAGATTCATTGTGTATTGAGATGAGTTTCCATCTACACATGAGCTCACCACCTCACTGCCACAAGTCTGCATATCAGTCCATTTACAGCTTTTTATGTTATTTTTATATTGGAACCACTAACCAGACTGCTGATCTGCTTTCTGTTTGTCAGCTCTACTTCTACAGTCCCTCAGGTACATCTGTGCCAATTTTCAACTGGATTCTCTGTAGTTTTTTTCCATAATTACACAAATTGCACCCAGTACACACAGTACTGTATGTATTATGTGTGTTTTGTGTAATAATGAGAAGATGCTACAGTGATTCTAGTTGAAAATTGAGGCATAGGTACCTGGGAGACTGGAGAACAAGAATCTGGTGCAGTGTCCTGAAAACAATTAGATTTTCTATAAATGTTTATTTCATAACCCTGTGCAGTACTGTATGTATTGTGTGTTTTGTGTAATTATGAGAAATTGCTAGAGAGAATTAAGTTGAAAATTTACAGAGGTACCTGGGAGGCTTTAGAACAAGCATTGGCGGTGCCAGCCGGAATCCTGTACACACTGTGCGTACGATTTTTTTGAAGGTGTAGAATTTTTATTCTTTATTTTTTAATGTTTTGCTGGGCTGTATTAATCTGTGTTTATGTACGCTGTTACAATCCTCTGCTGTAAAGCCTAACTGATCTTCAGTTTTTTGTTGAGTAAAAATTAATTGGAATTGAATCATTTATCATTTTTTGTTTGTTCTGCCATGCGCACTGCCGCTTCATGCTCTGGCAGCTGTTCACGGTGCTGAACCGGGTGACAGCATTACTACTCGGAGCAGAGAGTTCTTGTGGCTTGTTTGCGAAATGTGCAAGCCGCGCTGCTCAGGGACTGGCGGGCCTCACATCTGAGGTGTATTCCAGAAAGGAGGTTCAACAAACTGAGTCAACATACCCCGCGATGGGAAACTCTGGGTATCTGGTTCCATTATAGCTGGTATGAAGTGCAAACCATGGGTTACTTACGTGCACAAAGAAAAAAGCCATCATCAACTGAGCAAAGATCACGTCTCATTTATGTTGATTTTTAATGTAATGTAGTCGCCAGTCCAAAAAAGACGTCATAAAAAATATGACCCCAACCTTACACTCCCAAGTGCGCCTTCTTACCCGTTGCGCCACGGTAACAATAGAGGTATGTGCGCACTAACAGATTGAATCCTGGCGACGCCACTGAGAACAAGAATGTGGTGGAGTTTGCTGAAAACAATTTGATTTTCGATGACTTTTTGGTATATAACGCCTGTACTGTTGGTGTGATTTATGCTTGCAACTGAGGTGTACTTGAATGCATCATTAAGCATTTTTGTCACAATAACGCCTGTACAGAACTGTTGGTTTGATTTAAGATGTACTTGAATGCACCATGAAGCGCCTGTCGGCTTCTGATGACTTTACCGTAATACGAGATGTAAACGGGCATTCTATTTTAAAACCGCTGATGCCGTTACCGCAATCCAGTGGACATGAGGACTTTTGGCTTAAGAAAACAAGGCAGGCTTCGGCTGTTTAATATGTTAAGTTGCGAGGATATACATTTCTCCATTGCTGTTTTTTTTTTTTTTTTTTTTTTTTTTTTTTTTTTTTTTTTTGGCTATTTTGGCAAATAAAAGGTAATTTTCTCTAGTGCTGCTATGGGTGTAAAAGTTTGTAAATCATTTGTATTTGTGGCTGACCTTTGTGGCTAAATTAGCTGTGATCTTGCACTGTCCTTGTTGCTGAAACACAGCAGATTTTGACAGCTGTCACTCAGAGTGAGAGATGCTCTGTGACGGGCAATTGTCCATGCTTCTTTAACGCTGATTGGTTGTTTGTGTTCACGTGATATTATTGGCCCATTTAGTTAGAAAAAGGCACTTTAAAAAATGTATTCTGTTACATTTTTGTCTCTTTCTTAGTGTTGGAACAATACCCAATGTTTGCTCCAAATTAAGCACTGACTGTATATAATCAAATATTGCACTCAAAACATACAGTGTGGATAAAAATATTACAGTTGTCCCAAAATCCTTTGTCATTCTCAAAAAGCTCCCTCCACCCCATTTTCAGCTCTTCTATGCCAAACTCAGAGTGAATGTCCTGTGTCCAGATCAGAATCAGGCACAGTGTCGTACTGTAACTATCTTATCGTTTTGAAGCCCAACTGTCTGACGTCACCAGCTCCCACGCAACTTTCACTCACTCGGACTCCTGGGCATAGGACGCACGTCGCATCCCTGTTGTGTGTGTCAAGCTGTACGTGCCTGAGTGCAAGCACTCTTCCCCACAACTTCTGAAGCTTGAGTCAGCGCACAGTTCTGCCTCCCGACAGCCGCTTTCACTTCTGGAAGAATGTGTGTTCTCAAGCTGTCCATCACGAGAAGCGCCTTCTTTGTTTTAAAAACTCCACCCGGGAGCATTGAGAAGCAGGTCGACAGCCACTTCTGCATCACAGCAGAGTTCATCCAGCCTTTTCCGTTCACCTCAATGACAACACCAGCTGGCATTTTTTCTCAGCTGAGATTGTTTTCAAACTTAAACTTCACCATGGGTATTATTTCTGCCCAGATGTGATACATGTCAGGAACACCGTAATGTCTGTTTTTTTTTTTCATGTCCAGGTGTGTAAATCTATACTGTCTTTGCTCCACATGACTTAAGTGTCCCCATCAAAGGAAAATCAAAAGTGAGCGAGACCACGTCCTAATTGATGACGAGGTCCGCGTTGGAAAATGTGTGTTCCAATCTGTCGTTTAGCAAGAGTTTGGAAAGAATCAAACTTCTCGGCAATGTCAACTGGCACATTTAGGCAGATTTCGCTTTATGAAATGGAAGCACCGAGAAAGCCCACATTTAAACTTGTAGATGCCAAACTTCTTTGCCTTTTCTTGTGCTTCAGCTCTACCCAAAAATCTGCCATGGTTGGCTTTTTTAGTCCTTTTAAACACTCTGCAAAACATTTTTCAACTTGCACCACCCTAGCAAATCCCCACCTTCTAATTTTCCCTATATTTCGGTAATTTACCTTCTGGATTTAAATACTGTGATGTAACTTCAAAACGCATTGTTAGTTATCATATTTTTTGAACCAGTTTGTCATATTCACCGCTTCCTCAACTTTAAATGGAAAAAAAAAAATGGGCCCTATACACTAAAACATATGGCATTTATTTTTTTTTATTTTTTTAAGTTTAAACCTGATTATTAAAAAGAAACAGTAAAAATAATTAGTATTTCAAGTGCTCATGCCAGACTGAAACTAAAACCACGAAGCTAATATATGGTCATCATTTTCCTTGATGTCCACTAAAATCCACATTCCAGACCAATAGCTATTAATGGTTGATATGCACTGCCTTTGCTGACCTGTGGGGGCAACAACATGCATCTGCTGCATAGTTTACTAGAAGTGGAAGAACATTACCAGTGGGTAGAGACTGAAGAGTCAGTATGTTGGAATCTGGAGGGAAAAACATTGTCGTAGATGCAATGTTTTTGGATACATTGATACAAGTCACACCTCCTGCGAGATGCCATCCCACTTCATGGGCTTGAGTTGTGGAATTTTTGTATAGCCTCAGGTGCAAGATTATAAGGGTAATGTAAATGAGGATGAATTCCGTAAAAGAACTGCAGCAAAAACTAATTTCCCTACTTTCAAACTTTCTATTCTTGTAATCTTTGTTGGGAACAAGTGAAATAAAGCAAGTTTAACATAGTACCTCAGGATGTCACAGAGGGAAATATTGATGATTGGCTTGTAGGTATTTGTATTTTTACCAAAGGTTGTTTACTGGCAAAAGAAACTGCACTCCTCCTAACATGGTTTGATATGCATGTGTGTTTGTGTTTTGAGCTAAAGAAGGTTCTTCTGTTGTATAACGCATATTGGATTGCATCCCAGGTTTATTATTTGGCACTTCCCATGTAGTTTTATTAGTTTAATAGCTCCATATTGGAAATTCCAAAAGAAGCAACAGCAACAGACGTCTGACTCTGCAAATGTTCATCACAACAGTTTTATTTAGTAGACTTTTCACTTTCTTTTCTCATTTTCAGCCTGAAAACTAATTATTATATTGCAAAGCCTGTTATCTGTTGGCATTCAACGTCAACAAAATGAGATTAAGATTAAATCAGAGTATTTTATTACAAATATTTGATAGTAAATTTGAAGGGTTGAGACCTGATTAGTGGTATGAGGTGGAAAGGTGTTTTTTCCTTTCATACGTTATGTAAAAGAGTAGGAAATAGAATTGAGCTTGGCTAGCATTGAGGCAAATATAAGAATTGGGTTTGTGTGTTCATGTACATTTATCCATGAAAGCTTGGTGTGTAACAAGCCTCCAAATGGTAAAGGTCTAAAAACCAATGCTCCAGTCTGACAAAGTGAAGCTCCCATGTTTTTCTCGGTCTTTAGCTTTTGAGTTTGAAATGCCACTTGCTGTGTGCTTTCATCTAACAGCACCTAAGGGTGTGAAAAACACGACAAGATTCTGATAAGACTTGGCACCAATTAAGGCACCTCACATGCATTCATCGCCGTGTTTTACGACAGTTTCTTATCTGCACCATCTGCTTGGAAGATCTCACTTAGACAGTAACTTCCTATCCAAGTATTTCATTTATCTTACAGAAATATATATATAAATACAGATAAAAAGCCAATCCCTAGTGCTATGGTTTACTCTGTCCTATAACATTGCATCAGGAGCCTACATTTATTATATTTTTGATTCCTAAAAAGACTTTTGATTTAACCTTTAGAAATATGTGCCCAGTTTTTAGTCTCCGTTCCATATATCTGGCTTTGGGGAATCAGTTTATTAATGATCAAATTGTTTTGTTTTATTTATTTATTTTTTAAATTTATTTATTTTATTTTTTTTGTGAATGTCTGTTTTAACTGTAGTAGGAGACTAAAATAGTTGTCCATCTCAGACAGTGAGAGTAGCATTTCTTTCATTATTTGATCAAAGCAAAGAAATCATGGAGTTAATAACAACAGATAAATATACATCATACGGCGTGCACTGCCATCGCTGTATGTGCAGTATACAGCTAGACAGTCAGCTAAACTCTTTGTGTACATCAGCACTCTGAAGGCAGTCTCTTAATCACCAGGTTTAATTTGTACAGCAAAGTGTAAAATTGAAATTAAAGTCTGTAATGTAATGCTTCATCGCGTACAAACTTCAGACGCAGATCAGCGTCCATTAAGAGTCAATTGTATAGCTTAATGTAATTCTAACTGTTCATATATAGATATTTTTTAAACTTAAAATCTTAAATAAAAATGGCTGTGGTGCCAACTATACACAGTAAATACAGCTTATAACATCAGATTTTAAATTGTAAATAAGATTACAAAAATACCAAATTTCTTCAAAATAAGGATTGTCAAATAGAGATATAATTACAAATAATCAGTACACACCCACAATGCTACCTTAGGCATGAAGATTTATGCAGATTTACTGATATTTCTGGCTGATAAACAATAGGTCCGTTTTTCAGTTTGTGTACTTGTGCGGACTCGTGGGCTCCGCTCGTTTTACCGAGCATGCATCAGAGGAGACTTGTGCGTACTCCGCCAGCTATATTTCCCAGCATGCACTTTGAACATACGCATGACTCCTTTTATTATTATTACCATTTTGTAAATTTGTTTATTCCTTTTCTTCTTCACTTATTCTTATTTTTCAGTTATTATCATTAATCATTGAATTAATAAATGTATTTATCTACTTCATCCTTCTCCCAATAATAGCCAACTATAATCATTTTTCTTTATTTTTTATAATTTTATTACTAGCAATATTTTGTAATTATGTTTTTCCTTTGCCCTTTATTATTCTTATTAATTTACATCAATTTTATATAGCACTTTTCTGGGTACTCAAAGTTGCTTTACAATGAAGGGAGCAGTGTTGGGGTGTGGTGCCTTGCTCAAGGTACCTCCGGTTCCCAACCCATGTCCCTACGGACTAAGCCACTGCTGCCAATTATCTATGTGGTAAAGGGCAGCCATACCAGTCCTATCCACTGTCCTTTATGTTTGTTTGAATAAATTGCCTTTATCGCCTATTGCATCTAGTGGACAATACCAAAATGGAACATAGCGTAAAGATATTTTTTTTCTACACATTTCTAAATAACTATATACAAAGAATATTTAAGGTTTTTTGATTTTCTTCTCAAAAACAGTTTATTTAAAAGACACGACCCTCTGAAAATTAAAGCTTCCCCCCAGTTCTACCCCTAGAATTACTAAAAGGCCAAGTATAAGTTCAATTTTATATTAGTTTTCATTTTGTAGGTAATTTCCTACATATAAATATCAGTGGCTTCTGCTAAAGAATATTATGTCAATTGGCCATTTTCACCATTGCATCATTTTGGGTTCATATACCCAGGGTTGTGAGTAACTCGTCCTGGTTGGCTGATTTTATGAGGGTTTTTTTTTTTTGTTTTTTTAACTTTATTATTGTCTTGCTAATCCTGTTGGTGTTTTCCTGTCTGTGTTCTGTGGGTTTAGGCTTTTCTCTTGCTCTACAGACACTCTCTTGTCATACTATGGTTGGGTAAACATGCGTACAACATGAGAAATTTGGTATACAGTATGATAATGTGAAAGACTGGTGTGAATGAATAATTTCTGTATGTGCTTTGAGTCTCATTGGAAAAAAACACTATGTATATCAAAACCATTGTTTTTATTATTATATATAGCTGATGTCAATTTTCATTGGTATGAAATCCCCCCCCACTGACAGCCTCTCTTACTCCACTGATGATTACCATTTTAATTCATAATGCTGTGTAACTTTGCATGTTCTCCGCAATGTGACAAAGAGGTAGACAAAGAAGGAAGTCAATCATCTGCCACAGTTTATACCTAAAGACGTTTTGCTTGGACTGTTGTTGCTGTTAGAGTTATAGAAAAGGCAGATTTTACAAAACACGAGAGGAGACACAAGTCACTGACGACCAGGTAGTGGAGAGGTGAGGCGAGGCATAGCCAACAACATCTTTGTCTTCTTATGGGGGAGATTTAAAGAGACAACATGACCGGAAAGACGACTCAAGAGGTGAAGAAACGGCTAACAGCAAAAGTGATTGTGGTCAGATTAGAGGAGCAAGGAAAGTCTAAGAAAAGAGTAGATTCAATTACGGGGGAGCAAAAGGTAGTTTTAGGGAGAGGTTTGGATGAGGGATGTAGAAACTTGTAGGGTTGAGGGGGTTGGCAGAGGCTAACTTAGACTGTGATTGTGGTCAAACTTCAGAAAAGAAGACGAGAACCAAATAGGGAGAAGGTGAAGGGGAGGGGAGGAAATCGGAGTATTGGAAAGAGAGGGAGGAAGAGCTGATGAGTGGTAAACTTTGAGGAAATCAGGAAAAAAAGGGATGGCACAAGGTAAAAAGAAGATGAGCTCGTAAGAGGCTGACAGCATTATAGCCACTCGCGTAATTGAGGTCATAGACGAGGGAGAGGTGCATAGATTAAAGAAAATGAAAGGAGACATGTTGGATGAGCTTAGAGTTGAGGTGATTTGGAGGCAAGATGTGACACTGGTGACAATGGAGATTATGCATTCATTCAAATTTTCACATTTTGCTTAACAGTTAAACAGTCAATGGCCACGGTTACGTGATGATTCTTAATTTAAAATTCATTATTCCAAATTTAATTAATTGAAATTAAAGTGTTCTGCTTCATGTCTACATGGAAATAGTAATTATGAATTTAGGTTGACATGGAATACAGGTTTATTCTGCTTTATTCAATTCCGCTTTAGGTCTGGGGGTTGGGAAGGGGTTCTGATTGGACAGGGGACGAATATGACGTATTCACATCTATCAGGAAAAAACACAAAGTTTTTTGGCTACAACATAGAAAACCACACGAGAACTGTTTTCACTTTTATTATGATTGTAGTTTTGGATAAAGCAGCTGGACAATAACATACTTATTCACTTTGGTACACAGAACAGGAGAAGGTAGATAGGAACTAATTGGATTATGTTGTCATCGCGACTGGCCGAGCGTGCACAGTACGACCGGAATCAACTTAAAGCAGAATTAAACGTTTATAAGACAGAGGAATTAATTGATTTGGAATTTCAAATCAAAATAAATCAGTCACCTAATACTGATTTAACTTTAATTTGGAATTACATTTGCATTTAGAATTAAGTGTTTACAAGATCAGTTTATAGAGGATTTATCTTTTATTCTGAATTAAGGCGGAATTAAAGCTCCCATGTAAACGTGACCTTTTTCGCTTCGTGGGGGGCCAATGCAAGATGCAATTTGGGGGCCTTCAATTTGCATAACCGCATAGATGGATAGCCAATGTAATGAATGGTCAATGAAACGCTGAATAATGAGTAACTATCGGCTGACGTCGCACACTGATTATTTTTGGAGTCTAACATTTGTCACTTAATTATGCCTCAAAAACAAAAGTAACAACTTATAATAGTGGTTTATTTCCTTCTTGTATCCTACATTTATTTTCAAACATATTATATATTATTCTCCTTAGTTCTGGGAGAGGCATTAGCTTAATTGGGCCCCCTAGTGGCTCATGGGGCCCCATGCAATTACATATTCTGCCTAAAGCCGGAAACACCTAAGACTAGAATACATCCAAATAATAGTATAATGAGAGCTTGGATATAGCATTCCAACAATGGATAGGTTGTGCTTCACATTAGTCACTTAGAAACAACGTCAAAACAAATCCCTTTAGTAAAAAAATTAATAAATAAAAAATGTGGATTTTTCTTTATTGTCTCAGAAACTGTTTCCTACTGTAATATTTCACATACACAACCAGACTATGCTAGTTTTTTTTAGTCTTCATCCATAGGAGTTAAATTGGAGTATTGTAGAAAATAAATAAAATCCTTACGAATACAATAATATGAGATTTGTTCATCTTGTGCAGGGTTTTGAAAGTCATAAGTCCCCACATATATTATTGTTTGGTTGTGATTTTATATTTAGTTTTGCTTTCATAACACGTGGCAATGAAATAAAAAATTCTTCCTGTTGTATTTGTTTTCATGTGATTTTTCACAAAGACTGAAACCCTGACTTACCCATGTGTGTAGAAAACGTTCACCAGTCTAGTGCCATGCCACATTATTAATAATGCACTGCATTAAAAATGCATAACCTTTCCATCATTTGGAAAATAAGCAATAGGGTACTCACTTTAGAAGAGGATGTAGGTTCATCTTTATTTCAGACATATTTTGGATATATTTATTTATCTCTTATTTATCGCTATTAAATATAAATAAGCTATTGAAAGGCTTAGAGCTATGCCTCTCACGCTGTCTCAATCATTTTCTGTCTTTATAGGGTTGTGTCCATCTAATGTCTCGGTCCACTCAACAGTGTGAAGCTGCTTTCTGTGTTACTGCTTACGTCCATCTCCTTCCATATCCGTCCATAAATTAGCCCTTTGTTGTGCATATGAGCTTGCCTTTCTGCACGTGTGTGTGTGTGTGTGTGTGTGTGTGCGCGCCTCTCTCTGAGGCAGGGGCTTTTAATCTATTAAAGCCTGATCTTTAAACACTAATCAATGTACCCTTTTATACATCCATTACAGTGTGGAGAGTAAGGGATAAATAAAGCATGACAGTGAAGCTCAATATGACCACATAACACTAAAATGTCCCAAGCTAGTCAAATGGGTAAGGAGCTGGACTACTTTCTGCAGGAAATAGGATCAAGGAAGGTTAAATTTCTGAGATTAATATCAATTGTTTTTTTTTGTTTCTGCAGTAGGAAGCTTGCAGTTAAGTCTGAAAAGATGCATATGATTTAAATAACCATGAGGAGCTGGCTCCAATGACCCCACCCATACGTCTTTGAGAACCAATCTAACAGTAGAAGAGCTGCTTTTCCTCACAAGGCCAGAAAGGGATAATTGATTTCCTTAAAATCTTTTAACTTAAACAACAGTACACACAGCTACTTGAACATCATTTTTTTTTTTTTTATTGTATTGAAAGTTGCAAACTACGGTCTCATTGTAAGCATGGCAACAGGAAGACAAAACCCAGTTAAAGCTGTAATCAAAAGACAAAAGGGAATAGAGCAGGACAATATATATTATATCAGGAAATACAAACTGGTAATGTCAGAAACAGCAGATCCATAAACTTTGATAGCACACATGCGTACATCTCGCCCACGTCGGCACGAAGAATGAAGTTGCATCGGCGAGACGTATTATGGAGAGCGTTTACTCATTGGGCAGACGTCGCGGACCCAACGGCGTTTGGCCGATGTATTAAAGATGCTCAGTACGGCCTCTCTACAGCTTATATTAACCTTTATTTAGCTGGGATCATTCAATTAGTATAAAAATCTCCATATCCATAGTCGAGTATTTACTTAAATCTGATAGGAATATGGCAATATCACAACAACAACAAAAAAAACAAGATACTACCACTTAATAGCTTATTATATGTGGACAAAATAAAGAGAGAAACAGTTCATGATCATAAATGTATTTTCAGCAGCATAGCCAAAAGCACAAAAACGGCTTCATGGAAGTCACTTTTTACAGTTCTACAATTTTACAAGTGGTATCACCGATTTGGGGGGAAAAAAACACACAAAATGACACATTAGGAGTAGAATGCCAACGCACGATCTGAGGCCGACATCGGTGAGACGTATGAGTGCAATCTGGGAAGATTAGGTCATGTTTATTGAAATTACTTAGTTTTTACCTAAACAGTAAAACATATTTAAACGTATTCTAGTGTTTTACTTGAATGTGAGACAGGTTGCTTTTACCTTAGTGATTATATGTTGTTGCAATAGTGTTATGTATATATATTTATATTTTAACTTTTTTTTTTGATTTTGTTGGATGTTTTTCAGAAAAACGGACAAATCTTAAATTAGTTTTTTTTTATTTACCAAATGTCTAACCATACTCCATAACCATAATCCTATTTTCTTATTAGATAAGTGTCCTTTGTTTTTGTTTTTATACTAAGAGGCATTAAAACCACAACAAGCACTAATGTGCAACATCTTGTATATAGACATGAAAGTGTTCAATGGTGTAACTCCAATTCAATTCAACTTTATTTGTATAGCGCCAATTACATCAAGTCATCTCAAAGCGCAATCAAAATATCAAATTTGTAATAAAAAGGAAATAAAAACCAACAAATCCACAACAGTGGGAATAAAAAAACTATTTTACAAGAAGACATCTCTAGCGGAACCAGGTCCAGAGGTGGCAGCCATCTGCCTCTACTGGTTGGGGTTTGTGGACAGGAGGAAGAACGGAAGAGGGTAGATTGATAGAACATCAGAGTGTCCCAGACCAGACTAGTTGAGTCGTGAACTGTTGATCAGGAACTACCAGCTCCACCTTCAAGACACTAGTTGAGCCATTGGAAAGCTTAGAATCAACACTTTCAGAATATGTAACTAGCTCAAAACCACCCCTGGCCGACTTTTTCCTGGTTTTGTCATGGCCCGTCAACATATATATATATATATAGTTAAATATAAACAAAAAATTATGGAAAAGTGTCAATGCCTGCTATATTTATACATGAAATTGGCACCTTTGGAGCCACCCACTCATTTAGTGTCTACCACATGTAAGTCACACATTAGTGATGTCACTTGTAGAAACATGGTCCAACATCACCAAGAGGCTTTAGTTCTGTACGTCTGCAACCCCTCAATCAGCCGATGACGTAATTGTCAAACAAAAAACATAGCTTTCTTTTAATCAGAAACATCAAAGCTGCTGCGTTGCTTTGAAGAATCAGATGTATTGAAAAGCTGCCATCTCATCAATGTCTACAATTAAAGGGAAATACAATGTAAGATGTCCGTTTACAGAGTTTACATTCTATTTCACGTCATTGGCTTCACAATTTGCTCTTTTATTATTGTAAACTTTGTACTCCTTAATCAATGTATTGCAAACTCCTCTGAACCATTGTGTGCTCATTACATTTAGCTTCAAGCTTTCCGAAGGCAACACTACCAAGAAACGCTGCTAAAAATGAATGTGCAACCTACTTTTTTTTAGCTGTGATTTACCGTGTTTGACTGCAGTGCATCAGGAAGTCCCCCTTCCTCTAATAAACCAACTAATCAGACAGAAGCTGCACATTGTGTACTGTGTCAGCCTCTAAAGGAGCCTCATGTCCCTTAACCCCCTAATCAATTTATGGTGCTAAATTAGCAGATTTGTGTTTGGCTGTTGCTGCATACTCCGTTAGTGTTGTCTGGGTAACCAAGCTGACCCCTGCAACCCCATTCCACCCCACACTTGGACGTATTCATTTTACTGCACATTAGCCAAAAGTATTTCCTCAGCAGGAGTGTACGTGTATGTTTTTTTCCGCTTCACTGTGGTGGTTTATTAGCAATGTCTCCTTTGATAGTTAGTGTGCACGCTTGATTATGGCTGAAAGGGAGTGGGACGGGCACTTGGACGAAGAGGAAGTCTGCCTAATGATATTACAACATCCTTTATTGGGTAGCGCAGAGAGTAAAGAGAGAGGAAATGGGTTGGTCGGGGTGGGGGGTGAGATGGGATGGAAGAGAAACAGGAAGTATATTGGGGATAAAAAAATAAAAAATAAAAATGTTAGGCCTAAAAGATACAACTTGAGGGAAAAACTGAAATAGAAATATTAAAGTTGAATTTATAGAAAGGCCAATTATTACTGCAATAAATCTATTCAAGCATAATATGGGAAAACCCTGCTAAAAATGTAAACCTTGTCTCCAGGACTAATACTAGCACCAAAATTGGTGAGCAAACACTTTTACCAGGATTGGGGTCAATTATAACTGTAATCGCGTAATTGATAATTAATTAAAATTATGATGTGATTTCTATATGTAATTGTAATTAACAAAAGCTGTTGCTGTAATAATTATAATTTGATTTAATTCAGATGATTGATGTTGTAAATACAATTGGTATGGAAATTCTATAAAAACTGTAATTTACAATGTGATTAAAACACAAACCTGCAACTATGTTACAGTTCTATGGCTTACACATATGTAGTTAACAATTATTAAAATACCCTTTTTTTTTTATAACAAATTGAAATCTAGGGGTATACTGACAGAAAAGCTCTGACGCCTCCACATCAAAAATATGAATACTAGTATTTTCATTGATTAGGAAGCCTAAGCTAACGAAGCAATGAAAAACCAATTTGATGATAGCTAATGTGTTTATTGTATTTTACAGCTGATGTAATAATAAATTTGATTTATAATGCAAAGACATGGGTCAAATTGACCTGTTATCATAAAAGATGCTAACAGAAAGCTTAAACAAGAGGAAGGTTACTTTTTATGGGCTTTTTTTTTTTTTTTAAAATTAAAGACTCCGTAATCATGATTAATTGTAATTGAACTTTGATAATTGAGAATGGAATTGTAATTGATGTTCAGGGAAAATAATTGCAATTCCAAATGTAATTGGAAAATATGCCAGCCATCATAATCATAATTGAGTTGTAATTGGACATGGAAAATTGAAGACGTAACTATATTTAATTTTTTTTTTTTTTTTTTTTTTTTTTTTTTTTTTTAATTAGTAATGCGTAGACATACTTTTATTGGACTTTACCTCTAGACATACTTACTCTGCAAATTACATTTTGAACTCAATAAGAATATAAAGAATTCAAACAAACCATAACAATCTGGTAGGTCGTAGATCATGTACAACGATACATCTCAGGACAGTTTAATAGTGTGATAACTTGAAAGTAATACATTATTTTCAGTAAGTCTAGTCACAATAATAAAATTTAAATGAAATATAAACACATTGTGTATGTAATTTCTACACACTGCTGGTAGAGGTAGCGGCATTTTCTATCCTTAGATGCTCTGAAGCTTAGCCATGAACACCACACTCTTAATGATTTTAGAGGGTTTAGAGATGAATGGAGATCATATACCACTGTAATCCCACCTCTGGCTGAGGTAAAACCCACTGATAAAAACAATTTACACAATCAGAGGCTAGTGAAAATTCACATTACACAGGACACGGACTTAATATTTGTCTGTAATTGGGATGCTGATAAGAGCGAAAGATGAGGACATTTCAGGTGAATACTGAGGGGTTTTAAGCGCTTTAGGCTTTGTTCCCCCTGATAGTCTGCTTCGTTTGAGCCTATGCGAACAACCAATCTAAGTTTGGAACGCATCAGGGAAGCAAAATCTACTTTGATTGTATTCCTAGGTCTGAAACTCACACCTCTGGCTGAGATCTGAATGACAGGCAGCAGTAAGAATGAAGTTGGGGGAAAAAACATTATAGAACGGTCACTTATTGGCTGCCAGCCATTTTCAGAACAGCTACCCCCCTCACAGCCAGCCATTTTACAGCATTTTGACAGATTTTTAAAGACCTACAGAATATTTTGTTCAATGATAATGTAAAATCTCTACTTTCAACAGAAATGTTTTTTTTTTTTTTGTTTTTAACTTGTTTCGTTCTTCCGTAATCAGCAGTTCAGAATAGGTAAGTTTAACACACAAAATACCAGTTTATGACAAAAATGCTGAGAAGACACCTCAACATTGGTTTCCTTCTATAAAGCAACAAAAACAACACTGAGACTGGGCTTTTGATGGCAACATTATTATTATTTTGCTATCTGGGTCAGAGTTGTATGGTTCCCTTACTGTATTTGGCCTTCTTCCAAGTCTCCCACTCAGTCTCCACACACGCATCTGTAATGCTGCCACCTACGCAGCACCAGTTGGTCACTACATCATAGTACAATAGTACTGATATTCATCGGAGAAGTTTTTAACAGTGTATCCTCGCAACCGCTGTTGAAAAACACAATTGACATATATTTACGGGGAAGTGACGTAGGGAGAAACTCCTTTCCAATTGGATGTCGTGACACAGTGTCACTCGAAGTTGCTTGAAAAGTTGCACATTTTCAACTTTGAGCAACTTTCAGTGACTCAGATCATGCTGTTGATTTGCTGGAATTGCGTGAGTTGCATCATTTATATTTTGAATGTAATCTAGTCACCAGAGTCGCTGAAGTCACTTTCGGTTTGAATGCACCATAACACTACAATCACATCTTGGGTATAGAAATTATTTTAATATGAATAACAATCACATAATCATAAGCATACACTTTTGCATATAACATATCATTTTCATTGACAACTTATCTTCTGACTCAGTGGTTTTCAATTTTTTGGCTCAAGTACCCCCTTTCTCTTATTTCTGAATCCAAGTACCCCCTTGGTCCGACTACAACATTTTGCTTATAGAAAACTATTTAAAAACAATTATAGAGCATAATGATGGAATGAACGAGTCATCCCACATTTTAAAGAATCTCATTTTGTAAGTAATTGGAAAGAAACGGTATTCAGTGCAGTGGTTCTCAACCTTTTTTGCATTGTGGCCCCATTTTCATATCTACAATTTCTGGTGACCCCAAAGACATTTTTTTCTAGACTTTGTTTTTGATCATGTTTGAGCTCAGACAAAAAGTGTTTTTACTGCATTTTAGTTCAGCTAGTTTTATATTGCACAAAGTCAACGTAATAATAAGTAAAACATTTAAAAAATGTATCTTATTTTCCAGAAATTTCAGGCGACCCCATTTAAACTCCAGGTGACCCAAAATGGGTCTCGACCCCAAGGTTGAAAAAAAAAGTGGGTCCAAATAGATTTGTTTCTATAGTATTTATCATTTCCAGTCATCTCGCACCTGGGGTGGGCCCAAGACGGACCCTTTATTTGTTAATTTTCCACTCTCTATCTCAAGTACCCCCTGTAGTGCCATCACATACCCCCATTTGAGAAATACTGCTCTAACTCATATGCCAATTATTATTTTTTTATATAGTTTTTTGAAACCAGAAGAAAAGTCTTCATAAAACTCAGTGTGAATTGAGGAGAAATGTGTTTTTCTTACATGTACACCCAGGCATGGAACAGTTGAGCCTGTTTTAAGAGGAGTCCTGGCTTAAATCAGCGCAGATACAACTGTAATACTGTGTTCTCATCAGACCCAGCGTCGTTAACCACCAACACTCACGACACGTGGGCAACTGCAAAGCATGCATGTTCTCACTCATGCACCGACGTCTGCGCGCAGAAACCAGTTGACGGTGCGTTCACTGTGTAACAGCAGCGATTCTAATCTTGCACCAACACCTCGTGAAAGGTGTCACCTTGAGACGCTTCCCTCAACACCAAAAAATGTGAAGGCTGGCATTTTCCTTCCTCTGTTTACCTTGGCAAGGTGCCTAACATACCCCTCCCAGATGTGCGTGTGTGAGAAGGCACAAAAATGTGTTTATTTGTCTGTTTGGGGGCATGTTGGTTTTCAGTGTGTCTGTACTCAACATTTACTGTCTTTTTGAATTATTGTGCTCATGTGTACACTTTTGTTTGCAACATAACTAGAAAGACAAATGGATGTAATTTTCTATACTATGACAATAGGCATCATCAGCAACTCTCTTCTGCGCAACTTTAGTATACAAGTATGCAAACAAAATCTCACACAGATTTAAAGCATGAGCAAAAACTGTCACATTTCTAAGTCAGAAGACATATGCACTGCAGCTTTGCACACAGAGACTCTCACTGCTGGACTGAAGCACGCACAAAAGCACACCCTGATACATTCAGTGCAGACGCCAACTGGTATGTCAGGGTTTGGGATATCATTTGTCTTCCACACAAAATGTTCCCCAGGTGAGAAGAGAATGCTCTTGCTTGTGTGCACGTGTGAGATAAGAGGAAGAAAAAAAAAAAGAAGCAGTAGAGAGACAGATATACCTAACTGCCGTTTTTATTAAATAAAAAAAAAACATTAATCCAAAGTTTTTATTTGATCATATTTTCTAAAATGCTTCAAAAATGTCTTCCATTTTAAATTGAACTTTTATGCATTGCAAATTAACTTAACTATACATTTTTTGTAAATATATGTATCATATTTGTATACAAATTTGCATTATTAGTATTATCTATCTTTATTTTTTACTACTGTAATGTGTGTGTATCTTATCATTATTTCTAATAGTCTTTTACTTAATTATACAATTTTACACGTTTATTCTGTCTTTTGTTGTTAACGTTTATTCTTTTATGTGATATTTTCTTGAGCAGCTGTAACAAAAGCAATTTCCCTCTGGGATAAATAAAATAATTCTGATTCTGATACCTAATATACAACAATCACTTGTGAAAAAAATATGACACATTCACAATAAATGACACAAATGTCTAACCAAGTTAACTTTTCCTTCCTAAATTTGAATTTTTTTTTAACTGAGTGCCAAAAATTCTGCAAAATTAACAAACAAGCATAGTTTGGAGTCACTTTGGGTTTGGCATGATTTAGTCATCGAGCCAAGGCAGCAGCGAAACAGCAGTTAAACATTTGATCATTGCCATTCAACACGCTTTCCAAAAACTGCAGGAACAATCAGACTGAAATAATTTGCATCAAACTGAGCTCCCAAATAAGAAATACATTTTAAAAAAAGAAGAGCGTTGGTCAGAGCTTCATTATTTGTTTTTTCTTTTTTTTTGGTTAGCTGTTTTTGATTAGGCAACAAATGTTAATTTTCTACAATGCAATAACCTGATGTTGCAGAATGTCATTAGTTTGATGTCAGTGATTAATGTAGGCAGTGAATAAGAGCTAGTACATATAACACTACAAAAAAATAAATAAAAATGTACTACCATCAACAAATCCTTTTATTATACGCTCAGTTTTTCATGAACCACCATGTATTGTAGGTACCCAAGCTCACATCAATTCATGAATAGATTTTTTTTATGTATATATATATATTTCCTGGTAATTATAGAGTTTCCAGTACGTTTCATTAATTGCGGGGAAATTGAATAATCTAAAACGTCATCTCGTAGGAAACAAGTTCCTCACATCAATGTCCCTGTGCAAAGAAGCTTTGTTATTGTGGAAGCAGCCCTGGCAAAAACCAAAGTGGTCAGAGCATGTAAACTGGCTGCCTGAGGCCTCCCTGTTCTTCGGCCAATGAATTGATGTGCGGTGGATAAAAACCCCCAGTCCAAACACCAGCTGAACACACCATCTGTTTCCCTGTGACTCCACTCATTAGGGAAACATTTTATATATATATATATATATATATATATATATATATATATTTTTTTTTTACCGCTCGTTATTTTATGGGCAAAACTACAGGGCCGCAATGTATTTTTTACAGTTATGTTGCTACTATGTGTTCAGTTGTTGGTGCCTTTTGAAGGGAGAGTTTTATTAATCTCCTGCGCATTTGTTGTTGCTCCCTTCCCGAGTGTTGGACCTTGAGCCATTTCGTTTTCTCCCATTTCTGCCAAAACAGCGTGATAGTGATGTAGACTTGAAGTGCATTGGTAAGGAGGGAAAGAAAACCTTTGTATTTGAAAAACTGCTTTTTGACATTTTGAGTAGTCACTCTAGAGTTTCTCCAAATGTGTACATGCCAATAGCCTCAACAGCATCAAGACCAGAAGCTGCATTCCCTCAGGCTTCTGAGTCTCTTCATCAGACTGGAAGCCTTACAAACTCCATCTGTGAAATGTAGGATTATTCTCAATGGCTTTCTGCAGTTTTGCTACAACCTGTTAAATTGTGGCATTTACTTAACCACAGGGATGGTCTGATACCACTTTAAATCAAGGTGTTAATTGTAGTGTCCACTTCCAGGTCCTCCACTTGACCCATCTAGATAGGCTATCCTCTTCTAGAGCTTCCGAATTTCCTTTTTAACATTTCTCCAATTTTGTTTTTTTTTTTTAGTTTATACGTATTTCGTCATCATGTCTGTGCCATTTTTCCAGTTTCATGCTTGTTTCATCATCTTTCCAAATTTGGTTGACCTTACTGGCAATTAAACTTCACGAAATCATACCAAATATGCTAAATTGGGTTAATAGAGTCGACTATATAAATTTATATTCTTCAAACGACTTACAGAAACGAGTGTTACTAAAGTCATGCAAGATTACGTCGCATTTGCTACACTTTCGACCCTCAGCCACCTGTTTTACAGGGAAAATACCATGGAAAGGTTACTATATGGATCCAAAACATTTTTTGTGAAACCTTTATGGCAGTGGCTATCCGTACGGTTGCCGTATCAATATACCGACATTCTATCGGTACGCAGCTCCCCTATTTGGCCAGTTTAGGTCACGTAATAGGTCAGTCATTAGCCAGTATAGGTTGCGTGACGAAGACTAAACCTAACCCTATCCCTTAAACGCTACGTACTTGTACTTTGGTAACCGTACCGATAGCACCGGGGGTTGTCCTTACGGCAACCATACAAATAGACACTTTCAACCTTTATATACTACCAACCATTAAGTCATCCTCATGTTTTGCACAAAATCGTGTCACCATGTAAAATTATCACCAGTTTATTTAATACAGCATCGATAAACCAGTCTTTGTTAACCTTGCCTGCAAGATGGATTCTCCTGGTGTTCACAAACACCAGAATCCATCTTGTGCAGCTCCAGCCCTTACTTTTCGTAAGTGAACCGAACCAGTTTGAACCAATCACGAGGCAGTGTTGTGGTTTAGGGTGGGATATCCGGGTGTGACAAAGGCAGAAGCATTGAAGCAAAACAGGTGCATGTGCAGTTGCGGGGAAGGAGAACTAGCTGGGCTACCGCTATTAGCATAGCTCCGAATCAAAACCAGAAAAATGTCGACGCAGGAGGATGAACATGTGGAAACTGCTATAAACTTAGTTTTAGAAGAATCCGGCATTTCCTTTTTGAAAGAGCAACAGCAAGAGGCGCTTTGTGCATTTTTGGACTGTAAAGACATATTTTTTCACCAGCGGAGGCTTGTTGTTGTTGTAGTCATAGCAGCGTCTCTGCCGTGTGATTGGCTAAAACAAATCATGGTGAACACGCGCTTCGCTCAATCAGCTTCAAGCATTCTGTTCATGTCCCTCCCTGGTTCCAAAAGGATTCACCAAACATGGACCTAGATCGATGTGGAGAACTTGAGTTAGAGGGAGGGCTACACATCAATCTGGCTCTTAGGTTAAGTCTTTGTACCAAAGTCTTTTAAAATGTGCATGCAGCCATATTAATCTAAACTGCTTGTTTATCACAACACAATAAAAACACACTTCAGATAAAGCTCTGCATTTGATTCCATCACAGGATAAAATGATCACTACTCGAACCTTAACACGTAAGCGCAAGATCTTAAACGAGGTTATCTGCAAAATTGAAGACGTTTGTTTAATTGCTAGACATTCCGGTACCTGTTTTCCGTGAAAAAAATAGTGTGTAAATGCAACACTGTCCCAAAACATGCAAGGGAGGAATATTTGCTTTACGTTTTCAATTTGAGAATGTGAAAGTTGTTCTTGATCACAGAAAGTCAGAAGCACAAATCTTCTTCTTTGCATTCTGGACCAGTTGCTTATTCACCTCCATCACCTTGAGTGTCTACTTTTTCTGTAACTTCACAACAGGGCAGCAGGGAACCTTTTTGAAGACACACATAGCCAGTTTGTTTATGGCTGTTTTATTTGTATCAAAGATTAAATGGTAAATGGACTAAATGGACATGATTTTATATAGCGCTTTATCACCACACTGAAGCAGTCTCAAAGCGCTTTACATATCGGCTCATTCACCCAATCACTCTCACATTCACACACCAGTGGGACAGGACTGCCATGCAAGGCGCTAGTCGACCACTGGGAGCAACTTAGGGTTCAGTGTCTTGCCCAAGGACACTTCGACACATAGTCAGTTACTGGGATCGAACCCCCAACCTCTCGATCAGAAGACGACCCACTACCACCTGAGCCACGGTCGCCCATTAAGCCATGCAAGTCTCAAGTACACACGGCCAGTACAGCAAAACCGTGAATGGCTCATTAAATCACTCAAGACCAGTTTTCTTTGAATGTTTTTTTTAAGCCTGCAAATTGCTGGCCGTATTTTTTTTACACACAGAGAAATAATATTTGCCCTAACCAGTGACTTTATACACAAATGGCAGATTTAATTCTAAAAAAAAAATGTGGCATTCTGCCCTGTATTGCATTTATTAACAAAAACGCAACATTCATCAAATAAGATGAAATGATTTAACAGTTAACTAAATTCATGAAATTATTAAATTAAACAGTCAAAAATTTATAAAATGATAAATACATTAAAAAAAAAAAAAAAAAAAAAAAAACATTAAATTAAAGTTATATAGTAAAATTAATTAGGTAAAGCTACATTTCAATTAAATGATATTTAAGTTTGGGGGAACATTTTCATTAAAATGAAATTATTATTTATAATTAGAATTAAATGGTTAATTACAACTGAATGTTGGGAAGCTGTTTAATTTTATGTTTAAGGAATGTTAACATTGAATTAATGTCAATTAAGTGAAGATAGTACCGAGAAAGTGAATACATTAAAAACAAAAACATAGTTTGTGAGAAAATCATGTTTAATTCAAATGTTGAAGTGTTGACATTTGTTTGGCATTTCCTTTTCTGTTACAATTCAAGGTTTTTCACCTGAGAACCCTCCTTTATTCAATGTTAAAACCAACAATTCATCAACTCAGAAATAAAAACAACTTCATTGGAAATCATCCGCTTCATTTCTCGAGGGAATCTTGTTTTGATTTCCTGTAGAAGCTGCAAAATCCCTTCAAGCGGGGATTTAAATCAGAAACTTGACACAAACAACAAAACATAAATGGTTTATTGACAATTATTAAAAAAAAATATATTCATTTGTCAATTGGATTGCATTTCCTTTTAACTTGTAAACATTGTTCATTCCAAAGTCTCAGTTTCTTGGTCATGTTTGCAAAATTTGCCTCTGGCTAAAGATATGCGGTGGCTTTACCATTAGCTATTATTAGAATGTATTTCTTTTTAGGTTCACCATTGCATTTGTAATTGAATTTATTTCTGTGGCTTTCAGAAAATGACTCAATTTCCCCCTAAAATGTGCTATATGAACCCTTGAGAAATAAAACCCTCCTTTCATGTGGGAGGAGTGCAGTCAATTTCTATCCAAAGGCATGTTGAACAGTCAGTCATTTTCCTGCTGCCTGTTCAAGTCCCCCCCCCCCACCCCCCCCATGACAAATTTCTCGATTTCCTTGCAACACATTCCTGATGCGTTATTGGTTATGGACATTATATGGTCCCCACATAGCCTGTTCCTCTGGATCCGGGAAGTATCAAATTGCTTCTGTGTTTATGCCAGCAAGCCGAGGGTGAAGGAAATAAGTGTAAGCCAACAATGTAGTAGATGGAGTATCTTGTTGAAAAGAAGAAAGCCTCTTGGCCTTATTTAGAAGGATATAATTGCTTTTATATGCTTCATTTTGGACTAGTGCGAGTGTGCGTTTCGACGGTGTTGTAAAATGAACATCTTTTTGCGTATGACATGTGGTATACACCATGCGGTGCTGGGTTTTATGCTGATTAGGACTCTGTTCAAAGAAGATTAGAAGGGATTTCTAATATTGTTAGCATTAATGCAGGATACAACATCCAGCCTGTACAATCTTCTAACACAGTGGTTCCCAAACTTTCTTGTCTTGTGTACCCCTTGAGCCTTTTTGTCATACCATGTGTACTCCCTCACTCATACATATTCATGAGTTCTCCAAAAGTAGAACATAACACAACTGAATAATTAAAGCAATTTTATTTCATCTTTTTAAATTGAACAATTAAAATTCAGGCATTATCTTCTTATTTAACTAAAATTAAACATAAAATTGTGTTGCCTTCAAGGCAATTAAAATGATAAATATAAGAAATACAATTATAGTAAACATTTTCATTATTAATGCTGTATTATTAATACTAATTTATTATGATTATAATGTTGTAATAAAATAATACAGTACAATAATGCAAAATAAGAATACATAAAAATAATAAGTAATATAAATAAATAAACACAAAACAAATAATTAACCTGCCTGTGTTATATATAAGTTTTGACATTTACCACAAAAGGAGCTTCTTTGAATATGTCCCCTTTAAACAGGCATTTACACTTTAAAAACAAGTCATTGTGCGCACGTACCATTTTATTGACTGAGAATATTTCTTTATCATCTTGGAAATAAATTCCTAATTTTTCCTCGTACCCCCTGCAATGTACGCGTACCCCTGGTTGGGAAACACTGTTCTAACACGCAGATAAAATGAGGAAATATTTGATGTTTTAAGAGAACTATAAAATAATTCAAATAAAAATAAAAAAAGTGGGAAAAAAGTCCATGTAATAGTGTGTTCTTGCATTGGTTCTTCAGTGTTGGTGTGTGCCTGCTTTCCTCTATTACAATATTTGACATAGCTGTGTGTGCGTGTTTGTGTGCGTGTAATTCGTGACCCCCGACTTCTGCATAAGTCAATAGGCGGGTAGCTAAAAGAGACAGATGTTGGGGGAGAAGGCGTAGCATATGGAAGTTGTCATACACAACTTTCTTTATTACTAGAAGTGATTTGTTTTAATTGCTTGGTTGGAAGTAATATGACCACAAACTAGACTTACGTTGGCTGAAAAGCCTAAATGAAATATGAGAATGGCTATTAAAAACCCCCAATTATGCTGTAATAATCATAAAATTGAGTTGTCAGGGGTTGAAAAGCCTCTTTTTAAACCGTGGTTACAAGACATATGCCGTGTGCGTGTGCGTGTGCGTGAATGAGGAGGAAAGTCTACAAACAGTGTCACCGGCGACTTCCTCCACTGATCTTTTTTCTAATTATTAAAGCTTTTTTTTTTTTTTTTATGATTGATGTACTTCATTATTATAATGGTCTTCTGCTTGACTTTGCATACTGACTACCAGTGTGTTTAGGTCCCATTTAAAGCGGCACTGAACACAACATATACGTTACCTTATCAAAAAATGAATCAACTTCTTGAAGCAGGTTTTCTCTTTCTTGGACATAATTCATAGATTGATTTCATCACGTTAGTGTCTATTACAGTGATATGGCATTACATCTGAAAAGGACTCTGTAAATACTTAGATGACACAGCACCATCAATAAGAATAATGCTATGTATCAGTTGTGTCCTTGGTTCGCGAGATATCGAAGTCTTGTTATGTTTCCTGAGGAAAAGATTTCTGCTGATTCTCAGCATCCGTTTGCCATTACAGTGCCGGTACTCATGATTGATGGATGTCTGTATAGACTCTCCATCTTAGCTTCGTCAGCAGTGACAGTTCTTCAGTCAAAAAGAAGATATTACAGGCAGGTGTGTGTTCATTTAAAAAAGAAAGTGTCATACACACCAGCTTGGACTTCTCTTTCAAAAGCAGAACTCATCAGACAATCGTGGAATCTCTTTTCCTTTCCCTATGTTGTTAATTATAGTTACTTCTGCCAATAAGATAAGAATTTACCATTGTGTATTTCTTTGTTTGTTTTTTTCAGTTAGCAGGACTTCGTCAAAAGTACTGGCACACGACGGATTTTGACCAAAGATAGACTTTAAGCCATGGAAGATTCCATCAAATTTTGGAGAGAATCGAGATCAATCTACTGATTCTGGATCGGTTTCAAAAATCAGAAAATCCCTGTCTATCATCATGAGAGAAATTTTAATAATGCATATCTCTTTATGAAATTGAAGTCAGTTATATGAGGTTGTTAACTCAATTTCCGCACAGTGTATCATATGGATTGGATCCAGATTGTGCATTTCATCGGAATCTTTTAAAAAAAAATAAGGATGCCCATACACTTGGATGTGCTGTATTGTTAATAGTATAAGGCTTTAAAGTGTGAATGATCATAGTACCATGATCAGAATCACTGATCCAGATAACTGCCAATATCTGGCAAAGAGGATATTTGGTGCTTTTGGCAGGTCTGTATTCTGAGTGCTCTTGTTTAAAATAAAACCATAATGGTTTTTTATAGTTGTCTCTTAATTACAATGCATTTACAATGCAGCACATCAGCATATTTGTTATCCTGCATTCAGTTACCAGGTATAAGAATTAAGGTTACAATTAGACCTTGAGACTTTTCTTTATGGAATATGGAGGTTCTTTCAGCACTGCGGGATTCTTTTAGAGTTTCGTCTTAAAGATGGCGTAGTGACATTAGTAATTACAGTGTAATCAATACACTATACTTTTTCTGGGTCAAAGTTCATTAATTGCTTTTGCTTAAACCTCATTTCACTCAGGAATTTCTGTAAGTGAAACAATCTCTATAAAATCCGAGTTATCTTTATTTAAAAAAAAAAAAAATATTGAAAGATTGCCCCGGTTTGTTGAGCTTGCAATCACTACACTTGCCTCAAAATGGGTCATGTTTAAGCGAGTTAAGCGTCAAAGTCATACAACACATGATGAAACTTACTTTACTGTGAGACATGCCTGTCTCGCATTTGTGCTGCTATTTTGAGATCATTTTGTGTCACAACCGATGGCAAAAAGATGGGAGAAAAAAAGTCAAAGTAAAATCAGCAATAGAACCATTTACATTGTCTTGTTGGACAATTGGGTTTTTTCCTCTTTGCAATTCAGCTTTGCTTCAATGTATAAGATGTACACACATTCACTATTCATTCAAATAATCTTAGCCAGAGGAAGATGTATATTGCTGGAATAAGCACATGCTTTTTTTTTCTCAAGATGATGATTACCTCTTAGTGCTCGAGGCTATCCTTGGCTTCTCCAATCGTCTGTATGCAAAATACTTTCAGATAATCAAACGTCACATGGGATTCATACAAGCCTGTCACATTCCCATAAGGGATACAATTCCCACAATATTGTACATTTTCAGACTCCTACAACAATCCCTTGACCCTAGTCTTAGCAGCGTCGTACCCTGGGATGTTTTTACAGCACTTGGACCGATTTGATCTAATAACTTTAAACAAACAAACTAGAAGTTCTAAAAGCTGCTTTGCATTATGGAAAACTTAACTCATTGGTCAAGGCAACTTATTTGAAGTTAATCTAATATTAATTTAATAGTACTTACTTGAAGTTTGTTTTCTCCTTGGCTGGATTAACAAAAATACAGCAAGGTTTACATTCCCACACTGTGCTTAAAATTACTTTAAATTCCTTTCTTAAGTGTATATAGGTTATTGTCCAAATAATTTTGTTCCAGTTTTTACTTTAGGTCTTGTTCACACGTAGCTGGGTATTTTTTATAAACGTATAACCACATACTGTACATGTTCATTGTTTTATGGCAGTGGCTATCAGTTTGTTTGCCATATCAATATACCGACATTCTATTCGTACGCAGCGCCCCTATTTGGCCAGTTTAGGTCACGTGACGAAGACAAAACCTAACCCTAAAAATTGTTGCGATATTGGGGTATAACCTAAACCTAACACTAAATCTAATCCTAACCCTAAGACGCTACGTAGTTGTACTTCGGTAATCGTACCAGTAGCACCAGGGGTTGTCCGTATGGCAACCGTACAAATAGACACTTTCTTGTTTTATTGCTTTGTCACATTGTACAGATTGTAGATTTTGTATAATACAGAAACCACTTGGCCACTGCATCAGCTATCAGCTCTTGATCTTCATCTCTACATATCGTTTACCTAAATTGAAACTAGGAGAAGCACTCTCCATGACTCTTGTTTGTTCAGAAATGACTTTAACAACCTTTTTCAAACAATTTGTGGAGGCAAAAGTTAGCGTGCTGCCTTTACAGTGCAGAACAATGACTTTGTGTCGGTCCCATAACACCGGCTGGTGCGTTAAGACGACACAGCGCTCGTCTCTAATTCCTACCTTTTGATTGGTCAATCCCTCCCCCCCCCTCCACACACACAGCAGAGCAGAGTGGAGGGGAGATTTACGTGAGAAAAGTATAGTTTGTGCATCTGTAGAGGCAGATTTGAGAAGTTGTAACCATAGAGTTGTGGTTGGAAACAATAATTGATGCAATAGATAAAAAAAAAAAAACATACAGATAATGGTTGGATTACACGTTTGCAGCTGTCATTTCATTTGTGTAGATATCAGTATACACATTTGTGAATTTTTTTTCTGTGACTTCACATTACCTTACACCAATGCCGCCAGCACAGTCCCAGTCACGTTTGGAAACTTAAAACTCCGCTTATCCGATGTCCACACTCAAACATAAAACCGGAGTTTTTCAAAAGTCATGTTTTTAATGACTTTATCTTGCTTTTTTGTGTGGATGACAGGGCAAACGGTAGAAAAAATCTATTAGCAAATACGTGTGACAGGGTCTTATTCTAGCCATCTATCTGCAGCCCTGCCCATGCCAGACAAAGATGGATTTGTGAACTATTTTTTATTATTTAAAGAACTGAATGGTAATATATTTTTGTTCGTTTGTCGGAAAAAGAAAAAAAAAAAAAATTATGGTACTGTATTAAAGCCAACATCAATCATGGCTATTTCCTAATAAAATAGTACAGCCCCTCAAATTTTAACTCTGGTAATTATATTGGGGTCCTGACCATGTTTTCTAAAAGAATGGAACATACATATTGTAAGGCATAATGATATAAATAAGAATGATAGCATTGTGCTTGTCAGGGCATATCTAAAGTTTTATTTAATTAATTTTTTTAGCTCAAAATGTAGTTTAATTAACATCATTGCATTGAGCTATATAAATCAACATAACATGATTTTGATTATATGCTTTGGCTCAAATACACCCTACATGGAATGCATGTTTTGTTCTTTAAGGAAAAAACACAATTTTGCAAATCTAGCTGATAAATTAGTAATGCTTAATAATTGGTTATTAAATTAGACACCATTTTTTTTGTTCTTTTCATTATCCTTTAAAGTTCCGTGTATTTTTTTTCAGTTGCAGCATAACTTTTCTGAGTTTAAGGTCAATTAAATACATTTTTCCTTGTTCTGTATGAATGGGTTAGATTCTCTAACTATTAACATGTACTGTAGATGGCTGCAAGCCAGACAGCCTTTTTTTCCTCAAACTGGTTTCTCATGTTAATGTTTTCAAACCAACGCACACTGTGGACTGCTTTGTTTTGGTCAAATTAATGTCTACTCACCCTTACCCTTTAAATAGGAAAGAGATTAGGAAAGCTTGGGAAATCTCTTCTTTTCCAGTCCAGATTGAAATAGGCAGAGATTCCGCAGGGACAAAATTTTTACTCTAAAAGAGTCGAAAACTATACTAACCAAAGACAACAGTTAAATTAGCTGTTTAAAAAAATAAAAAATAAAAATTCAATCATTTCACAACTTTTTACTTATTTATTTCTGACCAAGCCAAGTTAAACCTAGAAATATAGAATATTTATTTCTACACTAGTTTAATCAATTCGTCACATATTTACACCTACTGCACTTAAACATTTCAGTGTGTGGACATCTATTTTTAACAAAGTGACTTGTGTGTGTTGTGGCTCAAGCCCATGCAGCTCAAAAAAAAGAAAACACCCTGAGCTTTTAAATTGCATGGGCCTAGTAGTGGTGGATGAGAGTAAAAGGTATCGAGGGCTTATTGATCAGCACAAGCACAAACGGGTGTTTTAGAGATTGAAATAGAATGGGTCTGTGTTGTGCTCTTTACATTATGCACTCATGTTACTCAGACTGGAGCTGATTTTATCTACATATTTGTTTTCCCGTGTCTGAATTGAATCCTTTTATGCATTCAATTTGGCAAGTTTGAGTTTATTAAAAAAAAAAAAAAAAAAAGTATATTTAAAATCAGAAAATGACAGATTTCTCTTTTTCTCTGTGGGTAAATAATGCATGTACAGTATAATCTGATTGAGTGATTACTTTATTATTTTCAATATTGCACAATCTATTAAACATTAACAGCATATGATTTAGTTAGTGATTTGGAAATGTACCTGGAAGAATTGGAAGCAAACGTCTCTCGATTAATAACTATAAAGTAGGGCCAAATATATGGGCACCACAAAAAAATCGCGATGAAATGCGCAATCCGGTTCCGATCCAGATGGAAGTTGATAGGTAATTGAGAAGCCGACATGACTGAGATTTGTTGCAGACTTTACATCATTCAACACTTTTTGGAAGGAGGGATTTTGTGCTAAAATCTCAGTTACTAATCTTACAGAATGTGTAACTGTGTCCCATCCTGCTGAAGGTAAACTCTCTGTTCCATCTTACAAGGTATTTACACCAGTTCTTTGTTTTTTTCGCCGGAACGTCGTCTTACATCAATCCATCGCTCTGCTTAGTTGTTTCCAGGTTTGGTCCCGCTGTCGGCACTAATCGTACAAGAACTGCCACCCAGGCCACTTCAGGTGACAGCGTTCAGTTTTTTTTAATTTATCTTTTAATTATTACTACATTAAAATGCGGGATATTTACGGGAAAATACTAATACGGGACAATGGCGAGAAAGAGGGATAAAATGAGTGAGTTTTCTGGTCAAAACGAGATACTTGACAAATATGGTCTGATGGGTCATGTCAAAATAATCATTAAAAAAAGCGTAGCGCACCGGACCAGCCCACTTTGGGTTGACGGCCCTCAGGCATTGCCCCGGTATGCCAGATGGCCAGTCCATGCCTGGACACCAACCCTGATCAGTAGTGCAGGTCAGCGCTGAAGAGCTTGCATAGGCATATGGGTTAGAAAGTCAGATGAATATCCACAAATAGCTGTTATGTATAGCGTATTTGATAAATACTCACATCTATTAATCAAAACCACTCATTGAAATATTTGAAATGACATGATTTGTAGTTGGGTTGGGATATGGACAGACCAGCAAAAACAGAGATCGCTATTAAAGAGGAGTCAGACCAGCAGATGGTCTAATGACCACAGGAAATATTACAGCTGGCAACCGCAAACCCACTTTAATGACAGCAGTCATTTAAGGGCCTTAAAAAGAGCTGCTTTGTGTGCTTGTGGGCCTGCCCTCCATACACATGTATGTATGGCACATTGAACTGTACTGGCAAGGTCAATAAGCCCCCGTAATCATTGTATAATTACCAAAACATGGAGTGTGGAGACTGTTCAACCTTCACTGAATGATTGAAAAGATATAGCTAAGGGTATGACCTTGTGTGGACACACTAATAGTGCAGTGCTCTTTTTCTAATAATATAAAAAATGGAAACTGTCTCATTATCTCGTTTATTCATAATATGATTAAATATGGCAACATTTTTCATTACAAATCTTGTTCAGGTTTCCTTACTTCTTTTTGTGACTGAACTAAAGATAGTAGGGCAGAGTGGGTCGTCCAATGACCGAAGAGTTGAGGGTTCGAATCCTGCTGTATCCAAGTCGTTGTTGTGTCCTTCGGCAAGGCACTTTGCCCACATTGCCTTGTATGAATGGGTATGACTTGAGCATTAATGTTGGTGGCGGTCAAATGTCAGCCATGCTGCTGTCAGCTGTGGCTATATTGTAGCTCACCACCACTGTTGCGAGTGATGTGAATGAATGATGGTTGAAAAAAGCACTATATAAGTCTAAGCCATTATTATTGTTCTTCTTATTATTATTAAAACTACTTTTAGCAGTTCCAATTGAGACGTTACTAAATAAACTGAAGTTTTCTTTGTGTTATGCATCTCCGCGCAAGACAAATAGTATGGAAAATTGAAACGTCTGCACATACGGACTTTAGATAAGCAACGTAAGGCCCAAACCAGATGTTAAAGTTGAATGGGAACATCAGAACACATTGAACATAGTAAATCTTCAGAGGATATACAGTTTGTTCCTAACCTTGCAGAATGCAAACCACTGAAATAAAGTGCATTTATATACTCTTTGGTGAGTCATTTTTCTTACTCCTCTCCTTCACTGTCAATATCTCGCTCTTGTTACTCAGTCTACATTCCCTCTCTTATCACACTCTCTTGGGTCTATATGAAATATTCTGACCGTTTCCTACAGCGCGCACATAATTAGAAAGCACTGAACCGCGGCTACAACATGGGGGGCTTTTCTCCTATCTGTTTGGTGAGGGTTATGGCATGGGTGGGATGCCTAGAAAACATCTTCATGACCTGAATGCCACAGCAGATTAAGACTGTAGTGTCCTACACTACATTTAGGTAGATAAGAGGACAAAGAGAGGGAAGTGGATGGAGGAGGGAGGGCAGATGCATGGATTGACAGATACGGCATGTGGCAGAGCTGAGGCATCAACAGTCAGATGAGAAAAAGCGAGTTATGGCCTGTGTCCATTAGCTTCTGTTCTCTACAGTGGCTTCTGCATTGGTGGAACTCAACTGTTTGCTTCTCATTTTTGTTCATTGGCCTTCTTTACTCAAGGAAACTATATTTGATGAATAATAATAAGCTGAACATGGCATGGGGCTTTATTTGAATCTCACTTTCAAGCTTTAATTTTATTCACACTGTAAAACAAATTTGTACTTTAGCTATGTAAAGCAATTCGACCCTTTTTTATAAAACCCTAAATGTTGTTGCGTTTGCATTTTGAATAGTTAAACAACATCAATAAGTGACTCAATCACTTTTTGTAATCATTTAGGACTCTATTCTCCAATGTGCGTAAGTCCAAAAAGTCACGCAGCAGCACTGTTTTTGGCTGAGCATTCTCCAGTGTCAGTAAATCCTTTTCCTCTTACGCGCCTCTCACCCTAGAATAAGTGCAGCGCCCCGATAAGGTGAAACATTATATTGCACTAGAAATATGGACTTAGTTACATTTGAAGCCACACAGACTTGTGCGTTGTGCAGCAGCAGCTGTGATCACTCAGCTGCTGCTGCGCGATTATTTATAAACTGTGACAGATGCAGATTTCTGTCCACGTTGGTCACAGTGATTCAACTATTTTCATACTATGTCCAATGTAAAGTCACAGTTTGATCCACTACAGAGTGAAACAAGCTGTCGTATGCAGATGAGGATGGACCACAAACTGTTCCCACACATTTTAATGAGGCTCAGCTCAGGTCGCTTTAAACTATTGATATTTAAAACTGTGTATTATGGAAGCCAATAGTTCTGTTTCACTGCAAACATCCCTCTGTATTAAAGCAGGATGATCTGCGGCCGCGTTATTTCCTCATATCTCCAGAGCATCTAACTCTGTCACGCTTTACAGCGATGATGACAATCATGAAGGAAAGAAATTTTAACTGTGACTCAGTCACACTGCAATAATCTGATCAATGGTCTGATCAAATCAACCTGTTACATTGTTTATCAATGAAGGTGTTTCAAATTAAAAGTGAACTTTATCATTTTCACGGATTTCAATGACATTTACAAGCGTTGGGAAAACTTCATGTTCCGTGATTTCTAGACAGCCCAAAAAAATGACATCACCGCCTCCTTTTTTTTCCGCATTTGGTCTACCTTACACTCGGTGGGCGTGTCAGCAGCCTGGACCGGAGAATACGCATAGGAGAGAAGCGCGTAACTGCAGGCGCGCAAAAAAGCGCTTCAGTCCAGATGGAAGAATAGACCCCTTAGATCGCAAGTTTAAAACTCAAGGCCTTGGGGCCAAATCCGGACCTTTAGAGCAGCGATTCTCAAACTTTTCTGCCCTTTTTTTATATTTCTGAATCCAAGAACCTCAGACTACAACATTTTTGTAGACTACTATGAAAAACAACGATAGAGCATAATGATGGAATGAATGAGTGAAAACACTCATTTTAAAGAATCTCATTTGGGAAACCGAAAGAGAAATCCGAAACACCAAAATAAATTATTAGTACCATTGCGTTAATGGCTGAATGTGTACTAACCTCACTAAAATTAAAGTATTGCAATTGTGTCAATATCATCAATAATGCTTCAAAGAATATATCAATAATCCACGCTGAACAGGGTCTTTGAAACATCCTCTTCCGGTTGGTTGTTTCGATGAATACTTAACTCCCTTGTTAATGTTCCAATCAAGATTGTTTCCATCATTATTGTAATAATAATTTTTATACTAAAAATAAACATCATAAAACCCCATATTTTTAATGCTTTCAATTGTTTTTTTTTCACTCTCAAGTCCACCCTCTAATACCATCGTGTAGCCCTAGGGATACACATACCCCCATTTGAGAAATCCTACTTTAGAGCATCAAATCTAACCCTCTAAATTACAGAAAATATGAATCACTGTCTAAAAATACAAAGTAATTCAGTTGTAGATATCTCATCCCTTCCAAATATAAATTTAATGAATATTTGCCAGGACTCACTGTTTTCCCACACTTTTACTACAAGATGACAATCATTTTTAATTGCAAATTATTTTTAAAAAAATCTTTATTTAAATATCAAAAGTATTCAACATGTTTTTCCCAAATTGAACAAAAATTCGTCACAAACTAAAGGGAATTTAAAGATTGTAAAGTAATTTAAGTTACAGACAACATCCATACAGTTATAGGGCAGAATAATGTGGAAATTACTTGTTTTCCCGCCTAAAATTTGCAGCCCACTTCAGATCAAATTGATCTGTGTTTGGCCCTTGAACTAAAATGTTTGACAACCCTGATTTAGAACAATCTTTGTTTGCAGTGATTTTTACCCAAAATTGATGTCATTTAATTGCCCGTGAAAAGCACATTATTTATCTTTCCCCTCATGGAAGAGGTCGATCATTTAGTTTAAGCCCAACATCTGAAATCCAGCTGCATATTTTATTTTATTACTATTCCATTGTGAATTGTCTGTGCCCCAATAGGATAATTCCACACCATCTGTTTGATTTAATAATGGCGACAAAAAAGGTTTCAATCTTTTATTCTCGCTTGAGTGATTTTACTGCAGTAAAATAAGACTTTATAAAAAGAATAGGAATATATAATTAACAGAAGATAGTCATCCCATAATATTGCAGTTTGGTCTGAGTTGCTTTCCAGTGTGTATGATTGTACTTGGCCTGTGCTGCTCTTTGTGATTCAGCTGTACACCTCTCACCCGACCTTGTGTGAACGTCCGACTCCTGTTGGCAGAGCTTTGACTTTTACCTGACTTTGCCCCCCCTCCTGTGTCGCTTTAATATGCTGTCATGGCGAGACTTGCTAGTTATGGTTTGTGCTGAGGGCTTATTGTTGTATTAAAAAAGGACACGGAAGCCTTTGGGACTTTCTGCGTCACCTCATGTCCTTGGACAATGCAGACGTTCACATGTTAGCACATATGATGCACACAACACACTCCAACAATAGGCATTTTCATCCACACACACACATGAGACACTCAAACAAGCACATACACCTATTATTTCTCAAGTCCTACCTTTCATTATTAGCAGGCAGAGGTGAAAGTAATTAATTACAAGTACTCACAATACTGTAATTGAGTTGCTTTTGTGGGTACTTGAACTTTTTTAGTATATTTCTAAATCAATTTTACTTGTGTCTAAAATGATATGTTAACTGAGTAAATTAGATATTTTTTTTTTGTTTTAAAATGATCAACAGACCATGTGAAACTACAAAAAAATGAAATAACCAGACAACAATCGAATGCATCTCATCATAGCCGACCAACCAGGTTAAACATAATGCACGGCACCAAAACAGCATTGAATGGAGGTTATTTTCTCAGTTTTAGAGTTCATAAATATAGCTATGCTTACTGTTTTGATTATTATTATTATTATTATTATTATTATTATTATTTTGAATTGATTCAATTGTTATTTCATTGAAAAAACATATTTCACATTTTGACAAATCTTTTATTTTATACAGATGCCTTTGTGGAGAATAAATTCAACTGCAACTGTTTATACATGAGATGTTTACTGTGTGTAATATAATAATAATAATAATAATTATATATATTAAATAAACAAAATAATAATAATATATGATAAATTATGTTCCAATTGTGTAATATTACATCTTTTCCTTTTGAAATTCATACACGAGATGTTTACTGTATGAAATATGATATAGTAATAAAAATTACATATAATATGTCATACAAATATATAAAATAAATAGAATAATATATAAATAACATATATAATAATATTAATAGTATTTAATAAATTAAGTTCCTATTGTATGATATTTTATCTCTTCCTTTAAGTTTATACATGAGATGTTTACTGTATGCAAGGGAACCGTGGCAAGATGTATTACAAAAAAAGCAACAAGTAACTTTTTCTTAGAGTACTATTGATTTGAGCTATTTTTTACTTGTACGTGAGTATTTAATGTATGACTTTCATGTACTTGAGTACAATTTCAATCAAGTAGCAGTACTTCTACTTGAGTATGATTTATCAGTACTCATTACATCTCTGTTTGTAGAAAATACATATCCACTATAGTAACTATAGTAGAACTGACCGCTCGATTGTTAGACTGGCTCTAGCTGCATTTACGTAAAAGCCACATGGGTATAAAAATAAAAAAAAAAAAACAAAAACAATCTGTCTCTGGTGCTGAGCCAAAGTAATGATTGCAGATCATGACTTTGATTTGCTTTATTATGTAAATCTAAATGACAGCCATCCCCTTTGGGGGGTATAATATTGTTTGTAGCAGAATACAGTATGTGTCAGTGGCTTGTTGTCACATGCGTAGGGATTGTTTGTGAAGCCACTGAGCCTGTGGAATGCCAACGGCTGCTCTAAAATGCACACCAGATTTCCTTGGAGGATTTCAGACATTTATTTCTGTGTTCATTTGTTTCCCCTCATATGTGTGTTCATTACAATTCAGACTTCATGTTATTTGACAGCTTCCCCTTACCTTAGGAAAAAAATGCCAATTAGTGTAAAAATTGTTAATAATAGTTGTGGTGTGCAAACATAACTTGCGGTGCAATAATGAGCTTTCTAAAGCTTGAAATATTGGTTAAGATTTGTGCGCACAATTGCATGTTATTAATTTTTTTCAAAGAGAAATTGTGCTTTTTTTTTATAACTTTTAATTTCCATTTTTTAATTGGCATTGCTGTGCTAAAGAAAGGGTTTGATCCAAAATGTGTCATTTTATTTCACAATTAAGCCTGTCAATTCCATAACATTTGAATACTTAGGCACATTTCTGGCCCTCATTACTGATAAAACTGAATTACCTTTGATTATTTCAAACCATAAATATAATTAACAGGAAATAGAAAACACGATAGGGTTTCGTAAAGTATCGTAGTCAATTTTTAATACCTGAAAATAACTGGTATAGTGTATTCAAACCACCAAATGAAGTTTGGTTAAATGAGATTGCGCAAACTGGTTCCTAACTGGTAAATGTAGAGCAAATAAGCAGATGGCAGAGCAGTAGCCCGACAGTACACAACGACCACAGAAATATGTAAATTGGCTAAGTATGCAGATCTATAGCAGATGTTTGCAGATGTTTCTAATGATAGTCTAATCCAGGGCCGTACAATTATATTTATTTGTTTGGTTTTATTTTTATTTTCACCCTTGTCCTGTAGTCAGAATGTATTTTGTTTTTTTTTTTTTTATTTTGGTTGCACTTCCTCCCCATCACCACAAGTTGCCATTGTTTTGCATTAGGAGTAGGGGGGCGCTGTTGAGCTCTCATCATCGCAGATCTGTAAACAAATGACCAGAGAGTGAGAGATGTCTGAGCATTAATACATGAAAGAACTATAAGTTTATGTTGTCATTTCATGTGTTTTTGGTGTAATATATTGTTTTCTTTTGTTTTTTTGATAGTTTTGTGTATTTTGTTTTTCTCATTTTGCGCTTTTTCGAGTTGTCTTGTGTATTTTTATGGTCATTTTCTGTGTTTTGTTTGTTTTTCGCTGTTTTGTGTGTTATGAGCCTATTTGTGTACTTTGGTTGCCTTTTTGTGATTTTGGAGACAATTTTTGTGTATTCGTTTTCAGTGTTTTTGTTGTCATTTTAGAATTTTTCTCTCATCAGGTGTTGGATTTTTTGTTGTTATTGCTGTTGTGTGTTCTTGGAGTCATTTTGTGTATTCATGTTGTCTCTAGTGTATACTTTTGTAACTTTGCATGTGTTTTTAACACATTCTGTGTATTTACTTCAAAGGCCAGTTGCCCATTTCTGATCTACACTCTCAAAGTGTAAATTTAGAATTTTACTGTCTGACTTTCACCTGCACGACATTCTCACTTTGTCATGAAGTCAGTTAGAGCCTGATATTGAGAGACTTTTAAAAACCAAGGACAGGCTTCATGTCTCCTACTAGAAGGACTTCTGCGTGTGCGCTGTGGATTGTGTGCCTAAAAATGGTTGTTCTCTGTAGTGATAGATATCACATTTTGCCCCATAAGGTCATTTTGTATTTCATGTTTTTCTATGCACCAAATGTCTTTTTTGGTAAACATTTTCTCTAAAGTTAATGTCAACCAAAATGTAATATGTATATATATATATATATATATATATATATATATATATGTATATATATAAAGCTGATGTCTAATTACATTTCTTGAGTTTTAAAGGATTTTTTTCAAGGCAGTGGAAAATTTAGTGTTTTGATCTTATAGGCGGGGTACGTTGAATTTGTATTGCATGTCTTTGAAGAAGTTTCAATGTTTAATAATTTTATGCCATAAACACAATAAAGAAAAGTGTTTTGTGTATTTTGCACAGTGACGTTATTGGATAATTTCATTTCATGCACTGCAGCTAGGGCGGCACGATTATGGTCAAAATGATTATTTTGATCAATATTGTAATCACAACTATTAATCACGTTTGGGGGGGGGGGGGAAATCAGTTCTTATTGCATAGTTTACAGTGCAAAATTGAGCTTGAAATAAGAAATATTCTAAACAAAGTAGTAGTGCCATGGCGTACCCCTAGGGGTACACATACCCCCAATTGAGAAACACTGGTATACTGTACATAAAAGTCATTGTGTTCTATCCCTAAAGCCACATGATGGAGAATACTCCAAAAGACATGACAAATGATTGTAATCATCTCTGTTTTTTCTTCTGCCAGACTGTGCGTGAGCCGCTCTGGTTCTGAAATGTTACTTTGTTGGTTTGGTTTGTGTTGTTGTTGTGTACGGTTTAGCCGCCTGACACCCACAGATAAGGTAGCAGTTATCTTATCATGCTGAGCCCACCTCACCCTCACAAACCTCAGGTGTCACAGCACACTGGCTTTATCCCAAGCACCCCCTCATTTTCATTTGAATTTCACACGACTTTGCTTTCTCTCTCTCTCTCTCTCTCTCTCTCGCTCTCTCTCTCTCTCTCTCTCTCTCTCTCTCTCGCCGACCTTCCTCCCCTCGGTTTTCATCCCTTGATTTGCCACCCCGTCACTGCCTTCTGATGGGCGGTTAAGCCCATTTTACTCCAATTTGAAGCCTCTGTTCTCACTTCATTCCTGCCCCCCCCTCCCCAAGCTCTTTTGATCTATCTTGGTATTCATCCATTTGGCCTTGCGATCAATCTTTTCCATGGCCAATTCTCTTTGACAGCTTTCTCACTCTCTCAGACATTGGCCACATCTGACTCTGTTTGACCTCACTTATCTGCTTGTTTTCTTTCTTGCTCAAGCTTGATTCCTTCCCCCGTCCTCATTTTAACCTCTGTCAGCATTTTACTGTAACAGGTGACAACACTCAATGCCACCAAGACAGCATAGTGGTTATTAGGATTTAATCATAATAACTGTTTATCTCTTCAACTTGAATGGACTGTTATTTTATTAACAATAACAGACATGTTGCTTTCTCCGCCTTTGTCTTCCTTGCCTCTTTTACATATCCCTTCTTGTTCTTTCGCAGAATACAGGCCCTGCAAGTACTGAAGTTAAACTTTTCAGTGATAGAAAAACTCAAATAATTTTGTGTTTTGAAAGGAAAAAAAAACCATTAGCAGAAAAATAAACTGGGATGAATTTGATAGCTCATAAAGGGAACCATAAAGAGAACTTACATGGTGGACATGGAAAGTCTGTAATCAGTAAAAAGTGAAGGTTTGTACAGCATTTAAATTTTACAAAAATCTAATACTAATTCAGAAGTGACCATTATTACTATTAAATTAACTTTACAAAACATTTGTTTAGTCCAGGGGTGCTCTTTTTAATGCATTTTTCCTACATTAACTCCAATTTCCGCCACTTCTCCATCAAATATCATTGCCATTTCCACACTATCAAGACATTTTTGGCACTTATAAACCCTTTCCACCACTTTTCCCACCTAATATGTTGATACATTATCATTTTTAACCTCATTTCACTATATTTTATGCTTATTTTGCTAATTTAACCACATTCACGATTTGTCATGCATATTATTTGCAGGTTTTTAACTAATTGTTTTACTTTTTCTGCCACTTTTAAGCTATTGGCACTTTAAACTCTTTTTACCATTTTTTCCCGTCCATTTTTGGCCACAAAAAAACTTTTAAACTATATCTGTTTTTCAATATACCGACATTCTATCCGTATGCGGCCCCCTATTTGGCCAGTTTAGGTCACTCGATAGGACAGTTATTGGCCAGTTTAGGTCACTTGACTAAGACTAAACCTTACCCTAACCCTAAAAATTGTCTACTTAGATATTTTTTTTGGTGTAATAGAGCTGAATCATGAAGCATGAACTCATTTTCAAGTGTTGCACAATTGGTTGATACCGTATTTAACACAAAAAAAAACAAAAAAAAAAAAACTAATGACCTGACCTGAAATAAAAGTCACAAAAACAAGAGAAGAAGAATTCACTTAAAGAACATCCCTTTGTACTTTTAACCATTCTATTTTTCACTGTCTCCTTTCATTCAGTACCCACGCCCAACACACAGACGCGGACACACACACACACACACTTTGAGCACACTTTGCTTCACTTTCTATTTTCAATTCCCATCAAGTCGACCACAGTTGTCTGCTCCCATCCCACTCTGGTAAATAAAGCTTTTCATTTCATTCTACCTTATATTGTTCATTGCGCTGTCCTTGCTTTCCCATTTCAAACCATATCAGACAGCTGTTAGAGAAAATGTAATCAAAGTTGCACTTGCATTTCCGTGTCTCCCTCTTTGTCCTTCGCTTTTATTTTGACTCGATTTACATTTGACGGTGCAGAGGTGGACACAATGATGAGAGGTAGTGAGCATCTCTTGAACATCGAGTTTTACTATTCTCTTGGAGTTGCTTTTTCTCACTTACGTCATTATTTTTAACTTTTAGATTTTTCGTTTTTCTATGATCTTTAATACTAATTTGCACTGTCTTTGATTTATCGTATTTATTCTAAATCAAAACATTAATAATGAAATGATTGTGCACGAGCTGCCAATAAATGGTCAAAATTGATGGAAGGCCTGCCCCACTTTTAACCACATGGGGTGTGAACCCAGGTAAAAAAAAAAAATAAATAAATAAATAAATATATATATATATATATATATATATATATTGTGTTCCTCTGGGGAAAGACTAGTATTGGATTTAGCTTAGGATGAGCATGGATGCTGACTAGCAATAATTTATTGATGCAGCAGATTTTGGTGCAATTTATTTTGTGATCCTGACAGAAGCCCAGTGTTACAGGAGGAAACAAAAATCCATATGGCGTACAATTTACACCAGCAACAAGCAATGGCAGCTACTTTGACATTTACATTTTCCCTAGACTTTAAATGCTAAAGCAGAGCCTCCTGTGATGCCACGTGTGATCCGCAGAGAGATGACATAAAGCATGTGTGTCGAACTCATTTTAGTTCAGACGCCAAATACGGACCAGTTTGATCTCAAGTGGGCTGCAGATTATGAAAGGGGGGGGGAAAAGAACAATTTTAACATAATTGTGCTCTAGGTTTTCAGTTTTAGTTTACTTCATTTTTTTTTAAATTCATTTTGTTGTAAATTTGTGCCGTTGTTTGTCAGGAATTGCAAGATTTGTGGAAAGATTGAGTTATTTCCACAATTTGAAATGAGTTTCATTAAATCGTTAATTTTGTCCAGAGCAGACACACTCCGCCCACACTGCAGATGAATTGGCTCTGTTCTTTCCACCTTAGATCATTTTTAATAAGCAATTAATTCTGTCTGTTCTCACACACTCTCTCTCTGACTCGGGATGAACTGCGCTGACTGAAAGCGAATTGCTCGCAGTTCACTGCACACACCGACTCTGCAGACAGCGTTCCTCCTGAACAGCTCATTTACAGAGCCAAGAGAAGGAGCAGAGATTCACCGTCCACTCAGAACACTTTGGATTATAATATGCAATACAATATAATGAGATGATTATGGATTTTTGACTAAATAAAACCAAAAAAAACTTACAAACTGCAGCTTTAATAGAGAAGAAAGTGACTTAGCAACTTAACACTCTGGTGAGTGTTTGAAGCAGCTGGATGACTCCGCTGCTGCTGCTGTGATGAACACACAGCCTGAATCGCTGAGACGGACTCACAATCACAATAGCCGCTTAAATAACCATGTGTTGTACTGTAATGTGCAGTTTTTTGGATGTGTGGATAGCAAAAGAAAATGGCCTTGGTGATCACTGATCACCCTCGCAAGAGCGAGGCATGAAGTCTGCGTCGATAGACACGCCCACTCATGAATATGCACAGGTAGGCCCCTAAACAGCCCATTTTTAGAGTTGCTCAGAAAGTGAATTTTCAGAGGCTTGGGAAAATAAACCTCAAATACTATGTTGTTGAACAAATGGAGATGGGTGAAAAAAGCATAATATCGCCCCTTTAAAGAAAAAGTTGTCTTCTGGAATAAATTCAATTTTTTTGTCTTTAATAATTTTGTAATTGCAGATATCTGGAAAAATGTGATTCAGGCAAGTTAAATTTTACTTGTGGTTGTTCAAAAGAAGAAAGACATTTATTAATATAGATTTTTTTTTTTAAAGAAATGATGCCTCTAATGTAATATTGACTGTGTAGATTGAGCTCAGGAAGATCCTTTCCAAACACTTTTAGCACATTTAATCAACGCTACTTTTTAGGAGTTCCATTGAATTGCAAATATGTGAACAATTTCATTTGGAAATGTGCTAAAAAAAAAAAAAAAATCGTAGCACATTTTACAAAAACGAAAGCTGAAACCTTCTACTTCAGAATCAACTTTATTGACCAAGTAATGTATGTTATACACATGAGGAATTTGACTTGGTGGATTGTTTTTTTTAATTTAATTAAAATAATCACATCATTATCCTTTAATCAATTGTATTCATTCTATCCAGCTCTTTAGACTAGACAGGTTTGCACAGGTAACAATTCTATGGTTAAAATAAATAAATTGTCAGGTTGAGTTTATTCCATGTCCTGCATCTGTACACATGAGACAGATGGTATTTCCAGCTAATGTAACATTTAAATGCCAGAAAATGTTTTAAACGTTACTTTGCCGTTAAATAACTAGTGACGGATCATGTTTGTAGTGCGACGATGCTTTTTCCACTTATTTTCATATTTTTTAACATTATTGCCATTAAACCCCTGACAGTCTGACCACTCCTTAGCGTGGCAAACAAATTAGCTTTGAAGGATGTCACATTACGCTCGTCCCTACTTGAAATGCTTATTACTGCAGTTTGCGAGGGAGAGTTGGTTTATCTAGACTTTTGCTTGAAAAGGCTTCAAATGGTTCTTATTTACTTCTCTCTTTTATCTCTTGTGCAGCTGTTGTTGAGGCTATTACGCTGTTTCCAATTACACAAGAAACCTTCAAATCTCTGCAGAGAAAATTTTAGCCACAAACTCAAACAAACATGTGCTGATATTATGGTTCTTTAGCTTAAAAAAAAAAAAAAAAAAAAAAAAAAGTCACGTTCTTATTAAAAAATGTGTATAAGACCAAAACACACATACAAAATCAGGAAAGTCCTTAATCCTCCACTCAAAGTAGTGTGCGTTAAAGTCTCTCCTCATCCTTTTCACCCTTTTAGGTGGTGAAATAACAAACTGTCCCTTTTTTTCCTCTCACTGGTGGCTTTAGTCCACAGTGTGACAAAGAGACCCTGACCCATTGCATTAGGATAGGCGTCGAGAACAGGATCCAAGATAAAGCATCTGCTGTGGTGATGTCAGATAACAGTTATGAGAGATTATGAGGCTTAGAGTGTGAACTCCCTGTCTCCTGTTTGCTCTCTGTTACGACCCACGTTAAAATTATGAGTCAAACGTATTCAAAGGACACGGGAGACCAGGGCAGGATCAGACAAAGTGTTTATTTATATAGTTTTAAGTTATTGATCCTGAAAACACACCTTTAGAACTAAAAAGGTTCCCCAGCCCACCCATGACCAAATCAAACCAAATAAACAAACTGAAAGGAGGACCTGACAGGACAGCCAAAAGGAACCAAATAGGGTGTGCGACCAAGCCAACCCGTCGTCCTGGTCCACACCCAAAATAAACAAAGGGAAAATCCAAACAACCAAAATTCCCCTAAAAGAACACATAACAAAAAGAGTATGCCACCGTCCTGCCAAAACGAAGAAAAACAGCTCTCAAAAGAAGACAAAAACCATGTCGCTCCGTCCCCAACCAGTACAGCAGTCTGCTCTCCTGATTGCTGCACAGCTGGGAGTGACAAGCTTCCAGGCAGCCCAGAGTTCCTGGGAGGGACCATATAGTCCGGTGAACTCGGTGATGTTCAGACGGCGAATCTGCAACATTGTTGTATTTTAATTTGGTCTGGTCCACATTCACACATTCTCTTTCCCAAGCGCAACAAACTTTCGAAACAACGTCACGCAGGCAAAACGGTCGGTCGCCGATTGGACAGAATACTTCAGCCTCCATAGACTTCTGTCAGAAAAATGCATTTTCCAGAAATGTTGAAACAATCTTCCCAGAAACATAATTACTAATGATTAAAAATGACCCATAAACATGATGAGTGTAGAAATGTGTATCCGCCATGTCAGTGATGTCTCGCCGTCGTGTCCTATATCTGGTCCCTCTTCTCTTCCTGTTTTCCAAAGTAAATCCTAAAACAATCCCAGCAGAAATGTCATCAATAATAATTCAAAGTAACCCATAATCACACGATCCTGTGCTAATGCGCTACATAAACCCAGCTGATGCCGCTCCGTCTCCACCTGTCTGCGCTCAGAGCTAACTAATTCCGAATGAAAAAACACCATGTAACCGTGGCCATTTTACTTCCTTTGCGTTGAAACTATTGTGAAAATAATCTGCCTAGAATTGCTTTTTACATGCAGTTTTTATAAATTTCCACACAAAGGAATGGATTTGTGTGTGAACTTCAATTGTCTGTCTTTTGTTGTAGCCACATCATACGTAAGCATTTTGCACCTTATCATTCATTTGCACCTTGTTATTCAGTTTAACTTACAACCTCCTTGTTTTCTCTGTGTGTATATAATAATTATTATGAGTGTTGTTTTCATTTATTATTATTACTGTTTCTTTAATTTTCTTAAATGCCCCTCTTTGCCTGTCTAATTACCCCTCAGGGATAACTAAGGTTTTTTTTCTGATTCTGATTACTCAGTTATTGAATCCAAATACTTCATAGCACTTGCAGTAATTGAAGGATTTTTTTTTTTTTCAAAACAAAACTGGGGAATACTTTACCCATGACTGTTTAAAGCAATAAAAGCCTGAGGCAAATCATCTTTATTTAACTAAAAAACACAGCAGCACACCAGAAGGCCTGTCGCCGTTTCCGTTTTAATTGTACAATTTCTTCTGCTACTTTAGTGTTTTGTATTTGATTTTGTCTTTTCACTCACAATATATATTTCTGTTCAACCCTCTGCTTTGTTTGTGCCAGTGGTTCTCCAACTTTTTCTGTCATAAAAAAAAACCCATAAAATGTGCTATTACATATTATAGAGCAGTAATTATAAAGTTATGAGTGCAAAGAAAAAAAAAAAAAAAAAAACATTTGAATATTTTTCATGGTTAATGTTCAGCGACGCCGTCGTTGTGCTTGCACCCCAACTTGCGGTCTTGCCCCCATTTTGGAAACCATTGTTTGTGCAATGGCCAGGCACCTTTTAACATTAAAAAAAAAAAAAATTACTTTTTGGGGTTTTGTTTCGGTTAAAGGTGAGTTGATACAAAACAAAATATGAATGATGTGTTTTCTATTATATTATTCTCAGTAGAATATTTTACTAGGGTTATTTAACAAAAATAGAAACCAAGGATCGACTATTGGGAAAATAAAAAAGTCACAGAACAGCAATAAGGTTTTTAAAATGTTAATAGAAAATCTAATGTCATCTTTTAGAATCCCACTGTGAAATATTTGGCTGCATCAATATCACATAGTTTTATCCAAATGTCCTTATCGTATTTTGCTAACAAACTAAAGTGGCTAAACTGTTTTTAGCAGCGTAACCTCCCGCTGTGACCATAGTTTAATCTTCTGTCTATCCATGCTTTTCAGCCTTCATCTCCTTAACCTGATCCCCCTGCTGGCTAATAATAAGCCTCTGCTCTACAGAACAGACGGAAACAGAGGCAGAAGGAGTGAACTGGGGGGACTGCTGGCTGAAATCACTTTGGATTTCGTGCAATGTGCAGAGCAGTGGCTCTTAGGACCTATTTTAGCTCATTGATTTATAGTAGTAACCCTGCCAGGTTAACCTTTTCAATTCTCTGTTCTTAGTTTTAAGTGCACAGGCTCTTTTTTTTTATTTTTATTTTTTTTTTTTTTTACGCCAAACATTGGTTATTCCCTGATGGCCTTACTTTGAGGATAAAATGTGAAGTGTTTAAAAGGAAATATCACTTCTTCCAGGCAGCAGCTATAAAACACAAGAACAATGATAATTGCACCTTTTCTTTCTCGTGTGATTGTAAAACAATGTTTGCTTTTTTTATATAGCCACTCTCTGTCAGCAGAGGTGATTTCTTGAAACAATAGTTAGTTTGGTGGAGGTGTCTACGCAGTAAACATGTCAGAACATTGTCCAATGTAATCACATTGTTTTTCTATTCATAGTGCATCCATAGTGTCAGCAGGCGTTGCTAAGATTTTCTTGAATCCTCTTTTTTTTTTCTTCTGTGGCGAGGGTATAAAATGAGAATTATTTTTGATATGTTATATATTTTATAATAATTAAAGTTTAATCCTAGCATAGTTTAGATCAGGGGTCACAGCAGCACAAGTTAACTCCATCTAAATCTGAATCTGAGCAATTTCCCCCCTGGGATTAATAAAAGGAATTCTGATTTACCAAACTTCAAACTCACAAAGCTTAAATGAAGACGACAGATGTCGTCAAAGCCTTAGTTTATTAGTAGAGTTAAATACTGTTGACCTGATAATTACTTTTTAATTATTCAAATAAACCATCTTTAAAATGTTTATTGTAACTGAAATATGACAAAAAATTCTATTTCATTAAAGATGCTGCAGATTTGGTGTTTAGATTGTGTGATTTTTTTTTAATTTATTTATTTTTTTATATATAAATAATAATAAAATGAATACAATAAGAAACAAAGTGGAGTTTTATAAAATCTTACATATATGTAAAATTGTAAGAACATGTTTGGGTTTGTAAAAGTATAGTAGGTGGAATAGGAAACTTCATTGTTCCCTATGAAATGTTTCAGAGAGTGGTAATTTGAAAAGAAACACTGGCGATAAATTAAAGAGAAATAAAGTGTTGCATGTTGAAATTTTGGTTTTTCCGAAGTTTTTTTTCGGTAGATGCAAAGTCTTAATTATCTTTCCTTCTAAATAAAGTGAAACTGGGGAATTGTAGTAGTATTTCTGTTTACTGTGTATCAAACTGGGAGCCCTTCAGATTATTCAGTAACTTTGAAGGCAGCTCACTGTTTCAGAAGGTTGGTGACCCCCGGCAGGGCCGGCTTTAGTCATTCGGTGCCCTAGGCAAGAGTGGACATTGTATAAGAATAGAATACAAAATTTTAATGTCATTCAATTGAAAGAAATCACGTACGGTGGATGTGTAAAGGGTGTGTTTCACATTTATTAACCTTTTTAAATCATTATTAAAAAAATAATAATTAAAAAGAGGGGGGAGGGGGGAGATATTGGTGCCCAAGGCGGCCGCCTGTGTTGCCTTTGGGAAGCCGGCCTATGGCTGCAGATTCTAGTTAGCCATGAAACGCCATTTTTCAACATAATTAAACTTTCACATATTTAATTTAGTATTGATTCTTGTAATGTCTTGTCAAATGTCATGAACGAGTGTCATTCTGTGGTATTTTAAAATATATCCGACCTTTTTTGGTAAGTTTTTGACCTAAAGAGGCATTTCTATTAAAGGGGATTCTACTCTCACACTTTGGTTAAATGGAAATCAGCTTTTAAAAAAATGCCTGCATCCATATGTTGCAGATTGTTGTTTTAGTGTTTCTTCATATTTAATGTCACATTTTCATTAGAATATGGCTGGGATATTGCTAATCACTAATTGGATACTGTTCATATGGAGTTTTGAGGTCTATAGACATAATTTTGAGGAGAAAATGTTGGTAAAAAAAAAAAGAATAAAACAACATTAAATATGTAAGCATATGGTTCTGTTTGTGTTTGTAGGAGCCAGAGTTAGTGACAGGATCTGGTAAAGTATCACGCATTAGCATAACGGAGACAACTGTAGACAGAAGCTGAAGATGGGAAAAAGTATGTTCTGGTTTGAGAGGTGATGTTTTCACATGATGTCTCTCTGCAATGTTGCATCTGTAAATCCACCCCTTCACCTCTTGTTTTTTGTCATTTCACTTCCTATCACTTTCTCCACCAGGTCAGCAGACAGCTAGACAAGGTTCCTGGAAATAAATAGCCTTTCACTCTCTTTTGCCTCTGGAGAAACGGAGACAGTCTGCTTCAAACTGGAATATAAAAAACAGCAAAAAAAAAAGCACAATACCCTCTGTAATGCTGAGGTCAAAATACATCAGCGGTAGAATTTGTGAGGGGATTTAATACCGTATCTGCACCATTTTTTCTAAATTTTAAATGATAGATAAAAAATAAAAACTCTGTCCCTGAAAGGAAATTACAGTATAACAAAAGCTAAAAGGAATGCATGGGATCTAATGTACACAGTGGGAGAGTGATTCTTCTGTTATCCTCACATTAATAATAACGACAACTATTTATACTCTTTATAGCTTTAATGACCTCACAAAACGCCTCACTGTTTTTAGACCTGAGTTGCTGCCTGTGCCTTGCAAAAAAAAAAAAAAAGTCTATTATTAATGGGAAGTCATTGTGCATAAAACATTTCATGGCAAAGTGCTTTAATTTCCTGACAAAGACCATGAGAGACAGCGACACACAGTCATTAATGTTTTGCACTAAGTGAAGTTGTTTATATATTTGACCTTTTTTGTTTTTAATGGATACAGCATTTGAGGAGCGCGGAAATGACATTTTCTGAAGACTTAGAAACATTTTATTCCACCTACCTTTGCCGTCTCTATGGAACCACCCAAAAGAAAGCTACCGTTGAACAATGATGTACTTCAGAGCAGTGCTTCTCACATGGGGGTACGTGTACCCTCGGGGGGGGGGGGGGGGGGGGGGGGGGGAAATGAAAGCATTACAGAGTTTTATAATATTTTTTTGTTTGTTAAAAATGATCATAACATTGAATATTACCAGCAACTCACAAAACGACAACAAAAACACACAAAAGAAAAGAGAGAAAAAGAAAAAAAAAAAAAACCACAGGATAATAAAGAGAACAGACAACCAAACACCAAAAACACTCACACGGAGACAGAATAATCTAAATAATACCAAAAACACAAATTATAATAGAAATGATCTTGATTGGAACATGAACTGAAAATACTAAAGTCAGTCTGGGTGCCACATCATGTGGGAGATGACCGGAAATGATACAAAACAATAGAAATAAATCTATTCAGGAGACATTAAATATGGTTTCTTTCCACTTATTTACAATATGAGATTCTTTAAAACGCGTGTTATCACTCATTTGTTCCATCATTATTCTTTATAGTTGTTCTTTTTTTCATATAATTCTGAGCAAAGGGTAATAGTCGTGACATAAGGGGGGTACTTGCATTCAAATGTAGGAGATAGGGGGTACTTATGCCAGAGAAGTTTGAGAACCACTGCTTTAGATAATAGCTCTAAAGCTGACTAATGAAACATTCTTTCTAATTCGTGTAAGGACTGTCTTCTATATACATGTTTATCCTTCAAATACATTTAGGGCCATTTCATAATATATATATATATTATATATACAGTATCTAATGAGTGCTAATTTCTCCATGTCTTCAAAGGTAACAGATTTAAACTTGTTTCCATGTACCAGTATTCTACAAGTTATTAAAAAATAAAATATATAGAATTTTATTATTGAATGGACATTTGTTTTTACTTTTTGTACATTTAGTAGCATTTACTTTTACTCAAGTAAGGGAGCGACATCAAAACTTTTACCTTTTATCAGTCATTTTTTTTATTCACGTATCTATATTTTACTTGAGGACTGAAGACTAAAGTACTTTCGCCACCTGTGGTGTTTAAAGTGTTTTTTATTGCATGTGTAGCCTCAAAATAGGGCCATTAATGCTCGAGTAAAGGTTACATTAATAGTCTTTCAGTTGAGCTGCCTTTTGTGTTTTGGATACATTTGGGCTGAGTAATATTAACAATGACACATTACATGGTTTTTCTCGTTCTGCAAAAGCTCCTGTACCAAAAAAACAAACCTCTATAGTGATCACTTTGGTCTTCTCTTATTTAATGCACTTGAAGATAGAAATGACCTTTTTTGTACTTCATGTGTTTTTGTCGTAATGCTAGAGTGCCTTATGCACTTACAGATGGCTGCAGTCTTTTTTTTTTTTTTTTTTTTTAACACAATGCCAGCTGAAATGTTTGCTTTGTAGCAGGAGAAAAAGTTAGTTTCTCTTGATTCTTCATGAGGCAGGTTGGGCTCGGCCATACATTATTATGACTAAGACTATTGGGTGGTAAAAAACTAAATTTGTCCCAAAACTACATGGATGAATTCCAAACATGTTCATTTAAAACAATTTCCCTATATTGTCTGTTTAAAAAATTGACCACTATATCTTTCTTCTTTTGTGAACCTTATGCAAGATTTGCTGAGCATCTTTGATAATTGACATTAGACCACTTCATCAGGAGTGCGATGTGGCGACGTAACAGCCGTTTTACGGCGAAGCAGATTTCGCTTATGTGCATGACAAGCTAAATTACCATGACGCCGAGAACTAGTGGCAGTTCTGTGTGTCTGAGAGACTGTGTGAGGAGCGTGTAATAGGCTCACCTGTCCCTGACTGCAAACTGATGGGCAGGTGGAGAGAATGAAAACCAGCTGGAGAAAGAAAACGAGACGAGAGATGCATGTGCTGAGTAGATAAGGCTGCGGCAGAAAGCCTGGACTGCGTTAAACCTACACTGTGCACATTGTTTGGATACATATCCTGTTGCTCATACATATTGTTTGGATAGTGCACTTCAATTTGAGTAAAATATACATTCTTTTGTTTTGTTTTTGAAATCCAGAAAGCATCTATACTGCTTTATCCACGCCTAGATTATACGCACTGGGGTATATTTACCCATACACTGTCATAAGACGAGTTGCTTTTGCATTAAGAATGAATGTCACCCACACGTACTAATTCCATATCTGCTCATAGATTAATAGACTACTCGAATTGACTGAAAACATGAAGATGTAGTGTTTCACTTGGGTTCCCTTAGCAAAAAAGTAGTATACTATAAGTTCATTTTATTAAGTATGCTTGATTATAAGTATAGCAAGTACACTGTGGACCATATAACTGTAGCGTACTAGAAAGTAGATTAATTTAATACTACTTCGGACTAAATTGGAACATTTTAAGTTTAGAAAAGTACACTTTCAGGTATACTGTCTCAGCTTTAGTACAAAATAAGTATACTTGTAGTACAAGTATAAGCTTTAATGTTAAAAGGTAAGTGTAAGTCCAAGTATTAATGTACTTACTTTTCAGTATAAGCCAAGTATACTTCACTATAGTTTTCTTAAGCGTAAAAAATATAGTATATAAAAAAGTACTCTTCAAGTATACTGCCCCAGTTTTAGTATGAAATAAGTATACATGTAGTACACTTGAATAAACTACTATTTGCTAAGGGTTTGCAGCCTAGTTTGTGTTTGTGTCTCTATTTTGAGGTCTTATTGTGTTTGTGTTGGTCTACACCAGTGGTTCCCAAACATTATACATTAATACAATATACAACTACACAAAATACATTATTTTTTCATTTACTATTTTGTATGCAACTCATTTCCTAATACAGAGGCAAACTCTATACCTTGTTGTTTTTGGAAATATGTAGTTAACAAATATCTCACGAGTAATATAGTTTGTCTTTTTGCACAATGAATTAGTAATGTTCAAATGAAATGTGACATTTACAGATATTGTACATGATATGATTGATAACACGTGTTATAAAGGCTATTTTGCACAGTAAGATTTGTACTTGTCCTTTGGTGTGCCTTAGGCACAAAAAAGTTGGGAACCACTGGTCTACACAAGTTTATATTGGTTTTGTTGGTTATTTTGTTGGTTTGTTGGTTGGATGAAAAAAAAGAATGTTTTTAATACGATCATTTTCTCTATACCTTTTGGATGCTGTATATTGTTATGGGGGTCTGAAGGTGCCAATCCCATATTCTATCAGGGAAATAATGAGGTACACATAATCCATTGGTTGCCAAACTTTTTCTGTTGCACCCCCTTTAATGCATGAACCATTTCCACGACCCCACAATGCAAAAAAATCTCACCAAAATAGGTTAAAAAGATAAATAGTTTGACTCTTTTTCTTCAAAACTCATAAAAATAACAATTTGTGCAATCACATATTTTAGAACAGTAATAATATAGCACTTTAAGCGCAAATAAATACATATTTTTCTGTTTTTTTAACTTAAACAAGGCCATTGTAGGGAAAATTTGTATTATATACTGTATAATACAACTGAGAAAATGATTCCAACTGGCGTCTTAAAGTACAACTTTTGTTTCACCCGCTTGTCGGCAAACTTTCATATGGTGCTTGTTTCGCTTCCTGTTTCCTGGAGTTACTAACTGGAATTTGTATTTTTTGACAGAGTGAAGAGGAGGACCCTGGCTGACATCTGCCCTGTCCAAGGTAAGCTCCCATCTCATATGTTTTAACGTTTTCTGCAAATGTCATTTATCCACAGCGCAGTTCTTAATGCTTCATTGGCTGCTTTCAAAGTTTGACTGAAGTCAATTTAAAGTGCCGGGGGCGGGGGGGGGGAACTCTGCAGCTCATTTTGCATACTGTTTAAAACAGATAGTAAGTGTTTCCCCCCAGCTCTTTGATTTTTATTGTCAAACATATCAGCAGTAATTACGCATCGTCTCATAATTTGTCCCGCCATCACTTTGGAATTCACCTCGCACCACTTTGAAGATGGCGCCTGCAGCAGTGAATGCTCGAGATCAATTCAGCAATCCAAGCCACATGTGTGAAAATGCACAAAAATACCGTGGGGCCTGTTTTGCAGATGTGAGAATATGGCAGGCTTGTGAATATAGGAAATAAAGCTTAAGTTTGAGATTTACCATAAGCTGTGTTTTGGTTCTTACGGATAAGGTCGAACAATCACATGTTGCGATTCGACATGCTCCGACCAGCATGCGATGGTCTCTGACGCTTCTCTGTCAGTAGCCTGTCTCTGGCTGTATCTGGTTGCCGTGGTGACATGTGTGTGTCAGCAGTGGGACGTGTGTTGTGTGTGTGTGTGTGTGGAGCAGAGCGGCGGGGCGTTGAAAGGACCCTGCAGAGTCGTATATCGGTTCCTCTGTCCAGAAATGCCACCAACACACGACGCGCGCGCACACATGTGCACACACACACACCGGTCGGTCAGGAGCTGCAGGCATGCAGACGTACATACACTCAAATAGGAAATACGCAGACGGCAACGAACACACACGTAGGACATATATCCAGATTCCACGCAGGCCTCGGCCCTGCATTCATACTGACAGCTCAGAAATCTAAAGTTACATGTGGGGAAGTTGATGCCTGCAACAACACTTTGAACCCTGCTAGTATGTGTGAACACTTTTATTCACACACTCGGACCTGACTTTGATATTTAATGTTCCATTTTTTTTTCTTTCTTTCTTCTTTCTCTTTCTTCTTTCTTTCTTTCTTTTCTTTCTTTCTTTCTTCTTTCTTTTTTCTTTCTTTTCTTTCTTTCTTCTTTAATTTACACTCCCCATAACTTCACCTAATTTTAACCGCTTTACTTGATACGTACGTGATTGATGATGTTTGCATACAGAATCAGCTCATGCAAATTGTTGCTCCTTCTGCAGCTGCACTGGGAAAAATTGGAAGGTTAAAGTCAGCTCACTGTGGAAAGAGAGGGAACATTTCTCATTTTGCTTTAACAACCCATGCAGGTCAAGGGATTTGAACGGAGGACACAAACTTCATTTCGCTGCTGTGAGTTTTAATCAGTGATGCATCAATATTTCCAGATTCTCCTTCCAAACCATAATATAATATAATTCAGTTGAACTTATATTGCGGAGTACTGTAGTTTCACAACATACTGCATAACAATAATATGAAGGATGTGTTGCTAGGATGCACGCACTATAACCATCAAGGCACTTTTGACACATAACTGTTTAACTGTAGAAAGAAATGTGTAAATAATAACATTTCTTGAACAAAAATGTCATCTTCACATATTCACAGTTTTATTTATTTAGTTATAAATAATCGTTCAAACGCAATCATTTTCATTGCCTCTTTTCAGGTAATGAATTAAGGGGCGCCGATTGAAAAGTTGCACATGTTAAGCTACTTTTGCAACATTTAGCAACAAACTGCGTTTAATAAAACATATGGGAAATTTTTATATTCATTTTGACCCAGATTTACAACAATATTTGTGAAATTTGTGATATTTACTTTTCTCGTGAAATAATAATGTCAGGGTTAAATCGAAATGTTAAATGTAAATGTTATGAATTTACATAAACCGTGGGCGACCGTGGCTCAGGTGGTAGTGGGTCGTCTTCTGATCGAGAGGTTGGGGGTTCGATCCCCAGTACCTGACTATGTGTCGAAGTGTCCCTTGGGCAAGACACTGAACCCTAAGTTGCCTCCCAGTGGTCGACTAGCGCCTTGCAAGACTAGCGCCTTTGCATGGCAGTCCTGTCCCACTGGTGTGTGAATGTGAGAGTGATTGGGTGAATAGAGCTGATCTGTAAAGCGCTTTGAGACTGCTTCAGTGTGGGGATAAAGCGCTATATAAATCAAGTCCATTTACCATTTATGTTTAAATATAAATATGAAATCTATTTGCTAAATGTTAAATCTAAATGTCACAGGTGAAACTAAATATTTAGCTACTCTGCAAATTCACCTGAAGCACAAAAATAAAAATTCATTTAAATGACATGTTGCGCTTGTTAAAATAAAAAGCAAGTTTTTTTGCAACATTTAGCAACAAACTACGTTTAAAAAACATTATGGTTTTTTTTTTTTTAAATTAATTTTGACCAGATTTAGAGCAATATTTGTGAAATTTGTGATTTTTTTACTTTTGTCGTAAAATATGTCAACGTTAAATCGAAATGGTAAATGTACATGTTAAATGTTATGTTTAAATATAAAAATAAGAAATCTAATTGCTCAATGTGAACTCAAATGTTAAATCTAATTGGTAAATGTTAAATCTAAATGTCACAGGTGAAACGAAACATTTACCTAATGTGCACATTCGCCTGAAGTACAAAATAAAAAATGTATTTCGATTAACATTTAGATTTAACATGTATACTTAAATGTAACATTTAGATTTAACATGTATACTTAAATGTAACATTTAGATTTAACATTGAGCATTTAGATTAGAAAAGTAAAAATCACAAATTTCACAAATATTGCTGTAAATCTGGTCCAAATCATTTAAGTTTGTTAAACATGGTTTGTTGCTTAATGTGGCAAAAAGTTGCTGTTTATTTTAACATGCGCAACTTTTACGATCTGTGCCCCATAATGGATAAGGAAATGTAAAGATGTTTCTTTACTTCTCATGTAATCATTGTTACACATATTGCAGAAAATAAGTGATTTCATATTTCTAATGTTAAATTAACTTCTTATACCACCAATAATAAGTTTTAGTTTATAGTACAATGTGTTTAGCTTGTAGTCAGTGTAGAGGTTAAGGCTTTTGGATGAAGGTAACTATTGTACATCCTTACTTTTAATGTGAAATGTAACCTCTATTAACCTTGCTGATGTAATACATGTGTCTTTACAGTGAGGCTAAAATATCTGTACAGGTGTTTCAATGAATGTTTTTTTCATTCTTTTGACCGGCTTACTGTCGGATGTCTAGTTGTCCTTAATAGAACGCCTACATTCCAAATTGAAACAATTTCTTTCTTTTAAACTTGGGTAGCATACACGCATTGGGTGTGTGAATGTGTGTGCGCGTGCATGTGCAAGGTTATTATGTCGTCATATTACAACAATATTAAACCCTTTTATACACCTCACAAACCTACACACATGCACGCGCTCACTTGGTGTCATCCAGTGCTCGCCCATAGATAAGTATTTTAGATCCCATTGACATTGATTTTTCTGCAAAGCACCCTTTGCTACTTCCTGATTTACTGAGGAAATGCATTTTGCCATTAAATCGACTGAGTTTTGCAATCACAGAAAGCTTTTCAATCCTCCTTAAGAGAGAGAGTGTGTGTCTGTGTGTGTTGCTCTACATATTTCAAATGGGTAGTTTTCCCTTGAGTTGCCCAGGGCAACACCTTAAACAGCTTATTAGTTTAAAATGACATAGGGCAATGCTTTTCTGTTTTACTTAGCGAGAGATTAAGACAAACAAGGGAAGTGTTTTAAGCTTTTGTTCTTGTAGTCAAAGGCATTTCTGTCAACCTAAAGGTAAAAACAAAGTAAAATATGTCAAATGTGTTAAAAATCTTTAATAGAGGTGCAGGACCTTTTGGCATTTACAAGTTTTTGCTTACGACATGACAATCCCCAAACCTGCAGTTTATCTTTTCCTCTACGATTCACAGTTTTCCTTCCTTTTGACATATATTGATCATCCTCTGTCTATTTTACAATTTTGTATGTGTGATTTGTAACCGTGAATGACCCAGCAGCCCTGAGACTCCGTGACCTAATAGTGCTGACAAGGAAGGGATTGGATTAAACCATCCATGCATAGCCAGGTCTCATCTCTTCTGAAAACACTGTGTGCTCACTCACTTAGATACCAGCTGCGTTGTACCTGAACGATCCTTCATGAACTCGTTCACATTCTGGGGCGAACGCTATCTGAACGTACCGTATGTCTGCCTAAGGAACATTATTGTGAGCGCGTTCATTCTGACATTTGTGAAAGGTGCTCTCTCACTGTTCCCCTTCGTTCAAGAGAATCGCAAATCCATAGAACTTTTCAAGAAAAATATGGGGCGCCGATTGTAAATTTGTGCATGCTAAATAAACAGCAACATTTAGCAACAACAACATTTACAAAACATATGTGATTTTTAATTTTTTTTTTTTTATGTTACTTTTGACTAGATTTACAGCAATTTTTGTAAACTTTGTGATACTTTTTTCTCATAAACTGTAATGTGCAATGTTAAATCTAAATGTAAATGTTAATGTAATGTTAAATGTAAATGTTCATGTAACTGTGTATCTTAATGGAAATGTTATCTAAGTAAATGTAAATTTATCTAAATGTTCATTCCTAAATGTTTCTAAATGTTATTCTAAATGTTAATCTGTTCACTATAAATCTAAATGTTAAATAAATCTAAAGTTAAATATAACTAAATGTTAAATATAAATCTAAATATCAAATCTAATGTAAAATCTAAATTTTAATGTCAAATGCTAAATCTAATCAGTGAATTTACATATTAGCTCAATATTTAGTTCCACCAGTAACATTTAGATTTCACTTGTAATGTTCAGATTTAGATTGAACATTGACATTATATATTTACAAAATAAAAATATCACAAATATTTGTAAATCTGGTCAAAAGTAACGTAAAAATAAAAATTCACATATGTTTTTTTAAACATGGTTAAGTTGCTAAAAAAAATATGCTGTTTTATTCTAGCATGTGCAACTTTACAATCGGCATCCCATTAAAAAAAAAATAAAAAAACCCTGCTAAAACACGGCCAGCGGGCATCTCCATGATCACTTAAAAGAATCTTATGAAAAGATAACATCTTCTGGAGTTTAACAGTATGCGGCAGTTTAGAATGGACTCCTTGAGAGTTTACTATTTTAAGTTGTAATTTGTTTGTAGAACCTGCCTGGTATGTAATGTTACCAGCATTGTTTTCTTTTGGTTCCTTTTAGTATGAACTGAAATGGAATATGATCTGAATTGTTTCAAGGTTTGGAAAAATATTGAAATGGAATCATTACAGGAGCAATGTTTGCCTTAAGATTTTGAGAATTGACTGAAGGGGTGAAAGCTGCAGCTGCTATTACTAGGGACTGAATGGGTTTCAACAATGTTGGGGAAAAAACTCACTTAGAATTAGTTATGGTGGAAAAAGTAGTTAGCTCAAAGTTCACTTAAAAAAAAAAAAATTATGAACTGAACTGATGTAGAAAAGTGAGCTTTCTTAACACTGGATACAGGCGCAGACATTCCAAAACACACTTCTTTTACGGACTGAGAATCCGGGAACAGAAGGGTGAGGAATAACTACTAGCTACATATGTTAACATCCAAGTCATGGCTGAGCACTGTCCTAGTTCGTCTTGCCCTTGTCGCTGACAAGACATTAGGTGTTTGTGACAAGCTGCTTGCTATTCCTCGCTCATGTTAGCATGGCTAAGGTCGCACAGACATTTGAACCCATCGTTATAGCAGACCTAGTTGGTGTATGGCATCTGAGTGCCAATTGATAGGGATTAGCAAAGAAATGTGCGAACTAGCTCTCGGGGATGGGCCTTCTCACTTCTGGAGGTCAGTGTACATGGTCTGTAATGTGTGTGTGTGTTTGTACGTGTGTTTGCCTGGCAGTGGGGGGCTAGGCCGGGATTGAAATGACAATGGAGAAGAATTTAAATGAGAGAAAAAGGGGATCAGGGACGTTTGCAAGGAGGATGGAAGAGGCTTTGGCGCTATTGTTATTCTGCCTCTTTGTCATTCTGCTCTATCTCTCTATTACAAATCCTCCATTCTCAATCTCCTATGCTCTTAGCTGCCACATTTATCGCTCTGCCTTTCTCTGATGTTATCCCAACTTGATCCCTATCACTGTTTTCTACCTGCTGGTCTTTCGATCCTTGGTAATACTACTTTTATTCTTTGGATGTTCTTTGGTGTTGGTGGTGGCGGGGGGTCTGTCTTCTTGCTCACACAAATTAAGATTACGCCGTGCTAAATTTGAGTAGTTTGATTAAAAGCATTGGTCAGCACATTTTAAATGTCTATTGTACTAAGATTAAGGACAACTGTAATGTTGGTGTGACCCAGTGTAAGTGTGCCCACATTTTTCCCACTTGCGCTCTCCTTTTGAAACGGTTAAATACATGTAATCTCCTCTTTCATACATTTGCAATATCTACCGTTTTCTCCTCAATTCATGTGTCATATTTTACCATGTTTGCACCCTTTTGTTGTCTGTAGCTGTGTTTCCATAACCCTCGGAAATGCACAAAATCTGGTAGTGTTTCCATTACACTCAAATATTGCAAAAAAGGTTTACGCTTTCATGAGGAGGAATTTCAGACTTTTGGATATTAAAATGTGACAAAAACGCTATATAAACACTTTTTCCGCATATAAACGTCGCAGAAACGACGTACGTGGTCACATGACCGTTGCTCTCCAAGAAAACATGGCCCGGTATGTGTAAACAAAAAGAGACCAGGACATTTCTTAACGTTATACTTAAAATTATTGCTGCCAGATTAGACGTGAAACAACAGAGGAATGCAGAATGTAAGGTGGTTCTGAGCGTCCATCTTCCAGCAGCGAGGTCTTGCCGGATGAGATTTCACGGTTACAAGGCTCCCGCCCAAAACGACTTTCAATGTAAACACGTTCAAAGCGCAATTATACTTTGTCGACATTTCGAAACATCGCTTTTGTTTTGCGAAAATTCTGTAATGGAAACCCAGCTTATGTCTCATTGAATCTGCAGTGCAGTGTTTGATCAACCAGTACGAGTAGATCCTGATCAGCATTATTGGAAACCCTAGCCTAAAGACGTCCTCCATGTTACTGAAGCAACACAATGAGAACCCTGATTGATATCATTGAAAATAATGATTTTTTTTTGTTTTTCTACAGTAAAAATCAAAGCCTCCAATCACAAACTAGATCCAATGACATTGCCTTTAACAATAGACTGACATCCTACACTAAGATGTAAATAAGTCAGGCTGTTTGTGGTTTTGTTTTGTGCAGTTGCCCCACATGTTTTCCTGCCTCTTATGTATTATTTTCAGACCACTGCTGTGCACCATCTCTAGTAGTAGCCTCATTTTTTTTTTTTTTTTCCCAATTTCTCTTTAACTCACCAGTTCTCTAAGCCTCTCATTGTCTGTCTGTTTTTGGGCCCCCCACCCCCGTGTTGTGCGTTATTGCCTCGGCAACCTGTGGTCAAACGTAGTCCAGTTGCTAATAAAACCACTTTCAAAACAGACTCATTGATTTCAATCACTCTGCGTGTGTTTGCCATACACAGGCATGCTTACTTTGTGTCCACATCCCTGCGCCCCCCGCCCCCCGCGCCCGCCGCGTACCCCCCCCGCTCCTCTTCACCCCATCCCTTTGCTCTCTAGCGGCTCTAATTGCGATCAATTAGGAAACTTCAGAAGACTGAAATAGGAGCTGTGACAAGGGGCATCCGCTGAGCTGGCAGGGAAGGCAGAGAGGGAAGGAGCAGTATAGAGAGGATGGTGACACAGGAGTGGATGGAGGGGGGGGGGGGGGGGGTGGCGAGGGGGGGGCTGGGGAATGGGCCGCTGAGTCTGAGTCAGTGTGGAGAGATGAGCTAATGGTAATAGTGTGATTGATGGTGGCCACAAGCAGCTGAAAGTCACATCGTTTTTCAAGCCAGGTATTGATTCCTGACAAGCTCTTGTTAGCTTTTGGGCAGAGTGGATTGGGCATAGCGCTAACTTCACCATGGGTTGGGGTTGAATTCCCATTATAAGTGAATGCTGGGGCGGAGAAGGGCTTTTAAAATGAAGCATCGGGCTTTAGATTCCCACTGGGAAAAAAGTGTTAGAAAGTAATTTAGAAAACTAAAACAAATTTTAATAACTGTGATTACAGGTTTAAGTTTGTGAGAGATTGGTCTTGGGAGGACGACTTCAACCTTTAGAGAAATTAAATATCTTTACCGGAAAAGAAAAATTTTCAGATTTTTAAAATTTAAAATAAATAATTAAAATGTGTCGCTCTAAACCATAAATATTTAATAGATTTTAATAATTAACTATTTTTGTTGATTGAAGTCCTGACATTCTCCCTAAATGAGGCATTATTTTTATTTAATCTCTTTTAAGTAATTCAAAAAAAGTTTTCCTCTCATGATGTGCACTTCTATTCTCATCTAAGAAATGGACAAACCGTGTCTTTAAGGATTTGTTGATTTTTTCTCCAGAAGTGAAAGTAACGGATTATAACTACTCACGTACTGTAATTGGTTACTTTTACAGAAACCTTTACTTTTTTGAGTATATTTCTAAATCAGTAATTTGACATGTACTTAAGTACATTTTAAAAGAGTAAAGTAATTTGTTACATTTCTAACACCCAACTGTTACTGAGTAAATTACAATTTTTGGTTTTAAAATGATCAACGGACATTGTGAAACCACAAAATATTACATGAGCAGACAACAATCGCATCATAGCCGACCAACCAGATTTAAAACGTAATGCAACGGTGCCAAAACGGCATTGAATGCCAGTTATTTTGGTCAGTTCTACAGTTCATAAATTTAGTCTGAGAATTAGGGCCCGGGACAAGGTGCCGACGTAAACGATGACGTCGATGCAAAAAATACGATGACGCAAAATGTGCGCGCCGATGCAATCGTCTGACCAAAACAAAGATGGCGGCGCCGGAGAATAACTTTACGTGAGTGGTTTCCTCGAACACGCCCTCATTCGTCGAAGGTAGTTGTACCTTCGTCCTTTATCACGGGACAGGAGGAAACATCGCCGTGACAATCAGCGGCGGCAGCCGCACAAACAAGCCAAGCGCAAAAAAACACATTCTCCTCACAACCGAGTGCATCACATCGAATGGCTCTCACCATTAAAATATGAACAAAGAAATCTTTGCTCTTTTCCTGAGTCATGGTGAGAAGTTGCTCTACACCAGTGGTTCCCAAACTTTGATATAGATCATAATGATAGAATCAATGAGTGAGAACACACATTTTAAAGAATTGTATTTTGTAAATAAGTGGAATAAAACAGTATTTAGTGACTCATGAATAGATTAATTTCTTTAAGTTTGTAATCATTTGTGTCATCTCCTCCCTAGTGTGTGACCAAGACTGACCCTTGTATTTCAGTTCATGTTCTAATCAAGATCATTTACATCATTATTAGAATTATTATAAATTTTAACTAAGAGTGAACTGATAATTTTGTTTTTTTTTGCATTTATTTATTATCAAATGTTCATACATGAGATGTTTACTGCGGCACTATTTATTACCAAAAAATAAACGTGGGAGGTGAAAGTAACTATGAACTTTTACTTTGGAATATCATTTAATTGAGCTTCTTTTTCCTTGTACTTGAGTGTTTTATGTATGACTTACCTGTACTTGTAGGATTTCAATCAAGTAACAGTACTTCTACTTGAGTAGGATATACTGTATCAGTACTCTTTACACCTCTGGTTTTCACAACATTTTTGTGAATTCAGTGCATGTGGTTCCTTACAATAAGTTAATTCATTATTGTGTTGTTTTAAATTGAATTTCTCTTTAAAAAAAAAGAAAAAACTCACAGGGAAATCGATCACACTGCCTTCCTTAAAGTACTCTTACCAAAGGCAAAGCAAATGACTTGCATATCTAGACATTTTTATTTATTCACACTGAAGCGCGATCGTTTCCCTTTAGTCTTCTAAAGCAGGCGGCTGGAAAAGTGTTTTCACATCTATGTGTGTTCTACAAGATTGATGCTACATTAGGCAACACACAGCCTGTGCTGCAAATAAAGAATGAAATATAAACACATCCAACAGTTATTTGCTCTCGTTTCATCGGAGATACATCCATTTGTTTGCAGCGTGTCTGTTTTTTGATACACATGGAAGAAGCTGGGGAGCCACTGGTCTCGTGTTTGGATGGCTTCCTGCCTTGGGCCATACAGACCCTTTTATCTGGTCACCCTAATGTGCGTGCATGTGTGTGAGGGGAGAGGGAGAGAGAGGGAGATCTTCAAGTGAAGAGATGGGAGGATCAATACTATAGGGCCGTCAGGAGGTCGTTACTCCCATAGAGAGAGGGAACAGGACACCATGCAGAGAGTGAAGAGGGAGTGAGTAATATAAAGAGTGAGGCACAGAGAGGAGAGCGAGGGAGGAAGACAGGAAGACACAAAGGGAAGAGACGCGGACGTAAATGGATGGGTGGCGGAATAAAGCAAAACTAACAGGAAAAAGGTGGACTAGATGATAGCGGTGATGAATGGATGTGTAAGAGGAACGATGAGAACATGGAGAGAAGAATAATGCAGATCGGGAGTGGGGGAAAATGAAAGAAAGGGGTGAAGGGAAGGGCAAGTGCACAGATAAAGTGGGAGGACAAAAGAATTACAGCTAGTGTAGCACTGGTCACGAATGAAAACTAGAACTAAAAGTGGAAGGCATAAAAACTAGGACTTTACTCTTTTAAAACACATATCTTCTCAAATGACATTATCACAAAAACATCTTGATGCCAATTTTGTTTTATATATCTATTGTAGGTGACGATACGATGCAATATATCCCGATATTAAAGTATAAAACGATTATTGCAATTTTTAATTTTTATGTATATGACTGAAGAAACAACTAATCTGTAAATGTGTACACCTTCATGAGAATATCATGTATGAAATACATTTTATTGGCACACACTCAAAACATTGGCTTTATAATGCCATGTGCCAAAAAACTTAAAATAAAACAAAAAACAACGTACAATCTGCCTGTGGCTTTTAAACCTACTATGACTTATTGCATTTAACTGAGGTATATGCCTAGAACAACAAATAAATGCAGAAAGTTAGTATTTTCTTTTTAGATTTTATTGAAAAAACACAAGCTGGTCCACATGCCCAGGTTTCAGAGCACTTCCTTATGCAGTTACAATGTCTCCTGTAGTGGAAATAATTTCCTGGTTAAATAAAGGTAAAAAAATAAAAATAAATAAATACAATTTAAAATCGATATGGATGCATTTAGAATTTATCTGAGAATCGCGTGACGTAATATTGCAATATATCGCTGAATCGATTTAATTTTTTTTCAACACCCCCAATCTATTGTGTCACAATTTGAAACAAGTAATTCCACAAATTGTGTATTCAATAGTGGTTGGAGAAATCAATGCGTCGTCATTCTAAACGTAATGCACACATTTCCAATAATCAATAATTTAAATGATAATTAGACAAAATACTGTTCAAGGAATGTGAACGACGCTATGGCTTACCTCCCATGTTAGTTTATTATTAAAAAATAAATAAACTGTAAATTAAACTTTGAAAAGTTTTTTTTTTAATTGTATCATATATGTAACATACAAGGATGCTGCTACTGTACGTTGTCACTTCACTATGCGATAAAGAGGTGAATTTGTCTTAATTCTGATTGTAATGTTTTAAAAAGCAAGCAATTTATCAATGGTCACGGTGAAAAACAAATACTGTAAATGCTGCATATATAATATGAAAATATTATATAACCACTCTGTAAAAAGGTATGTACTATAAAAATGGATATTACATGCATAGGTATATATATATGTGTATTTTTTTTTTTTTACAGTACATAATTGCTATTAGCTCTCACAAGCTCAACATTCTGAAGTAGACATGCTGAACATTAATTCTTAGCTGCTAATAGCGGAAGTCTGTCAGACTGACCTCAATCATAATTAAAAACTATAACAATATGCTGTTTGCTTGTAGCGTCTACCCATGCTCATGGAATATGCTGACTCTCGCACAATAATAATAACTATTGTATTCTTTTTGCTTTACATGAACTGAATTAGAAAAGTCAATCGTTTTTAAACTGCATTGCATGCTTTTTTTTTTTTTAAAAAAAAAAATTTTAATCATCTCACATATAGTATATGGAAATATTCAAACACTAATCACAATTTAAAATCATATAACAAGACTGAAACAGGCAGAAGCAAAAATGCTTATACGCCCAACATAAATCAGAACATTCTAGCATTCAACAAGTACATTTGAGTTGCCTTTTTTCAAATAATGCAAAAAATAAATAAATAAAACATTTGTACTTTAGTTCATATACAACAGTGGTTCCCAAACTTTTCACAGTCCCTTAAAAAGACAGTAAAAACTAATTATTGTCCTGATTACCAAATAATTCAGTTGTCTATAAATCAGCTACATTATCTAAATACACAAATTCAAAATGTATATTCCACAATATTTGGAGAATCACAATTTTCCCTTGCTTTTCCCCCCATGACTGCTGTCATTTTAAATTTTAAATTGTTCAAAAAAGTCAATTGTCCTGCAATTATTTAACACAATTATCACAAATTAAATACAAATCTATGAAATTTGAAAGAGCAAATCCTGCAGGGACTAATATATCAAGTATTGCTTAGATATTGTTGGCGCCTTACATACTTTATGTATGATTTATACATCGTGTAAAGTACAAACTTGGGTACATTCATCAATGTTTTTTTTAATTTTGACACCCTACGACAATTTGCGTACCCCGGGGGTACCCGTACCCCACTTTGGGAACCTAGGATGTACAACATTTAACAAAGAACCAAAGCATATTTCTACTGCCCCACATAACTATCTAAAATATATTGTGACATTTTCCCTTTTTTCACTCATTTTTTACTTCTTTATCAACATTTTTCCATAATGTAAGACAGACATCTTTGTTTAACTTCTAATATTGCTTTTGGTAAAATAAACATAAATTGATCTCTTAGGCTGTATTTGCTGGTCTGTAGTGAGAAGTATTTTTAAATGCCGTCTGGAAGAGTATTTATTTTTAGTTTTGAACATTAGCTGTGTTATTTTTATAGTAAAACAACAATCTTTAAAATTGTTTTGATTTAACATGCTTATCTTCTAAGGGTTAACAGAAAAAATCCCTTAATGGTCTGTATTAGGGGTGGGGAACCTCTGGGTACCCTCGCGATACGATAAGCGATACAAAGCTCACGATAAAGATTATCTCACAATATGACATACTACTGCGATTATCAATATATTGGTCAGAAATCAATCTACGATATCTGACATGAAATAACATTTTTATTTCATATCTCTGAAAGACAATAGATTGAAAAAGTGTCCTATGAACAGTGACACTATTTTAGTGCAACATTTCTGTAAATAAGTGTCAACATATCAATGTGAACAAATAAGTGTCTCCAATAGTGCTGTCTATCAACAAAAAAATAGGGTCTTTCCTACAATAATAAAAATAAATATTAAATAAAAAAAATAAAATAAAAAATGTAATCGATACTTAGCGCAAGCATGTCGATAATTGATCGTGTGAAAAAAATATCACGATATATTGCCGTATCGAGATATTGTCACACTCCTAGTCTGAATAATTTCAAAGTCATGTTTAATATGTAATCCTATAAATGACATGTCATCATCCATCCATCCATCTTCATACCCACTTATTCCCGTTTAAACAGGGTCGCGGGGGTCTGCCGGTGCCAATCTCCGGCTCTCATAGGGGCGCTGGGCGGGGGTACACCCTGGACAGGGCGCCAGTCAATCGCAGGGCAACACAGACACAGACAACCACTCACTCTCTCACTCACTCCTATGGGCAATTTAGAGACTCCAATCACCTTAGTCATGTTTTTTTTGGATGGTGGGAGGAAGCCGGAGTACACGGAGGAAACCCACGCAGCACGGGGAGAACATGCAAATCCATATGTCATCAATATTTATTTCTTTTTTTATTATTTCAATTAAAGTAGTAAGTTTAAAAAAAAATATATACTGAAATATTGACTGAACCATGCATATTGGGTGTTTTTTACATCTTGAACTTTGCAAGCATTCATTCCCGGCTTGAGCTTTTTCTTAAAGAAACAACAACAACAAAAAAACTCCATGTATTTATAGTAGTTGTTTCAATGCATAATTCAGTGAACATAAACATCAAATGAGGAAAGAACCGTAACTGTATCCCACATGAGCTAAAAGCTTCAACTTGACACCCGTAATGAATATTAAAATCCTTATGACCTAACCCTGCATATGCAGATGATGTATTGTACCACTTCCCCTGTGTCTATTTTTAAAACCCTTTGTCTTTTTCCCGGTCTGAATTTCCTTTATCTCATTTTATCTGCTATGTTTTTTCCCCCTCATCCCAAAATGCGATCCATTTTTGTTTCCTCCCAGTTCATGAAAAAACTGCCAAACAGAGACAGATAGCAGTGATGCTGAAGCATGCCAGCTGCAGAAGAATCAGCTGAAAGTAAAATAATAAATAATTAAAAAAAAAAAATGCTCATTTTAATCATCGCATCATCAGTTGTAATTATCTCTCTGCACTGTTTCCAGCAAGGAAAAAGATTAGGTTTCCTAATGGAATCTGGGAATAGCAATATTCAATGTAAGAGAATAAAAAGGGGGGATTATACCCCATTATTATTAAATGTATTCAAGATGAATAATTTCTACTGTGACTTTCATTGCACTGGGGCTAATAATGACCCAGCTCCGTTAATGAAAGAAAAGTGACTCTGAGGGCATAACACAGTTTCTCACAGTGGCACAAAAACATCAATCTCTCTAAAAATGTTTAATCTGGTTTGTAGTTTGACGGAAAAAAAAAAAAAAAAATGACATTATGTACTCTGATTCAGAATTTCACTGAACTATTTTTAGATTCTATCCACTAGTTCAGAACATTGCAGGAGATAAAAGCCACATTTTAGCAACCATTAGTTACTAAAAGGCTCCATTTGGGAGGAGTTGTTGTTGTTTTGGTTAAAAAAAAAAAATATATATTGTGTAATCATCCCCTTGATGATTTATCAAACTCACTTATATTACAATTGAAACTCATTTTCAATAATATGATGATTATAATATTATAAACTGCAATATTGTTAACTGATATCCCCAAATTTGGCATCAATTCAAATAAAGTGATTTTTTTTTACAAAACATGAACCAATGCTCACTAAATGCATTTAAGGACACCAACTTTGCAGTTAGCAGCTTTAAGGAAACAGTGGTTGCAAAGTCCATCCATTGGGACTGGCCATGCACTGGTGAGGGATTATTATGGCAGGTTAGGCTTGAGTTCATCTGAAATCCAGTTAATAAAATTTAATTAAAATTTCAAAAGCATTGATTTCAAACAAATGTAAACCAAAAGCAGTAAATGAGTTTGGTTTACATTAATTAAGCTGAGCAAAAACCAGTATACTTGAAGTTCATTTTATAAAGTATGCTTGAGTATAAGTATAGCAAGTATACTATGGACCATGTACTTGTTGCGTACTTGAAAGTACACTAATTTATTACTACTTCGGACTAAATTGGAACATTTTAAGTCCATAAAAGTATACTTTAAGTATACTTTACAAGTTAATTTTAAGTTTACAAAAGTACACTTTGAAGTATACAAGTAATATATATATACTACTAGTATACTAGGCATATACTTCTAGTCCACATTTTAGTTTATTGAAGTATACTTAGAGTATACTTTTATGAACTAAGAATAAGTATAAGATTTAGTATTAAAGTGTAAGTCTAAGTATTACTGTAGACTATTCTTTATACTTTTCAGTATAATCTAAGTATACTTCACGATATGTTTCTTAAGTATATAAATAATAGTATATAAAAAAGTAAATTTCCATTATTATCCTCAGTTTTAGTATAAAATAAGTATACTTGTAGTACACTTGAATAAACTTTTTGCTTAGGGTATGCTAACTTTACAGACAAGATTAATATTTTGTAATTGTATTGTTTGATTAACAAACATACATGTCGTTTATTCAGGATTTAACATGTTTTTGTGGCGTTTGTACCACTTGATCTATATTAGCAGAGTTTTGGCTTCCAACATTAAAACGGAGTGATCTTTGTTGCTTTTTATTACATGGTATAAGTGGTTAGCTTCTGCCCTTTTAGTTACCTACTGTACACAACATATTTACTGTATTAGGTGAAACATGTGAAAAGACAACACATGTTGTAAAACTAAGAATAGCTTTCAAATGAAGCTTTTCATTACTCGGGTAACCAGAGATATTTGTGTTTATAGCACTTTTGACTTGCTTTGAGAGAAATAAAACATTCTAATATCTCCTTGCAGTTAAATGAATTGATGTTTGTTTTTTGTTTTTTTTCTACAAAAAGATTAATTTAAAGGCGGAGAAAAACGGTAAACTAAATTGTAAATCTGCATTTTCTCTGTCACGGGGCAGTGAAATGTAAAAAGCTTGATTGAATACCCCCAGCAGGACTTTAGCAGTCTGGGTTATTGAACATTAGCCACAGTCGGTGATGAAGACTAACAGCCTCATTGATAACACAGTATGATTTTCCAACCTGCATCTCTCCGTCTACCCCAAGGTTAGAGCTCACGGGGGAGGAGACGGATCAGGTTACACTAATGCATCATTGCTGCTGGAGGACACACGTGCACACGCATCGTCACACGCCGTCTCACCTCCTCTGTCTTCTCCTTTCCCTTTCTCTTTCTCTCACACACACACACACACACTTGCATGGTGATCTCATTGTACAGGTCTCAAGCAATAACAAAGTGTGTTTTAGATCCTCACAAATGGCAAACTTTATGCTGTCTATTGCTAAAAGCTGTTAGTAGGTCTTTGGAGAAAAACAAAAAAACATGAATCAAATATTAAAATTTTCGGCTTGTACATTCAATGTTATTAAACTTCCATCCATCCATTCAATAAACTTTTCTTTTGATCATAATAATTAGCATTAATGTTCACCTTAATGAAGACTAATGTTGTGCCGATACTAGTATTGGGAGGAGTCCCGATACGGCACTAAAGGGCTGGATCGGTATTGGTAAGTATTAACAATCAACACGCCGATACCACCGATCAAACTATTCTTCAAACTACTTTTGATACCCAGCCCGCCGAACACCAACAAAGAAGAATCAACCGTAACTCGGCAATCCCCCCTCCACACTGAGGGGTCTATGGCCGCCTCGCCCCCTCCGAGGGAGTACGGGTCTCACCCTCTCCCCCTGCAGACGGCTACGCCCCCCGCCTTAAGGCCACTCCTCAGGCAGCCGGCCTCCCCTGTCAAGCGTTGCGGCCAGCTCCAAGGGCCACAACGGACTTACAGCGGACGCGCTCGTAGGGATACGCCGGCGTCCACGGGCACTGCCTCCTGCGTAGCTACAGTCTGGTTTGTCGTCCGTCGCTCGAAACCGAAACCCCACTCTGCGCTGGTGGACATGGCGGTCTCGCCCTGGCCATCGCCCTGGGTACCCAGCAGGCCTCCCTCCCTCCTTCACCCCAAATTGCTTCCCGGAGCGCCCGCAATGTTGTCAGACTATTGCTACAAATGGGTGAAATGCGAAAGAAAAAAATTCACTGTGATCAATAAAGTATATATTATTTATTTATTTATTTTCTGAAATGATGCCAAAAGTTTTTTAGGAAATATTTTTTGGTTTTTCCCCTCGTAAAATTATTTCATCGACTCAGGAAAACGAAAAAATATTTCCTATTAAAAGCTTCCCATCATTTCAAAACAAAAACTAAAATATTTCCTTTAAAAACAGAAGAACAGGGCAACTTTTTTTTGTATTTCCATGTTTTTAATCTCATCAATTTAGAAAAATGAAACTTTTTCTCTTCTGACTCCAATAAGTTCCCGTAACAAGGTTCTACTTTTTCTGATGCTATGTTTAAATACAGTTAGTAGCACATTTATTAACATAACAAAATCAGATTTCTGACAATAACCTTGATCGTAAATGATTGTCTAAAACGATTCTGCTTGATTAAATGCATCTAAAACCAGTTAGACATTTGAACCTAAATTAACAAATACCACCAAGCCAATGAATGTTGGTGGAAAGACTAAAGAAGAGATGCAAAGCCTGGTTCCGCTTCCCAATGATGCTTTCCATGCTGTCATAATGTATTCTTTATACTCTGGCTTCTTTTCTGGTGTTGCTCACAATGTGCTGAGATTGCAGTTAGTCATTAAGTCATTCAAATCTGCAGCAAGCATGCAATTCTGACTGTGATTGCACCCCTTTTTTGACAAGTGCAAAGTGTTAGTGGAGTATCAGTGCTTTGACACTTTTCCGATGCTATCCATATATAATACACTTTTACTTCTAAAGCTCAGAGTAGCCGTGTACTGAAGCCTACCTAAGCTGACTCAAGGGCACAAGGTGGCTTACACCTTGGATATGTTTGTAGTCCGTCAAAGGGCTAACACAAGAAGTCCAACAATCACAGCCGCACGCATTCACTTCTGCTTTCTGCTCTGCACAGGATACCTGGGCTGGACTTAGAATATTTTCTGTACAGCTATAGGAAGCTAAAGTTTTCACATTTAACAAAAAGAACATGCATGCTTTGAAAGAATATTTAAGACACCATCCATGGAAATAGATACCCACTGTCCCGCTTTTCGCAAAGCTGACTGCTTTGTGAAAAGCTCTTCAGGAGGATGGACCTCTGCTTGAAGGTTGCAGGGCTAAAGCTAGGCAAGGCAAATGTATTTGTATGGCGTATTTCATGCACAAGGTAATTCAACGTGCTTTACATGATGAAAAAAGTGCAACAGAAAACATTTAATCGGTTCAGTATCAATTAGAACATTAAAATCAGCAGTTAAAACATTTCAGTCAGAATCACTTTAGTCAAATTGTTTATTAGCATGCAGTTTAGATTTGACCTCACTCTTCCATGAGCTACACGGAAAGGCATAAGCAGAGAGAGCGGTCAGCATGACACATAGCACCCATTTTAAAATCGCTGAATTGGCTCTCTTGTGTGTTTTAGTTTCAGTTTTAAAGTTATCTTATTGGTTCTTAAAGTTGATATCTGGACTTTCTGAGAAATCTATGTTTATGTATGATTCTTTTCAAATGCGAAAAAATACCAAACTAGTCTTTTACTCTGGTCTACTGCCAGTGGTCATTCATATACAGTACATCAATGTATATAAGTCCCGCCTTCGTTCTCAAGACCCTTACACAAATGGAAATGAGCACCGTGATTTCCCAGCCAATAGGCTTCAACTTCCTGTTTTTGAGACCGTCACGGGTAAATATGTTTTTGGCTCTTACCTGACCCATAGACCTATATCAATGCGACCTTGTTTTGTCTGCGATGCACATGCAGAAAAGTAGAGGCGTGGCTTCTGGTAGAGTGGCAGAGGCAGGGGAGGAAGTGGAGCGGTTTAGGGCGGGACATTGAGACATTTCTCAGAAACTCTGGATATCAGCTTTAAGTATTTTAATGGTCTTGGGCCTTCTTATCTCTCAGAACTGCCTTTACCATATGAGCCTCCCTAGGCCTTGAGGTCCTCCGGCGCTGGCCTTTTAATAATCCCCAAAGTCAGGACACGGTGAGGCATCGTTCCAGGTTTACGGCCCCCGTTTGTGGAACAGTCTGCTGGAGAACCTCAGGGCTGCGGAGAATGTTCATATTTTTAAGAATTCAAGACCCACCATTTAAAATTAGCTTTTAACTAATTATTTATTAATTTTATGATTGTTATCTTTTATGCTTTTATCATTTTAGGATTGTTATATTTTATGCTTTTATCAATTTAGGATTGTTATTTTGTATGTCGTTGAAAATCGTTTATTTTTATAGTTTTTGGGAAAGTTCCGTGATTGAGCAGTGGTGCTGTCTGTCTCGTGGCCCTCAGTGTTGGTAAATGGCTTTTGCTATTTTGCTGTGCCGGGGGCTCCGTCTCAGCGCCCTGTGCCCACGATCTATGTTCAACTCCTTATGATGTCTCCTTACCTAGATCCTCTGTGCCATTGTCCTTATTTTAACCTGTGTGTCTGTGTGCGGTAGACAGGGTTTGTGCAGGGTGAATGTTCTGTTTGTTGTTGTCTTTGTGAGAGCTCTTTGAGCTGCATTTTATTCTGGGGTTTCCTGTGGATTGTTTGCGTGGGGTGTTTTTTTTTATTGTATGCAAGTTTTAATGATGTAAAGCACTTGGAATTAAATTGTATACAGTAGTCCCTCGTTTATCGCGCACTAGGCAAAATCCGCACAGTCGTCAGCGTTATTTTTTACAATTCTACATGTTTTAAGGCTGTAAAACCCAATACACAATTTACACACTTTTCTCAGACAGGAATGAACATTTCTCTCTTGTTTAAACACTCTCAAAGTTTAGATTTTAAAACATAAACCTGTTTTCAAACATACTGTACTTCAGAGTCACACTGCTAGCGATCAGACATAGATGCCGAACGCAATCACTCTTTGTTGACGATGACGTCATGTCAACACGGACACCGGTCTGTTCACCCATTCAACCATGGGGTAGAAGCTGTGTGTGACCACCTGGAGCTGTAGGACACGGCCTTTATAACCGGGACCGGACAAGGAAGGATTTGGCGTGGAGGAGAATCAGCGAGGAGGTGGTAGTAGCAGGTAAAAGTTCTCCCTACATATACTACTGTATATGAAAAGGGTTTTATAAATCCAATTTGATTGATTGATTGATACATAATGTTCTAAAACCTAACAGTATCTAGCGTTTGCCGTCCTTGGTCGGAAATGGGGAAAATTAAGACAAAAAGAGCTTGATTGTCTCTGTGTGTGTGTGTGTACCCAGCTTTAAGGCTCAGCAGACGTGCTAGTGCTAAAGTTTGTCTACGCAAGAGACGCCTTGGATAAACCTGCAGGATTAAGAGAAACAAACACGCTCTCATTCCTAGACATTTACACGTACACACATTTTTATTTGTGCGTTTATGTGCTCTAGATTTCATTTACAGGAGGCCTGGCAAGAGGTCGTTGTTTGAACTCTGTTTGAAAGAACCATACGTTGACCTGTATTACTGGGAAAAGACCAGAGAGCAAAGGTTATTTCCCTCTTTCATACCCAGCCCTTGACACACATGCGCGCACACACATACACACACACACACCCAGTGTAGTGAGAGGGCTTGATTGTGTGAGCCAGAGGAAATGCAGACACAGCAGAGGACAGGCTATCCATTGATCTGAGTATAGACTCCTATCCTTCCCAGCCTCTCCTTTTTCCCTTCTTTCCAGCTGCTATCTCACACTGTCTCTGCTCTTGTGTTATCTCCACTTCACTCTCTACTTACTGTTCTGCTCCCTAAGATATACCTCCCTCACATTTTAAATCCTCCCTTTTTCACTATACCTGTTGGATTAGCTGCTCCTTTTTCCCCCACACACATATTTTGAGGATGTTTGATTGTTCCTTTTTGTCAGGTTTGTAATGTAGGAGTAAGAAGAACACGTCCAAGTTTTTGCTTCATACAATATATTCCTGCATTATTTGTACTTATTCTGAGTTGCAGGGTAATAAATTACCGTTAACATTTTGTGCGTAGTTCATAGCTCGTAATTAGCGATTGCGATTGAATATGTGATTATTATTTTCAAGGGCCTCTTGTCATGTATTTTTCAATAAACACAAGCAATAAATCAATCTGTTTCATAATAAACAGTTTCAGATTTATAAATAAATACAAAATGTACATTTTAAAGCACAGATTACAACAATGAAGCAAACAAATCTGTGGCATGGTAAACGTGTGGACTGCACTTCTTAAACACTCTGAACTTAACAGAACAAGAAAAAAAAAAGTTAAAAAAAAAAAAAAAATGAAAATTGCAGCCATTGCGTTTAGAAAATTGCATTTTATGAGATTGTGAAAATATCACAAATACAATTAAAAGTTCAGCCTCACTCATAATACCTTTAACCCTATATTAAACTGAATTCACTGCCAGGCAATGAAAATGTAAAAAATAAAATGTATAAACAAACAAACAAGCTCATACATGTACTTTCCTTAAATTGCTAGCTGTTATTTCCAAAATGCAAGATAATACAACACAAATGTACCACTCTCTGCTCGAGCACAGACATTTTAGGGTTTTGTTGAACCCATAACTTGACATTAGTGATGTGTGACCTGTATAATTCTGATTAGGCTATTTCTCTGTAATAAAATACTGGATTTGTCAGCATTAATAAACTGATTTGTCTGTTTAAGGTTCTGCACAATATTAGAATTAAAATATCATTTTCACAAAAAAGTGTTGATATTTTTGTTAACTAATAAAAACTAAACTATAACTTTGTCACATTGGACGAAATACAATCAAAACTCATGTGATCATCCAAACATTAATACCATCCCATATCAAGTTAAAAAATAATTGTCATAGAATTTTTATTTGTTCATTTATTTTTTTTAATGCATAAACTCTCATCTTGTATGTTTTCGTCGACTAAACTGTCATTTAGTTGAGTAAAACTACCCTATAACTTGGGGTCGTGACCCCATGTGGAGTTGCATAAAATGTCTAGTAATTGATGAAAATCATGACTGATTAAAAAAATATTTAAAAATAATATTCTTTTTTTTTTTAAAACAACAAAAAAAAAAACAATACATATTTTTAAACATCTGTATTCTATCTCAAAATTAAGTGAATAAAATGTGGACAGTAAGAATATCAATGAAAGGAAGTTCATAGAATAGATTATGTCTGGATTAGTGGGAGAACTGGTGCTTAGAACTCAGTGACAGGAAGCACAAGCAGGTAGTTTGAGTGTCGGAGCTGTGCCAGTAAAAGCAGGCAGGAAGCTGAACCAGGAGGAAATGATTTAGTGAACACACACGCGCGCCAGCAGTGACTAAAGCATCCTTCAAATGCGTCATAGACTCAGAGCTGTTGTGCATCCCTCGTCTCTGTTACTCCATCCTTCCCTCACCTATCCTTGTTTTCTATTACCTCTCTCCCTCTCATTCCCTCAGCGACCCGCTCCCCTTCCTGCCGGACAGGCTTTTATGTGAGCCATGTGGACCTCCCTAGTGACATGTGGACCCATGCGTCCAATGCGTCTGTGCACATGTTGAAGGTGCTGACATGTACGTTTCTGTTTGAAATGTGTGTGCGTGATGGAGGTGCTGACGTGTCTGATCATGGTGTGGTTCTCCTTGCTTGAGGTTGTGACTACAGCCTTTGTACATTAAAGAAGCCACTAAAGGGGGGGGGACGCAGAGAACATGAGCAGAGTGAGAGACCAGAGACAGATCTGAAACAGAGGGAAGATTTAGACAGTCGTCAGGCATCAAGGATGACAAAGTGTCGATTAGAGAAAAGGCGTTTTTGCACTGCACCTGTTGCCATCACATTGTTAGCATATCATGGAGCCACATACCTAATGTAAAGGCAAGGAACAGTAATAGAGATAAAGAAAGGGAACAAGAACTAGAAGATCATCCTCCTTTATGCATTTTGAGGTTATATGAGAATAATAATTAGATGTTTTAATCTGATTTTATAATAACCAGAATGAAATAAAAACCATCTTTGTGACCAAAAGTGGCATTTTTGGGTGTTTTTTTTTTTCTTTGCCTCACATATTCTGGTCATTTTTAAAACTAGTTGGATGAAATTTTGCCACTATTGTTTTTTTTTTCATCTTTATTTGTGTGATTCCAAAGTTGTGTGTATTAGAAGTGCACAGAAAAGACGATATGCATCATACTGACGATTAGTAACATCGTGACCAAATTTTCCCCCTTGATTCCCATTGTGACCACGTATTTTTAATATACTGTAATCATGACATATAATGCTTTTTCAATGAATACCTAATAGATCAAAGCCTTTACCTTCAAAATAAAGGGGAAATAAGTTTTAGGTGTAATGGCTCCCTGTCAACCAGAGACTATTGCATAAAGTTTTAGGGACATTTTCGTGAAGGCCTGGCTTTCTTATCTTGCAAAATATGCAAGGTATACAAGTGTATTTTTTTCTTCATAACTGTCCTTGTGCCAACAATAATAATGCATTAAAATCAATTCTGCTTTCAATTAATGACACGGTCAAGGCTTTAATATTTTCATCAAAAATATTTCACTTTGGCCCTAATTTGTGGAAATACTGTATATTTAGTGTTTCCTGCTGAAAAAAAAAGGAATTTCTCGTGATAAAAAGACCATAAACACATAAAAAGGGTTTAAAAATGATAATATATTTTATATCCATGAATAGGTCTGAAGTAGTTGAAAAGATCTGATGCGGTGGAAGTGAAAAAAATCTAATTCATGAAGTACATTTTTATTGTACTTTTATGAGACGGACCGTTTGTGTACACACAGTGTATGTAATTAAGCAAAAGTGCCTGCGTGTCAAAATGAAAGCCATTCGTTAAAGACTATTTGGTGAAGGAAAAATAGACAGATAGATTTAGAAACCTTTGGCTTCAGGCTCAGGGCTTTTACAAGAATGGGGGTGGTGGGCGGGGAGTGTGAGTCTTACACTGGTTGCTCTAAAGGTTTCATGTTTCACTCTTTGAAGGTGGCACTTAAGTTACTAATAGAGACTGAGAAAAGGAGGTGGTGGGGCTCTGTCAGAGTGCAATGAGCCTGTGTAGAAAATGACAGGTTATAGTGTGCGCTGATTGGGACTTGAAGTGCGTCTGAAGGGCCAGGCTTCACCGCCATAGAACAATCCATGTGTTAAGAAGATACTTAACTGAACTCACAACAAGAGGCACAATGCATCCGTACATTAGAGGTCATTTTATGCAACATCACAGAATAGCATCCTGACACTTTCTGTTCTCATTTATTTTCTACTTGACTTTGTTATTAAAAAGAAAGTGTCTGGAGGGAGCCATAGCCCCCAGGACTATAGGTACATAGTCTACTGGTCTAAGGCGCCGCACTCACTGCTGATGTGGGTTTTGCTAACGTGGGCTCGAATTCCATATTTGACAAATCATTTTTTTTTTCATTTTAACATATTTAACATAGCAAATTCCACCTTTGAAAATACATATCTGACAAAAATAAACATTTTAGGGTTAGGTATAGAGTTAGGGTTAGAGTTATGGTTAGGTTTAGTGTTAGGGATATAGTTAGAGTTACAGTTACAGTTGGGGTTAGGGCTAAAATGAAAGGATTAACCTGGTAGCTAAAAATAAATATGAGCTAAAATACAAAATACGGAACTTTAAATCATGTGGTGCACCTATCACGTGACCTAAACTGGCCAATGAGGGGCGCTGCATATCCATAGAGTGGCAGTCTACGGATACGTTTAACGTACCCGTAGCCACGGCCTAATAAAAACATGTAAGAGTGACTGCCCTCTATGGGTTCAAACTTGGCTACTACAATAAAATGTTGCTATTGGCTGAGAATGGTTTGTGACGTCTTGGTGGTCACTGTTGGCCCCGCCCCCTATTAAAAACTAGCACCTGGACTCTATCTGTGGCAAGTAGGTTGGGTTGATAGAATTGTGAATAGAGAGGTATAGTATTGATTGGGCAGTTAAAATATCATAAATTGTTCTTTGGAGATTGTATAGTATATACTGGGTGTGTCCTCACTGCCACAGTAGTCCCACCCATAATCAAGTAAATCAATTTCCCCCTAGTGGCAGGTCAGTTTAAACCTCAGGTTTTAGTTACTCTTTGTGTGTGGAAAATGTTATTTTAGATCAGTTAATGTGTCCAATGTTATTCTACAAAGCCTCTAAAGCAGACATAGGCAACTTGCGGCCCAGGGGCCACGTGCGGCCCTCGATCTAATTTTGTACAACCCCCAAAACAAAATTGTTATTCATGAAGTTGGAAGTTATATAAACCCCAGCATAACACACAGAACTCCAGAAACACAGAGAACGACAGCAAAATGCATAAAATGTCAACAAAGGTACACAAAACGATATAGACACAATAAACAACCACTTGAACACAAAATAACAACAAAATACACAAAAGGACTTCAAAGACACACAAAATGCCCACGAAATTGCACAAAATGACAGAAAAATGCACAAAAGACATTAGTAACACAAAAAATTGGACACAAATAAAGTGGCCCTCGGATAAGACAATCACATTTTTGTGGGCCACGCATGTGACAGAAGTGACATAAACCTAATTTTTCTATTAAATACATTTAACATGCTAAAGCAAATCTATGCAGATTTATTTTAAAAACCTGAAAATACAATAGTATTTAAAAATCCTTATTGAATCTGTTACTTTATAACGCACAATGGAAACTACTTGTTATATTTATAATATATAATATTTATAATTTATATCAGGACTGTGGCCTTCAAATAATGCTTTTTATTTAAAGATGAAAGTGAAATTAAGAGCACAGAAACGGCAAGTCCATGTTTTTCCATTCACACTTCAAGTGTCTGTCGCAAGGTTGGTAATGTGTCCTTTAGCTTTGAGTGTTTTATGATATTTATTTTTGCACAGCCTTTTCAGTAATATCAATTCTTCTCCAGACGTCTCATGTGCTTGCCACTTTACGTGCTTTCTAGTCCAATGAAGACAACTCTTTGTTTATGAGGCATTAGTCGATGCCTTTGAAAAGAGTCCACAGCAATGGTTGAAAGATGAAAGCATAGACAGAAAGAAAGCACTTGTCCACTCTGTGAAACTCTTCAACGCACTCCAATGCACTTACAATAGCACACATCATGGACTACATTAGTAGATAGATATACCTGAAGATAAGAATAAAAATGTTTGTGAAGTGAAGCAAACTTTCAGTAGAGAAACAATCTCATCAGTCTTTTGAAATCACGAATCTAAAAGCTTTTCCCCCAAATGGTTTTCACAATAAAAGTCACAATGTGTGTCTGTGTGTGTTCTTAGCTGCTGTGGTGCCCGTCCTTTTTCAAGGTCAGCTTTAAAGTAGCTTTGATGTTTTTTTTTGGCTGCCATCAACTCCAAAGTGACCATTTCTTCCAATATAGGCGTTCACTGCTTTGTCTTTGATGTTAGTGCTAAAAGAATTACTGTATACACAAACAAGTATCCTTCACTGCACCTTCTAGTGGTTTGATTTGGCATTACTAGAATTGCAAATTACTGCACAAAATATGCTTATTGAATACCACCATAAAATATACATAAATACTGTTTTTTTTTTTTTTTTTTTTCTTTTTTGTATATTATAATTTCTGAATAGGAAAAGTATACAGAAGCTCTTCTAGAGACATATTTAGGGTATTTTATTGTGTAATCCATTATATCACATTGTAACAAGCACTCATTTTGACTGATTTAAAATCTAGTCTTTATGTTTTTATTATGTTTATAAATATACAAAAATCGATCCGTCGATGTTCTGAGTTATATATGTATATATGACGATCTCGTTATCAGGATATTTCAGGGTATGTCCAAAAAGTAATGACATCAATGTTTGATCAGTAATTGCTAGAGAAAGGTTGTATGGTTACGTTTTCAAATACCCTTGTTCAATTGCAAATCAATTACGATTACAGTGACCAGCAGTTTTTTTTTTCCAATTACCATTCAATTACAATTATTATTATTTTTTTTTTTATCCTCAGTCAATTAAAATTATTAAGTTATTAATTACTACATTTCATTTACAATTAATCACAATGATTGAGCCTGAAATGAATAACGTAATAAAAGTTAACCTTCCTCATGTGTTAGCTTTCTGTTAGCATCTCAAAAAATAATAATGGGTACTAAATCAGCTGTTAAAATACACTAAAAACTAATATCTACGATTTAATTTTTTTTCTATCAATTGGTTACCTTGTTCGGCTTCCTAATCAATGAAAATATAGTTTTTAATATCTTTGGTGTGGACATCTGAGCCTTTTTTTGTGTCAGTATACCCCTCAATTTATGTATTTTTTTAAATGGTAAAATGTGGAAAAGCTTGATATGAAACATATTTTAATAATTGCACATACATAGAACTGTAACATTGTTCCCCAGTTTTTATTTATTTATTTTTTTTATTTTTAGTATAATTGATATTTTTTTATAGAATTGTCACGGCAATTACAGTTACCTTAAATTGAAATGAGGTCTTATTTGAATATATGTATCATATTTGTGCAATAGTATTCGATATGAGAGATAAGCACTGAGCAAATGCTGTATGCTGCTGTGTCCTCTTGCACATAAGAGGCTGCAGGGTCCTGAAAGTTGGTCTAGGAAGTGTGTGACGGCATGACTAGTTAAAGGTGATTGATGCATGCAGCTCTCTCCGTTGTTACAAAGAGATGAGGGAGAAGAAGTGATGCAAAACGGATCGGAAGCCGCCTGCTGGCATCTGACTTAAGGAATGGTGATTAAAAACACATTATGACAAAGACAACATCTGGTGGTGCATCCGAAGCATCAACTGAACAGTAGTGCGCTGCTACATTAGCCTGGCAGTACATGCAGCGACGGTGAAAACCCCAGACTTCACTCCAAACACTGAGTTATGACAATGAAACACGGTTCCAATTAAAATCCGATTTTCTTCCTGCTTGATGGTGTTTTGAGGAAACAATAAACACTCACAAAGTAATTAGTCTCACTTCTTGTTTTTTTTTTGTTGTGCTTTTTCCAACCGTTCTCTTGATTTAGGCAACCGCTCATTCTACAGTAATTCCAACTTCGTCACCCGATAAATGAATTACAAGCCTCAGTAAAGCTATTGAGAGCTGCTAAGCTTTATTTGTCGTCATATTGTAAAGCTTTGAAGCTGGTTAATGTAAGTTGATGTCAACATCAAGAAAATTGTATCTTTCTGAACTGATAATAATCAGAAGAACCTCACAAAGTGCAGAGCTATAGGCAATGAGCAACATTATTTCATAATTGTATTATTCTAGCAATAATTGTTATTTGTAATGTATTGGTTTTACTCCAGTAGTGATAAAAAAAAAAGTTATTCTAACTTAATTATGTCAAGTTGGCATAGCGTTCCTTTTGGGGTAACTTTAACTAATAATTGTTGAGTAAATGGAACTATATTTGTTTTTAAGTAAGCATATTTTCAAAACACAACTTAAGTAATTACATGCTATGAATGATAAAGTCCTGTTTTAAATAAGAACTATTCTTAGTTCTGGTAACTTATTTGGTATTACAGTGTACTTCTAAAATTGCCATTTTAGTGTAATTTTTTCAGGAAATTTTATCTCCTGGCGTGTTTCGAATGTCAACTGCCAGTCTTCCTCAGAGGTGATTGCTTTGATGTATCCCTACGAGTTTTCTCATAAATCTCTGAATAAACCAAACTGTAACATATATTTCAAAAAGAACACAAAATAACTTGTTGGAACTACCTATTGATTGTACAGTATGTGTCATTGTCCTAGTGGTAGATAATGATGAAGTGAACATTAGGGATGTCCTGATCCAATATTGATTTTTTTTTTTTTCCAAGTTAATTTTTTTATTTATTTTATTCAATTGTAGAATACTGTAAATAGTATGTTGAAGGTTAAAATTCATGTAACCAATTGGTTAATAATAAATCGGTCAGTTTTTCTCATACCTACTGTTGCTGACTAATGTTCTCTGTTCTTTTGTTCTCTCTACAAAATAAGTAATTATTTTTTTATAAAAAATAATGATGATAATAAAAGGATGAATGATTCATGCTGATATCGGATCAATATCTATATCGGCTGATACGCAAGGCTGCAATATCGGTATAATAGTGGAAATGAAAAAGTAGTATCGGGACATCCCTAATGAACATTGAGAGAATGTTTTTCATCAGATTTTCAAACAGTGTAGTTATTGTTAAGGCATCTATTTATGACACTGTGTTTCTATCATGTATAGAAAATTACTTGGAAGAACAACATTTATCTGTTCAGGAGCATTCCGAGTGATGCAACAACTGTACCTCTTACAGATCCTAATCCTGCCGCGGGAGAATGATTTCAAAGTCTTATTCACTGCTCTGCTAATGCTTTTCTCATGAGAATTAATGCAGGAAGTGTTAAGTTTTACTTTAAGGAGCTCAAAGTTTTCAAGTTGGGCGGACTCTCACTCCTTAGTAAGTTATTTCCAAACAGTTCTTCAAATTCAAGGCAAAGCCAGTGAGATATATCTTAAAGAAAAACAACTTGGTGTTGACCTTAACACTCTGTGGCCATGGCTTTAAAATTGTGAAACCCCAAGGTAACCATTGGGAACCAAAAGTTCTAGTCAGGGAGTGATGCAAGACTCTGAAATTCTTCAAATATATGTACGGACTTGCAGGGTGGAAATCAATCTCTGCTCTCTTGAACCATATAAATGAATGACTTAGGAGTTGATTTATGGCTCAGATTACATGTTGTATTGTAGTCACTTGGAGGATCTCTGCTGAATCCAGTGGAGATATTTTTTGACTTCCATTTGGCAGTTGAGGCGAAGAACATGTCAACCTGATAAATTGTGCTTAACAGGTCCGAGATGTGTGTACTTGTCAAGGTAGTGACTGAGTGTTAAGCGCCACTTTATCCATTAACCGATCTTACTGCATGAGGGAATAGAAAAATAGATGGATCCACAACCTTGAGGATTGATTTTTTTTTTTTTAATCTATTGGATTGTGGATTTCTTTAAAGGACCCATGTTAAGCTAAATCAACTTTTCTGTGCTTTAAACATCAAAGTACTATATGGGCTTCATACACATGCTCAAAGTGTTTTTTTCATTGATTCCCTCAATCGTTAGTTAGAGGGTGATCTACTCCTCGCTCCAGTTTGATGACACGTTCCCATTTTGATGACAAATTTGACATGGCACTGAGCTGGAGAAGCCGCTCCTCCAGGAAGCTCTCTGTTGTGATTGACATGTAAACAGACACGCCCACAAAGGTGAGCGTTTCAACGTCCTTCGTGCAGTGCTATGTATGTATTTTCTACAGTCTATGTATGTACCGGCGAACGCCCCGCCCCCACACTCTCTCGTGTTTATAAAGCAGCATGAGCTCAACTACGGAGTGGGTAGGAGGAGGGTGGGCCGTCCTCTGGCCCTACGTCACCGTGTGGGGAAGAGGAAATCAGTGTCCCTTCTATAGACACGCCCACTCATGAATATGCATAAGTAGGCCGCAAATCAGCCTGTTTGTGTAGAGTTGCTCAGAAAGTGACTTTTCAGAGGGTAAAACTTTGGAAAACGGGCGAGTTTGGGAAAATAAACCTCAAATACTATGTTTTTGGGGTTCTTAGAACTAATGGAGATGGGTGAATAATAGCATGACATGGACCTTTAAGTTTTTGGGGTGTTTGAAACATAGTTTTCAAAGCTTTTATCCCTTACTTTATTTGCTGTTTTACTCTACAGAATCATACTGCATACTACACACATTATTTTTTTGGGAAATAAAAATGCTCTTTCTTCTAGTTTTATTGGTGAATTTCTAAAAATACATCCTAGCCCCATTAAGTTAATTTCCATCGACATAAGAGCTGACTGTCAACCGGGGACTGTGTTTCTTCACTGTCTTTGTTTTACTAAAATAAAACGAAGCAAACACAAAAGGCGATTAGCTCCAGTCGTTAAGCAATGGTTTTGCAGATTAGCTCAGACGTGGACACATTTGAACCCCTGAGATTGAATGTCGGTCTTCAATGCAAATGCAGCGGCCCATCCATGTGAGCTGTAGTAGAATTTGTTGCTAATTAGTTTGGCACAGCAGCGTTCTTGCCAGACCTGGAATGCATCAGTGTGTATATGTGGTGTGCGCCGTGGCGGGGTTAAGCCGTACTTGTTGATCTACATCTACACCCCCCTCTACATCCTGTCTTCCAGATTCCTTCAAACTGATTTGACTCCCCTTTATCCTCTGGTGGCTTTTGCTCATTTAGAATCTCTTTCCAGTCTAAATCTGACTGTTTTTTTAATTCTTCCCTCCTAAACGGTTCTGTTCTCCCATCCTTTTTGACCATTTGCGTCTTTTGTCTCTTCCCCACACAGTAATCCCTTCTTTACCCCCATCCACAATAAGAGCCATACGTTGGATTTTTGCTGCTGTGACCAACACTCCCACCATGTTTTTTCTACCCATCATTAATCTCCCTTTGTTCCTTGTGGAGAAACCCCTCTGGTAGTGGTCTGTCCCGATATCCCACTGTCTCTTTACTCATCCTCCATCTTTACATCGGTGCCTTAACCTCTTCTAATGAAAGTTTCCTCGCATCTATTGTAATCCAGTGCGTCTCTCCCACCGCCTTTCTCTACCCCCCTTCCTTTGCTATTCCCCTCTCTAGGCTGAAAGTCCATGGTGTTGGTCTAATCCCCAAGCTCTGTGCTCACAGCCTCTTTGTTGGTCAAATCTGACTAATGCCATCCGTCTCACTCCAAAGCTCAGGAACCTCTTACCTCAGCCTCTCTCTCTCTCTCTCTCTCTCACACACAAACACACACACACACACACACACACACACACACACACACACACACACACACACACACACACACACACACACACACACACACACACACACGTCCATAGTCCTCCATGCATGCACAAAGCCACATACATACATGCTTTACTTTTTCTTCTATAATTACTGCTCTTTAATCGAGAACAAATAATACACTTGGTATGAATCTTTACTATTTGCGCAGGCTGCTAAAACTACAATATTTTATAGCAAATAGTCTTGTTTGCTATTGAGAATTTTTCATTTTTGTTTATATAGCACCAAATACTCTGGAAGCCCATTCCTGCTAGTAAAAACAAAACAAAACAAAAACTAGGAAAGTAAAGAAGAAGAAGAAAAAAAAAAAAGAATCTCCTAATCTAGAAATGACTTGTATCCGATATTCATTTATTTTTTTCCAGCCACAAAAAAACAAAACAAAACAAAAAAAACTAAGAAAAGTAAAAAAAACTTTAAAAAAAACTAAAATGTAAGTCATAATTATGACTTAGTATCTCTAAATTATGACTTAGCATTTCATATTTATGAGATAGTATTTTTTTTTTTTTTTTTTTTTTCCTTACTGGCGGGAATGGGCTCTTATAAAATAAAATATACAGTATATGGGTGATGAAAAAAAAAAAACAAAACAAAAACAAAACGTGAACAACATTTTTGCATATTCAGTGGTACGCAAAATGGCAAGTTAATAATAATGCTTGAAAAATGTTTTACTTTTTTTTCCTTCTATTTTTAATTTTTATTTTTAACAAATGCCTGGTTTTGTATTCCAAGCATTGACACTGTACCTCTAAAAACTAATTACAAGCTGTCTATATTTAACACAGTATAGAAAGCTATTCTTGACTGCCAAATTTTACAAAAGCATGGCAAAGACTCCCAGCAACATGTTTTTTAGTTGATTCAGTCCAGGCACTGTGACAAGAAATGTACTGTATATACAAATTTAATTAATCCCCATATTGCATAGTTTACAAAACCACACTAGTCCAGTTAATTAAGTTTTTAATTTGTGTTTATCAGACTGGCAAAATAAAGAGTATGAGGTCTGACTCAGGTTTATACACCATACAACATTCAACGATAGAAAATTAAAGCAAAGCATAGCATCTCAACAGCTTTGAAGGCATTTTCTGAATGAAACACTACAGATGCCTCTGTGGCAAAGTAGGAAATTCATTGAAATATGAGCAGGTTTGTTTGTTTACCTGGGGCTTAATAGCAGATAACTTGCATCAGCAAAGTTTGAGTCCAGTTCTCCTGACACTAATTTACTCCAATGACTTTAAGGCTTGCCAACTGCAAGAACAGCTACTCTGGCTTTTTACTCAAATTAAGATGCAAACATGACTGAAGACCTTGTTGAGAGAATGTCCCAGTGGTTGGTTTAATTAAAGGTTAGCTTTTCCACAAGGACCAATTGTAAATCTCTGAGTCTGTGAACTACCATCATCATCAATGGCCACTGTTACATTATGTTTGTTTTTATTCGGAATTCATTATTCGGAATTCATTATTCGGAATTAAAATATTCTGACTTATTGTGTTCTTTTTCGTGTTTACGGTGAATAGTACCTTCGAATTGAGGTTTACATGGAAAACAGGTTTATTCAGCTTTATTAAATTCCTTTTTAGGTCTGTGGGTTGGGAAGGGTTCTGATTGGACAGGGGTTTTATTTTCAGCTACAACATAGAAGACCACATAAGAACTGTTTTCAGTATTGTTTTGATTGTAGTTTTGAAGCAGCAGCGAGAAAATAACACACGTTTTCACTTTCGCCAGCTGAGCAGGAGAAGGGAGATATAGTAGAGAATGATGATAGAAGTCCGTACTTTGGTCAAACAAAGCCAGCGGTTAGTGCAACAGCTGTTCTACCTCCACTCTACAAGACGTTGAGTGAAAAATGAACTTTATATTGATCCGCGCGTCAATAGTGAAGCCCTGTGGGTCTGTTGCTTTATGCCCTGATGATTCCTGTTCCATTTGCCGATGTCCATGTGTGCGTAATAAGTCCGTGTGAATGTTGGTGAATGTTGATGTTTCCATCCATCCACCCTTTTCATTATATTCATGTCTTTTAAGGCTCCTGTTAAATAAAAAGTCTGGCGGCCAGCTTGTATTATGTTGTCCCCAGCGCGTCATTGCGAGAAGTCGGCCATGCACAGAACGACCAGAATTAATTTAAAGCGGATTTAATTGTTCACAAGAATGAGGAATTACTTAATTCGGAATTAAAATCGGAATAAACCGGCCACCTAATTTAATTTTGAGTTTTGATTCATTTTAAAGCGAAATTAACTTTTATTCTGAATTAAAGGGAATTTAAAGCTCCCATGTAAATGTGGCCAATGTGATCTGGACATACCTTTAGTGTAGCGACATGTTATCCAAACAACCGATTGACTGACACCTCCTGAAAAGGAAAAGCTCATAATTTTTTGACCTCATGCTTATCAGTCATAACCTAAACTTTGTTCAGGTCACAATGAGGTCAAACAGCAAACGATTTATCCATTATAAAGCAGACAGGGTCCTCGTCCAACTCCTTAGTCATCTCTATATATAGACCTTGATGGTAATGGCTTTTATTGACGCACTAATACGTTGTGTCTCTGTAACACACATGCACATGTTAAAGTCAATGTTCTTTCATAATATGAGGTGGCCTGTCAAAAATGTGCACATGATAAATACAGTATATACAGCATTATGTTTCACATATTGATTTTTTTTCCCTCCAACCCAGTCTTTGTGCTGCCAGCATGGCAGCCTTATTGACTTTAGATCACGACGCTTTCAGATGCCGTGTTCCTGCAAGGAGCTTCTCTGAGCTCATCCACTCATCTGTGCTCATTCCATTGTGTGTTCATGTGCACAAATGTGCATACGCCCACACGTGTTGTAAAGTAAGGTCATACACAATTCTGACAGTGTTTGTAAGATTTTCAGTCACTGGATTGCATGTTTATGAAGATGCAATAAATCATGACTCAACATAAGCAAACGCAAGGTCGTGTTTATTAACAGGAGAAAAGCTGTTTCAGGCATTGCACGTTGTCGGATGTAAGTGTTATTCAGAGGTTAAATTGTTCCGCTTAGCCTGAAGTTGACATCAAACTGATTCCCCAAGGTCACATTCTTATACAGTTTCATCTTTGAAGTCTGTATCATATTTTAGAAAATGATCACATTTCCCTTGGTCACATTTCAGTTCGACCTGTTTCTCTGATCACTGTTTTTGTGTAAACGTGGCATATTGTCAGTCATGTTGGTTTTTTGATCGGTCATGTGATAGGAAATTGCTCTTGGGGTACATTTACACCAATGGACCCTAGAGCGCTTAAAACGCTCAAGGGTTCATTTGCTCAGATAGTGTTCGGGCGGTGTGAACACACAAATAAGGTCTAGAGCGGATTAAACAGGTGAATTCTCGAGCGATTGTTTCTGCCAGTCTCGGATCATTTCCAATTGAACTCTAGAACTATTACGTGCGCTATGAACACAACCGCACTTGGTGTGAACTAAAAACAGGTAGTGTGAGAGATGGCATTGCGGTTGGATAGGAGAACCAACGATGACGCAAAACAGGGCATTAAATTGTTGTTGCTCCATCATTGAATGTACTGAAAGAACAAAGGAAGACAGTGTTTCTGCGCACTCTTAGGTGCTTGTTTTGTCCCATAGATGAAAGCTGCTTCTTCGGGTTTTTTTGTTTTTCTGCCTGGAGAAGACTCCATTCCAGTAACGGCGCCCTCAAGCGGTTAGTTCATACAACTGCACCAGAGGCTGTTTGACGCTGATCAGAAGCTACGCTCTGAACACAAACCAAGCCAAACCAAGGTGATAAAATTATAAGCTGTGCTCTGCCCTTTTGGACTGAGTCCAACCAATGTGAAAATACATTTAGAAACCTATATTATTTATGAAAACTGTATTTTTTTTCTGTAGTTTGAAATTTGTTTTTGGGCAAGTACTAAATGATTGTTTAGAAATGCTTGAGGCGACATTTTCTATCCCTAAATCAGTATGCGTTCATATCTGTGGAAAAATGTAAAGGACAATCACTTTAATTTTTTTGTACAAAACGTTCAATTAGGTTACATGTTATGAATTTGCAAATGTGAAAACGAAACCACTAAATTAGGAAATTACAAGAAAATTACAGACTTAAATTCTCCACATGTCAGCTTTTCTTCTTTCATCCATCATTTATTACATGGAAGCTTTTCTGTTATGGTTCTGATTAATTACCATTTGGAATATCTTAAGTGAAAAAATACAGTTCAGAATGATCTTTTCAAGAAAGAAATGAGCCGGTTACACTTTTGAAAATCCCATATAAATATGTTAAGTCCCCAAGAGCTCAACTTAGACAGCATCCCAGAACAAAAACTTGTGACCAAAGAAAAGTTATTACACAAAAAAGGAAAAAAAAAAATGACACATTCTCTCGTTTGAAAGCAGAGGAGGAAAATAAATGATACACGGCACACTTTTGAAAAAAACAACCACAATGGAAGTTTCATGTCAGCATTTATGATATTTACAGCCTTGCCCTAGATCTATGCTGAATTATCTACTTAATGTAACAGCTTCCTCTCCAAATCTGAACAACATCTAGGGATTCATATTTTAACATGACCTTTAGTAGTTAGCAGGTTTGATTCCCTCTTTTCCTGTTTGCTGGACAATTCCTGCTTTGCTTTCCCACCAAACAATGAAGACCATATTTCAAACCTCATTTTCTCTAGTGGAAAGTTGAACATGTACAAGTCAGCCAAAGGTGAAATCCAATGATGCCAAGGGAGATTTTAGGCTTATGAAGTCTCAGGCAAGGCTCTTCAGATTCATAAAAGGCGAGTAGGTAGTCTGTGTATGTGATGGACTGTGTGCAATCAGACATTCTGAAATATTTAATCTGTTTTCGACACACACACACACACACACACACACACACACACACACACACACACACACACACACACACACACACACACACACACACACACAATAGTGAGGACATTTAAAATTCTGAAATACACTCTTTTTATCACCGGTACTAAGATTGCTTTATTTGTTTTTTATCAACCATATACCTCTTCTTACGACATTTCGGCAATATTTATCAACATGGTGTGAGGTCTTCTTGTTACTTTTAAAGACAAATCATTTCAATCTGAGTTCATTTTTTCTTTAAAAAAGGCTTCCTAAACAAAAGTGCATTCATACTGAGTATGTGACAGAAACAATTTTCAAACAAGTAGCCTATTTTTTTTTTTTAAAAACATCACACATTATTTTTAATTGTGATACAGTACTTTTCACAGGTGGTATATTGATCAAATGTGTAATGGCTGTGGTGTATATTGGCGTTGACAACTTTGCGCATTGTTACTTATTTCCCTCATAGGGTAAAAAAACGTGCAGGTGAGAAAAAATTAACACCATGAAATACATTGTATTTTATGGTGTTTTACATTTTTGTTCGATTTATTTATTTAAATATTATTTCATTATTTTAACGTGCTTCTCAACAGGAAATTATTTTCAAAATACTTGAGGGCGACATCAGTAACAATACAATACATTGCTTTTGTCCCCATAGTCACTAATGACAATGATAAAGGGATTGTTTCCAAACTGAAAAACTTTTTTTCAAACTTCAGATGATTTGTCAAATTATCATTAGTGTGACACATGAAACAATAAACATCACCTTTAACCGGAAAAGTTGACAACTCGTGTATAATTACTAAAATGTTCTTCCGGATAGAACGTCATAGGATTATGTCACCACAAAATGTTTCCAGATTCGAAAAATAGTAGCTTGCTTTACGTGTTGTCATTAGAGACGTGAAAAGTCAGCTTACTTTTGTCCATACATACATACATACATACATACATGCATAGCAATCTTTGTTTAAAGTAATGTTGTTTTTTGTATAAATCAAACCTGTTCTCTCATGGAAGTGGCTATTCGTACGGTTGCTGTATCAATATACCGACATTCTATCCGTACGCAGCGCCCCATTTGACATTTGACCAGTTCAGGTCACGTGACTAAGACTAAACCTTACCCTAACCCTAACCTTAACCCTACCCCTAAAAAAATGTTGCAATACTGGGTTATAACCTAGCCCTCACCCTAAGACGCTGCGTACTTTTACTTTGGTAACCGTACCAATGGCACCGGAGGTTGTCCATCTTTCTTTTCTAAATGGCTGATAAAGATATCAAAACTGATGGAACTTGAAGCTAATTAAGCCTTTATGCAGGTCTATGGAACTAAGCCTGGTAATGCTCAGAAACACGAGTGCCAGTTTGGCCACTAGTTTAGTCAACGCTGTGACTCCTGGTTCCATCAGCACTGGTAAGAGAGTTTAGTATTTAGTATTGGCAGCAGTTTAAAAAGCTGAAGGCAGTTTGTTACTGTGCAGCTGGTTGGCTTAATCAAGCAAACAATGATTAGTGATTGGCTTCTCATCACACTTAGTAGCAATTCAATGAGAATGTTCAATGGATTAGGGAAAATACAGGTTTAGGGAGAATAAGACAAGTGTAGCTAAGCGTATTTGTTTAAAAGTGTGATTGCATGTGCTTAATCCACTGTTTTGTCCAAGTACCAAATAAAAAAAAGTATTAATTGGCCCTTTTGCTCTAAATGTGGGTAGGCTGAGATTGAATAAAGACTAGTAAAGAGTAATCAAACTTGTATCCGTGATAAAGAATGACACTTAGTGTCAACCAGTGTTAATTTTGACAGTACATTTTTAGTTTTAGTCAAAATGTGGTATTTGATTTGCTATTTCAATCTAGTCTTTGTCAAATAAATGATATTAACTTTTTAGTCAACCACATAATGTTAAGATTTTAGTCATTTAAATCTGTTATCGATATAGTCGACTGAAATATGCAGCATAAGTGTTTCTCAAATGGGGGTACGCGATGGCACTACAGGGGGTACTTCAGAGAGAGAAAGTTGAAAATTATCAAACACTGTAAAAGCATAAAATGGTGAGGTTTTCTAATGTGCATTTTTTTGTTTTTAAATGATCATAATATTGATGACGAAAATTATCTTGATTAAAATATTACATGAAAATACAAGGGGTGTGGTGGGAAATGACTGGAAATGATAAGAACTGAAGGAATAACTCTATATGGGAGTTACTAAATACTGTTTCATTCCACTTATTTACAAAATGAAATTCTTTAAAATGTGTTTTATCACTAATTTTTCCATCACTATGCTCTATAGTTGTTTTCGCAGTATTCTCAGCAAAATGTAGTCTGACAAATGAGGTACTTGGTTTCACAAACAAGAGAAAGGGGGTACTTAAGCCAAAAAAGTTTAAGAACCAAAAAGACAAAGCAATTAAAATAACCCAAGCTCTGGTTCTGTCCTTTTCTAATGTAATGTGGTGAAATGCTGCAGCTGCTGGGGTGTTAAAAGGGTTACCGACCGTACAAAACCGAGCAGCTTGACTGGTGTTACGCTGCGATTATGGAATCATGCAGCACCAAAGTCATGCTGAATCACATTAAGTGGTTGTCAGTAAAAGATAGATTATTGTAATCATTAACGTCCTTCTCCAAAAATATAATAGCATCAAAGCGGACTAAAATTCTTTACCAGAGATTCTTATTTAGTAATGATAAACACAGCTATCCAACTCGACACGCCAATTTGTTTTACCAAAAGTACAATCAACCAATATGTTGAAGCTCCTTGATGTCCTTTTGTTGGGTGCTAGAAGATGCATTTTACTTTAAATGGATCTCTGACAAACCTCCTCAGGTCTCAATGTGGGTACAAAGTATAATAGAACTCTTATCTCCCTGGAGACAATGACCTACTGGCTCAAGGACAAACCCTTTTCGTTCTATAAAATATGGGACCTCTTTTTAACCTATGTTGGACTACAGGAAGCACCGACTTTGCGAAGAGACCTTTATGGTCTTACTTGGACAGATATTCCTAAAGAGGCTCATACTCAACCTATTTTCAACCCTTGATAGAAGTGCAAAAGCTGTTACTCTTCACTGCCTGAAGTCTCGGCTATGGAGCCATTTTATTTGTAATTCTGTTCATAATCTCTTGTTATTGTAATAACATTTACTCTTTATTCATGTGTTTTCGTCTTGTTTTTTTTTAGTTTAGTCTTGTTTCCTTTCTCCGTCACCTTTTGTGATACGTGCTTGCTGAATTTTGTATTATGTGGGTTGGTTGTAGTTTTCGCTTTTTCTTGCCTGCATTGTTTAAAAGATGGTAACTGATGTGTTTCTTGCTTGTTGTCTTTAAATTTAAAAATAATAAACATATCTTTAAAAAAAAAAAATTGGAACATGCAACCAGAAAATCTAACTCTGGTAGTAAACACAAAAACATTTAATTTTGATACATAATTGATATGCGATACAATGATGTGTTTTATACTTTGTGTCGTTTTGTATCTTAATGTATTTTTTATATGTGGACCCCAGAAAGAATAGCGACAGCCCTGCTGTGCTAATAGGGATCCCATAAATAAATAAATAAATAATCAACCTACTATTGGATGGTATTAATGGTTTTAAATACACAGTCAGATTTGATGTGATCAATAAGTAAAAAAATACATCCTCACATGAGTTCTGATTGGATGTCATCCCATGTGGCGAAATTATTTCTTTTTTATTAGCTATCAAAAATGTTAATTTACTTTGATATAGTTTTCATTCACACGTATTGTTTAATTAGTCAAGGTCTAATTATTATGGTCGACAGAAACTGAGAAACTGAGTAACAAAATTAACATTGCTGTCAAGACACCTGACCTTGCAAGAAGAAAAAGACTGAACTATTCCCAAATGTCATGATCAAATACTGCAGCTTCAGGCAGTTGCTTTAGCAAATGCCTTTTTTTTTTTTTTTTTTTTTGCAGAAGTTTTGCGCCTGTACTTTCCAAAAAAGATCTTGTTTACTTTTAAGCTTTTATTCCTCCAAGCAGGTTCCTTCAACTCCTGCTGCACTACACCAAGTGCCAAAGCTAATTGACCTTGCAAAACCAAACATGTGCTCGGAATCGAGCATATTGTGCATTAGCCAAACTGAGTGGTGCACAGTAGACCTCGTCCTGTAGCTAATTATTATCAACCATCTGTTAAATATGCACACCTTTTCATCATCTGTGTTTTGATTCAGCTTTTATTTGTGCGCTCTCGTATCAATAATTCAGATTGGGGATTTTTTTTTTTTTTTTACAGTGTTTTTGTGGGGGTTTTTTCCCCTTTTTTTGTGTGAATGTTATTTTCTAGCCTTGGAGGTGTATTAGACCATTATGTCTTGTTCGTAATTTGAAGCCAAGTTAAGTTAGAGACTTTACAACGATGAAAAAAGACAAATCGAAACAACAGAACCGACTTTAACATCTGTTCTTTATGGTGTTCCAAAGCAGTAATTTCTGTCACAGAGGTTGTTTTAAGGTGGATTTGAAGTAGAAAACAACTGTGAAAACAACAAGAAGAATGACAATCTAAAGGCCCAGATATTTATCAAAGGTAGGGTGTTTGTAATATGCCAAATGATGTATATCGAATGGGTAGTGAAAGAGTTGGGTGAGGTCAACCATTATAATCCTGTGAGGAAAATAGCACCAAAAGAATGAGAGAGACAGAGAGTTTTACTTAAACTGCACTCAGAAAAACAGAGGGCATCAGCCAAGATAGTCGCTACTAGACCTTTGACAAAAAACACACGGTTTTCTTTGATTGTCTGCCATTATGGATAACCGCTGTATTTTCTCAAGGAGCTTTGTTTTGATAAAGACTTATCCTCCTCCCTGAGAGAGACAGGTGAAAATACACCAAGATAAAGGCAAAAACACAGAGGATGGCGAGGGTAAGGTCTCATTGGTATTGGATTGGCTGATTTAAATGTAGAATATTGCTGCTTTATCTGCCTCTGAACGCTTCTCCTGAATGCCACATTCCCTCAGTTCACATTAATTTTACTCAAAGCCCCTGCGTTTCTTATTATCCCTTTGCCGCCGTCCTTTTCCGTTTTCTCTGTCCTCTCCTTTTCACTTCCCTTTTCCATTCTCTCTTCTACATCTCAAAAATTAATGAGATTCCTGGCAAGTGGAAGAGCCTACTGTCTTGTGAATTGTACAACAGATGACGGGCCTTTCTTTGCTTTCTGTCACTGTTTTCATTGTTGATCCAGTTCTCTTCCTGTACTTACTAGCTGCCTTCATAAAAAGTTAACTCTGTTCAAAAAACGGTATGTAGCCAGCGAGTGCCATTGCCAAGGTGAATGTGCATTTACTCAGACAACGTTTGCATGAAAGGCTTTTTCCAATATAAGGACTGCACAATGTTTCCCATTCACAATTTTTTACCCAGCTTCTTTAGCTGAAGGTAATCTTGCACAAACAGACTTCTTCTTTTCAAAGCTCAAAGAAAGCTCGGGGAGTGTCTAGAAAGAGACTAGGGCTGCATTCGAATAGTCCTTCCTATCTCCTTTCCTATCCACTTTTCCTTAACCATCGAAAGTGTTTAAGTGGCAGCCATGATAAGGAGTGTTCAAATTCTCTAAAAGCTAAGGAAAGGAAGCTCAATGCTTCCTTTATAACCTCCTTTAGCCTAGGAAATTCTGATGCATCCTTTACCAAAGGAGACGAGATAATGCTGCCCCACAATTCCTTGTGGCGACAACATTTAAAGGGACCTGCTTATCCGAGGGCTCACGGAAACTCACAAAGACTGAAAAGGGACGCAGATTATGTAATTCACCAATGCATTAATGTTCCTTGAATAACTTTAAATAATCTAAAACCCATATTTTATGATATGCAAGCCATATTATCAGATTATGAATAAGATAAAACGGAGCACTGTGTCATTCAAGAACTCATTTTTAGCCACATTATGTTTTATTCAACATATTTCATTCAACTAGGAATGCTCTGTGCAGTTGTACATGTGTATGCCTACAAAGTTATGTAGGCCTATATCTTGCAAAAATCAAACATTTCATGAAATCATACTTATTTTGGATTAATGTTGATGTGAGTGGAAGGTGAGTGTGAGCATCCATTCTCAATGTGACGTTCTTTTAGTTTCACTTTTGTTCCTCGTAGCATTGTTAAGCTAATAATTTCTCCCCAACACTGGTAGCCTCTTTTCCTTTGATTTACATTCAAACCTTGTGATATTTGAGATTATATCAGCAGTTAGAGGCACAGGGCAAAGTGTTGTAATGTGATTTTAGTCGTGCATTTTTGGAATTTTGTTGTTTTTCCACCACGGCAGACGTCGCTAACCATCACCGTCGTCAGATTATTACATCACCTCGTGGAAGTGCGTCTGACTGTCAAAACAACGTGACTGTCTTTACCTAATTCCTTTAGGAATTTCGTTAACACCTTTCCTTAACCCCATGAAAAGTGGATAGGAAAGGAGATAAGAGGGACTTTTCGGAAGCAGCCTTAGAAACCGTCGGAATGAATGGCAAGATGAGTGTCCAAATAGTGCAAGATTAATGATGCACATGATTAATGTGATGAATAAATGAGTTAAGGACATAAAGAAGCCCAACTTTGGGGACCATCTAGAAGGGTAAGAGGACATCTTCCTCAGGAGATGTAAGAGAGGTCATATCTCAACCCGAGGCGGTGGAAAGAGGTCAGACAATCATCCCAAATGGATAGTGACATGCAACTTTACCCCACCATCAAACAGTCTGTGTCTGTCAGTTAAATTCATCGAAACCCCCCTTCCTTCTTTCCATCATGATTTTACTACTACTTTGTTAAAAACAGCAAATTGATAAACTAATTCAATGTAATCCAATTTGTTAAAATAGAGCAAGTTCAGAGCAAAGCGTTCCATTTGGAAAACAAGGAAAATGATTACTGAGTGGATTCGTTTATGACACCATTTCTTTTTTTTTTGTCCCTAAATAGGAAATAAATGACAGAAAATTATGGGTGATGGTACAGAACTGTGCTCTGTTATCCACTTGACCAATTACATAAATGTAAAATGATGGATAATTTTCACTGACAATAACACGTATTAGTATTTGGTCACTGAGCCACTCTTTTTCAGAATGGCTTCCTTTGTCACCTCAGGACAGCTCATTTTAATTGTATTATTTATGGAAATCACGTTGGCTTATACCAACCACTAACAGCCTTGCCTCAGAAAAGAGTGACAGCGGTGATAGGGAGACATTTGGTTGATACTTTGAGCATAAAATCATTTGATTTTATAAGTGTTGTCATGATTTGATAAACACATAATTTGTCTTTTTATTGACTAGACCCTAGGTTCCCAAACTGGGGTACGGAAATTGTCATGGGGGTAGGTGAATGAAAATTAAAAACACTGCGACAATATTGGAAACTAAAATATAAATAGTGCAGTTAATGATAGGTTGATGCTAATGCTAGGCTAATGGTATTGCTATTGCAAGGCTAATGCTTGGTTAAAGCTACTGCTAAGGGAATGCTAATGTTAGTTTAATGCTAATGCTAGGCTAATGCTATTGCTAAACTAATGCGAGGTTAATGCTATTGCTTGGTTAAAGCTAGGACATCCAAAGATAATGCTAAGTCAATGCTAATGCTAGGTCAATGCTATTGCTAGGCTAAAAGTAAAGCTAGGTTAAAGCTAATACTCTGGCAATATTAATGCTAGTTTAATGCTATTGCTTGGTTAATGTTAATGCTAAAATTAAGGATTGCTGACGCTAAGGCAGGACAACTTGCATTTTCTTCAGGAAATGCAAATATTGTATGTATTTTGTATTATTATTATGTATTGTTTGGTAACCACTGGACTCGACAAACTTTTTTATTACTTCTTTAGCCACTGTAATGAAAAAAGACATTTAAAATCAGTTTTCTACAAGGAATGGAGCATAGCAACCTTCATGCATGGCTAAGAAAATGATGCAATGTGTTTCATCCTTTTTGATCTTTGCAAAACCTTCAATAGAAAGAGCTGGGGGGGGGGGATTCCTAAAAAAACAGTATGTAGAGGACAAATAATATCTGACATTCCGCCTGATGGGTAAAGTCCTCATTATATCAGTAAATGCTCCCTAGCTCTGTGAGGAAATGTCAATTGAGCTGCCGTAACCTCATTCTTTCAGCTCAAAGCTTGAGTCCAAATTTAATGTGAGGGAAGCAATGTAGAGCAAGTGGTAAACAAAGCATCACCTCCTGGCGTTGCTCCTTCTCTCCCCATAACACTATGGATCAAAGCCATCTCATTCCCTATCGGACATACCATCAAATCAAAAAGGTTCCTGATCAGTAGACTATTTGCTTGTGTTGTTATTTTTTTTTCCTTAGAATCTGGTGCCAAAAGAGTAACTAAACCCCAAACCCACTGTATGTATTTGGGTATTAAGAAATGCTGTTGATTGATCCTAGTCCAACTTTTAACAATTTAGTAAAATTATTTAAGTTTTGCGTATTTATTTGTAAAATGTCAGAGTGACTGCCCTCTCAAGGTTGAATGCTGACTATTACAATTTAATTTTGCTATTGGCTGAGACAGATTATGATGTAATTTGGACCATCGTGCATTGCCAACTGTCACTGTTGGTCCCGACCCTTCTATAAAAGCTGGGAAGAGGGACTAGTTTTCCTCCAATCACAGCCCTTGGTGAGCATTGATTGACGCTCCAATGCGGAACTGCATGCTCTGTGCATTCCTGTGGAATGTTTAGGGCTCTGTGTTTTTATAAAGAGCATATTCTGGTCTTATCAGAGGGGTCATTAACCAGTGTGTGTATGTACAGAGTAGACATCATGTGTGTGTATCCCCGTCTGTCTCTGTGTGTGCACGAACCTGTACTGGCCAAATTGAATGCTCTTAATAGTTGGATTTGGATTTGGCTTTGAGTTTAACACTTTCTTTAGGCGAGCAATCAATATAAAGCCACACTGTAAAATAGTAAAAACAATAATAATGCAAAAATAGTTACAATAATTACATTTGCCAATCTTTTACACAGTGATACAAACTTTTGCATTATTAGTTAAAATGTATCGTAATTCCTAAAAAAAATATAAAATTATGCCTTTAATGGAGTCAAATGACATTCACTGTATCTCTGCCCTAATTCAAAAAAATTATGAGAATATGGGTTTCTGTCATTGTACTAAAGCAATGCCACAAAACTGGTGTATATTGCTCATCCAAAAATAATGAGTTAATGATCATAGTGAATACATGTTAAAGCAGTACGGTGAAGTTTAAACAGCAAATTATTTTTAATAAACAGAGAACACTGGCTTCTACCATTGTAAACACACCAAGTTTGTAAAAAAATAAAAAAAAAATAAAAAATGGGCAAGGGATTATAGCGCTGTAGTTTGTCTTTCAGAGTTTGTACTGCATAGTAAAGTACACCATTAGTGCTGCACCATAGGTGAACTGGGATGCAGCACAATCATGTGTACTGGTGCAAGAAATGACCGTTATTTGGCCCAAAGCACAATTTCTTTGCCTGCTTTAGGGCTCAAAGGGGAAAGACAAAGCACTAAATCCAGTGTTAGCCCTTTCAAGCAAATGTAGAAAACAAAACAGCTAATACGTGAATCACTCCTTGCATCTAGATGTAGATTTAACTTCTGATACAAGTTAAAAATCTCTGTTCTCTTGGTAATACAGTTTTTCTGTTTAATGTGGTTTCATAACCCATTCCTGGAGGCAAATATTTCAGTTCTAACCCTAGATTTTGAACTGTAAGGTGTTAAAATGTCAATATTCTGTACAAATTATCCATAGAGGAACCCATAAATTATTGGGTTATTCTTTTTTGATAATTTGTTTAATTATAATTCTTTTTAAAGCTCCATTTTGCACTATAACTGTACACATATTGTTTGTTTAAATACTATATATATATATATATATGATTTCATTAATTTAAAATCAGAAACAGGAAAATGGAAAAACCAATTATCAGAAGAAAAAAACGGTGTATTTCTGATTCATTTTTGGTTATAATCAAAAAAACAATGGCAACATACAGTATTATATTGTTTTGTTTGTTTGTGTTATAGTTTAAGTGGTCGACTTCCATTAGCGTGGCGAGTTGCTGCAGCAATGGCAGATGAGGTCAAAGAGGACCAGGGTGCTCAGCTGCCCTCGTCTACGCCTGTTTAAAGTGTTAATATGTATAACACCAGACTTGTCGGTGCAAAGTGGACTCACCGTGGCTGATGTAAACAGGAAGTTACGTGTCTCGCACTTCTTCATCCCTATGTGTTCTTATTATATGTTTACAAAATCTACAGTCTATTTGTGATGAAACAATAAAATGAACAGCAAAGCTAAATCCATGTCAGCTAGCTATTCTAATCTCTACACACAGTTTTTACTGGAGATCGCAGGGGAAACGCAGTGTTTCCATGTTAAATTGTGACCGCGTTTACCTGAACTTACACACGGAGAAGCTATGTCCATGATTCTTTTTGTTCACAAATGACTCTAAGAACCTTTTTCAAACAATCTGTGAAGCCAAACTTCAGCGTGGTGCCTTCACAGTCCACAACTATGACTTTGTTTCGGTTCAGATCACCTGGCGACCAACTTCCGATAGTCGCAACACACCACAGGTTATATCTGGTCACAAGTAGTGTAGAGCGAATAACACTACATCTGACTAAACATGATTATGAGATATGATTTCATTGTTTGTACATCGACTTGAATGTGTCAGTGGTGAGAGTTAGGCTAGTGAAATGACATAAACACACTTGAACATCATGCAGAACACATGTCTACACATAGAGATTTATGCTGCACCCTTTGATTGATCTCCTATTATGAATGTCCAACACCTTATAAATTTAGCTTTCCCATTACAGGTGTAATCACAGCACACGTCTGTATTGTACAGTGTTCAGCGAAACAGACACTATGAGCTCATATTAACTTGCGACAGAATTATTGTAAATCCACACAAATATAGTGATGTGAGAAGAGTTTCAGAATCAGAATTCTTTTATTAATCCCAGGGGGAAATTGCTTTTGTTACAGCCACAGAACACATCACAAATAAAAGAATAAAAATGTTAAGACAAAAGAGAGAATAAATAATAAATAAGTGTATAATTAAGTAAAATTATGTTAAAAATAGGGATCAGAAACACACACATTACCGTAGTAGAAAAGGAAGTAGAAAAAAGTAGGATAGATAATAATAATAATAATAATAATAACAATAATAATATACAATAATACAATACAAATATACAATTTATACCAATATGATTCAGATATTCACAAAAATAATACAAATATACAAATGTGATTTAGATATATACAACAATCAAGCTGTCAGGTTACAGAGATGAATTATACAGTTTGATCGCCACTGGCAGGAATGATTTCCTGTGGCGTTCTGTGGAGCACCGTGGTTGGATCAGCCTGGTGCTGAAGGTGCTTCTGTGACTGACCAGCACATCATGGAGTGGGTGGGACACATTGACCAAGATGGATTTCACCTTGGACAGGCTCCACCTCTCTGTCACCACTGTCAGAGAGTCCAGTTTAATCCCCACAACGTCACTGGCCCTGCGGATGAGTCTGTTGAGTCTGTTGGTGTCTGTGACCCTCAGTCTGCTCCCCAGCAAACAACAGCGTAGAGGATCGCACTCGCCACCACTGACTCATAAAACATCCTCAGCATTTTGCTGCAGATGTTGAAGGATCTCAGCCGTCTCAGAAAATAGAGGCGGCTTTGGCCCTTCCTGTAGAGTCAGTGTTCCTGCCCCAGTCCAGTTTATTGTCAATCACCACTCCCAGGTATTTGTACTCCTCCACAATGTCCACACTGACTCCCTGGATGGAGACAGGGCTGACTGGCCTCTTGGTTCTCTTCAGGTCCACAATCAGCTCCTTAGTCTTTGTCACATTGAGCTGTAGATGGTTCAGCTCACTCCATGTGACAAAGCTGTCCACAGCAGCCCTGTACTCCACCTCGTCCCCCTCCCTGATACATCCAACCACTGCAGAGATGTCCGAGAACTTCTGGAGGTGATATATATATATATTATTTTTTTAGCCAAACAAAGCATTATTTCTTATCAGTGTCGACTGGTGACCCACTTCTGATGGTCACAACATCTCACAGGTTACATCTGCTCACAGGTAGCCTAGGCACGAATACAATATAAATCTATTTAAAGACCCTAAACGGTAAATAACAGCTGGCTAAACATGATTATGGGGTGCATTATACATTTCTCTATCATATATTATTTTCAACTTGAACATAAAGTTACGTGGGAAGTCGGTCTGTATAGACAAAACAAACAAAACAATATAATATATTGCGATTGTTATTTTGATTTTAAAACCAATCAGAAATACACCGTTTTTTTTTTTTTGTTCTTTCTGTATTTGATTTTTCCGTTTTCCTGTTTTTAGCTTTAAATAAAAAAAAAAAAAAAAATTGATTTGGTTTTGAAATTAAATGACCAAAGAACGAAGCAGCTCAGCGTTTTAGATCATTTTCTTGTACTTAAAAAACAATCTATGTGAAATGTGTTTCTTCTAAAGCTGTATTTTTCAAAAAAAAAGTAAAAAATAGAGGACAAAAGTTGTTGAGTATTTAAGCACAGATGACATTCCAATGTCACATCACAGTTATTCCGCTGGTGTGTTCACACACTTTAATGGGATGAAAATTAGACCCTCAAGAAGATGACACGAAGGTCAACTCTCACTCTCATCTGTCTTCTGTTCAATCACACTCAGACACATAAACACACATATAAACACCCATCAACACCAGCAGACGGATCAATACACTCTCATTTCACACCCTTTATGGCCAAAGTTTTCAGTTTGGAGTCAGCAACCAAACATAAGATGGATAGACACACAGTGAAAGGTGGAGTGTCAAAGACAAGCCATTAATGCAGAGTTGAATCCTTATGGAAGGTGTTTGCTGTAGAAAATATCACAGTGGAAGTGGCTGGGTGGCAGATGCATTTGTTAGCTTCTGGCGAAACTGTGTGTGTTTTTTTTTTTTTTTTTTTTAAGTTTGTTGTTGAGATCAGACAAATGTGTTCAGCTCAAATCAACCTTTTCTGTTACTCTGCTTCTAAAACACTGACACAAATCTTTCTCACACTTGCATTTCTTTGTTTTTTTCTTCTTCTTGCTCTCATTTCTTTCATGTTGTTCCCGTCTTTGCCCTCAACTTTTTTTTCTTTCTTTTCAAACCATTTTTTGACACAAATCCGACAGTTTCAGCCATCTGCCATCCAACCTAAAAGCAACAGCAGATTTAGCTCTAAGCCTTTCAGTAAATTGTCAACATTACAAGCACCAAAAAAATAAAAAATAAAAATGTGAAACACAAAAGTCAGCGCGATACTGCTAATATAGCCAACCTTTTAACCTTATTAGATAATCACATTAGAGCAGAGTCTGTGGACGTTTAATAGAATAAATTGTCCAAGTAATATGATGTAATCATTTAATCATGACATTTTTATATGCATGCATGCCAATCAGAAAGAGACAGTTACAATGTGTCCTTCACAGTCCTTCTCTGACCTTTTGTTTTAAGTACTGGTCCATCCTCCTCTACTTGCCCACTCCAATTTGTCTCCACTCTGCAGCCTACAGACTTTACCAGTCAATATCTATGTTTGAGTGAGTTTGTTTGCGTGTGTGTGCGTGTGTGTGTGTGTGTGCACGTACATGTTCTCCTGTGAGTGCGTGTGTGATAGAGTAGAATCTGGCAGCAATTCTGATCCCATCCAATGCATAAGAATTGAATCTAAAACACATTGACAACAAAGAAAGACAGCGTGCGATGAACACCCATGTTTAAAAACAAAAAAAAAATATATCCAATGGAACCCTTCTGCATTGTTTAATTCTAGATCCTGTGAGATTGTTCTGTATTTTGTAGTTTTTACACTTCTTTTAAGAGAAATTGCAATGGAGCACTGATGTTGTTTAACCTTGTGTGTGTGTTTTTCATTCCATTTTAAAGCTTATTCTGCACCTTTTTATTGGGTCAGTGAATATATGATAGCAAATTTGAAATACATTGTCATTTTTATTGTATCCTATTTTACAAATGCTATTTTTTCAATTGCCTAACATGTATATATCTGTGTCCTTTATCTTTATAGATTTTTTTTTTTTTTTTTACATTTCAAATTATGTATAGCTTCCTTTATTGTATTGTTTGTTTCACGTTATCTTCATTGCACTATTTTTCGGGTGTCTTTCGGGTTTTTCTGTGTTGCCTTGTGTTGTTTTTATTATTGTACTTTTAATTGAGCTGATGTGTCAGTAATTTTCCCCACTGCGGGAAAAAAAAAGAATCTATCTATTTATCGATACACTTTTGCATTATTGTGTATTTTTTTTCATCTGAAAACTTGTGAATAACATTTGCTAGTTAGTCGTGTATCTATTGTATCTATTATCAAGGGATAATAAATATATAATATATGTATATATATATATACATATACATATATACATATCATTATAAATTGTATGTTTTGATAGCACTATGAGATAGCTTTTGTTGTAATTTGCACGATATAAATAAAGTTGAATTTAAGTTGAATATACAGTATATTTATATATATATATAAACAAAAGGTTTGACAATAAATTTGCTGTTCATGATCACAATCCTGTGTAGTGACCAACATGCACTAAGTAGTTTCTAATGTTTAGTAGAGCCATCAGAAAGGCAGAGGATGGTTGGGAAACACTGAGCTGGTGGCTAAAAACCAAAGCTGCTTGTTAATGAAAAGGCCAATGACAATAGCCATGTAAAAGTTCTCACTACTAAGCACTTATTTTGTAGTATTTATCTCCATTCTCTCACTGACACGTGTCACCATAGTTCAGAATCCTGTGTAGGAACAAGTAGCAGATGTTTTATGTTCCATCTCACCAATCTAAATCCAAATTGGAAGGATCTGTCTCTGCACTCTGCTTGTGTCTTGCACATACTACGGTGTGCTTTGTCTATATTCAGCTTGTTCTATTATATACTATTATGTAGCCCTCTTTCACTTTTCGTCTTCTTGCTGCGATTGCTTTAACCTTTTCTCCACGAGTCATCATCTTCCTTTTCTCCGTTTCCATTTTTGTCTTCATTTGATCTATTATTTCAATTTTATTTTTTATTTTTTTCTTTTTACTTTGCGTTCCACTATTATGATTAAAAATGTATTTCTATTCTGAAGAGCGGGGCTGTAACCTTGATGGGATATTTCCCATCACTGGTTGATTTAGATGCAGCTTGTGTGGTTGAAAGGTGTGCATATTGAGACAGAGGGGAGGTGATTCTCACCCAAACCTGTGTAATGGATTGCCTTGCTAATAAACAGTGAAAGGTCAGGTGCGAATTGGGAGGGTTCTCTGTCTATGTGTGGGTGTGTGTTTGTGAATGTGAGCGGTCGATTGGGAAGAGCGTGCTGATAGCACTGTCAGGTACACCTAAATGTTCATGGAGACATAGACAAACGTACCCCAGTGAAACCATTATTGTCCTTTGTACAGAATGGGGAAGAAAGGTGACTGCAAGGCATTTCGATGTGGCATGTTTGTTTGTGCCAGAGGGACTATGAATGCATCACCCACTAATGATCTGCCGGGATATTCATGCACAAGAGGAAACACCTAGTGGAAGTTCTCTAAGCAAAAATCATTGATGCCTGAAGGCAAAGGAAAATGGCCATTCTGGTTCAAGATAACAAAGCAAGATAAATTTACATAGTGTGTTGTTACGATAAAGATATGTAGAGGGCAATCTTTGATGTGGAAAGAGTTGAAGGGGATGCGATGCTGCACCACAAAACATCTCAAGAAGTGGCAGCCCTATGAGCTAAGGAAGTTAACTGAGGCCCAATATTGTGACCGTAAATGAGGTGTGTGTAGTGATTAGTCTTGCTTTCTGCAGATGGGAACGTAAGAATATAGACCGTGGTCATACCAGCCTGTCATTGCCTGATCTCGTTAGATCTTGGAAGCTAAGCAGGTCTGGGCCTGGTTAGTAGAGAATTCCAGGTGCCACAGTGTCGGACAGTTGCTCCAGTGGGATCTGCCATTGTGTCTTTGGGCAAGACACTTTACCCACATTGCCTAGTATGAATGTAGTGTGTGAGTGAGTGTTGGTGGTGGTTGGAGGGACCGATGGCGCACTATGGCAGCTTCGCTTCTGTCAGTCTGCCCTAGGGCAACTGTGGCTACAATAGTCGCTTACCACCACTAAGTGTGGAGTGAGAGAGTAATCCCTTAATTCTGTAAAGCGACTTTGAGTTCCCAAAATAGCGCGATATAAAATCGATGTATTATTATTATTACTAGACCAAATAGATGAGGAATATACCATATTTTCCAGGGTATTGAATGCATCACTGTATTGGCCGCATTCCAATAATTTAGCAATTTTACAAGAAAAAAGCATGGAAAGGCTGCACCCTATTGGCTGATGTGGGTTCCCTTCAAACGACTCGGCCAATCAGGACGGGCAAGTAGGCGGGCTACTCTAGTCCTGTTAACGGAGGTTTCCGTGTATTCTGATTGGTTTCAAAGGATGAGTTTCCATCTCCAAGTCTCCTCCTCACTGCCCCGCATATCAGTCCATTTACATACCACATTTTGGACCATTCTTGGCCACCTGTTGTGTCTGTTTCCACTCGCTCTCCAAATAAAAAAAAGTAGCGGACCTGTCCACTTCGGGTCGACGGCCCACCGGGACGATGCCCGGTATGCCAGATGGCCAGTTCACCCTTGGAAACCAGGCAAGTCCTCTCAATTTGGATATTTCAATTACACAATACAATACAAGGTGCTGTGAGTTGTCATTCAAGAGGAGTCAAATATTTCAGCAGCTAACTGATGTTAAATGGAAGATCAATAATCAGCGATAATCAAATGGAAAATCGTTAATTCTTAAACATCAGTTTGTGACCAAATCCAGACTTTGATAATCGCAACTGAATCAAGAAATTGATTAACCACCCTTATTTGGAACACGTTTACATCATTTGAGAATTCTTGATGCTTATCATTCTGATCAGATTTATTGCTGACCCCTTTCTTCATCCTCTTATGGCTATACTCAGGGGAAAACCATATTTGAATGATCTCAAATTGTTTCTTAAAATATGCCCTAATGGCCTTTAAATAAAAAGCTACTGAAAGCAACATGCTTTATATGGACTGAAACCTTTAAGGAAGGTCCTTTGGAGAGAGAGAAAAGCGGCCAGTAGATAATTACTACTTCTTTTTTAAACAAATTAAAGGCCTTTACGTTACATTTTGTGTTATAACACACTCATTTTCTGTTCTAACTCCTACGTTGTCTTTTAGGTTTTTTTCTTCACCTGTAAACGTGTTTCTAGGAGCATCTGGCAAGCGGCATACTTTGCTCAAAACGCTGGTTTAGTCACTCAAACAGATTTACATTTGTTGGATGTCACCGTCCCTGCTTAGTCATAGGTGTATCACCGTCATAGCAATTCCTTTAGGGAATTCACAGCTTTTTTTTATTGTGTGAAAATTCAAAGTGCTGTCATCAGCACTTACTGGGGGAAGGGTAGGAAGGGAGAGGTTGGAAATTGTAGAGAGAGATGGAAAGATGGTAAACAACGGTGAACAGCTGAGGTGAGAGCAGGTGGGAAAGGTGAAGAGATAGTGGGGCAGGAAAGGAGGGATTAAATCGGAAAGGTAAAGGTATGGGGGATAGGAATTAGGATGGAAAGAGAGAGACAGTTCTAGTTAAAGTGTTGAATAATGGCTTCACTGGGAGAGACGAGAAGGAAGTGAAAGGCTGACGGGACACGTGCCTAAGGGGCTCTTGGTGGCACAGAGGGAGAGTTGACTGAGATAATAAATGAGTCTTTTGCTCTGCCACGTACACAAATGTAGTCACAGTGTGAGTGCTGAAAATGACATCAATTTGGAGTCAGCAATGACTAACTCCCAGACCTTCAGAAGAGTGTTACTCAGCACTTGGCGCACAACCATGGGACGGCATCCTAAGCACTCAGCACATTTATGTTAGCATGCAGTCTTTCCTCTCGAGTGCTATCAAACACAGCTAATGAATTTATGTGAAATATTGTCTATGTTGATATTTGGAAGAAGAAGAAGAAAAAAAAAAAAAAACTAACCAACTGTTCCTAACCACCCGTTGTCATATTAAAGTGCTATACATGCAATTTCTCTTGCTCTTGTTTGAAAGAAGACTCGGGATTGTTATTGAAACAAATTACTCCTTTAAGTTATGAACATTTTAAATATGTTAAGGTGAATAGCCCTCAAGAAATACAATTGTACTGTTTTTGCTTATTCATCAAAATGAACCCCAATCATTGTGTATGAATACTAGTGACACCTCCATAAGACCGTGTGTCAACAATCAACAATAGTACCTGCCATACTTGTATATATGTATGTATTTATATTCATCCTTATAATTATTATTGTGATTATACTGTTTCTAGTTTGTTTTTTTGTTTGTTTTTTTTTGCACCATCCACCAAGTAAAATAACTTGTATTGTCTAAAAACTCTACTTGACAATAAAAATGATTCTGATTCTGAATCGAACAAAGGAAATATGATGAGGACATAGACAAAGCAATGAGAAAGCCTTTGTCTCATTTTCTAAAAGATGCTCTAAAACTGAGAACAAAAGGGATTGAGGTAGACTCTACAAACTACTAACTACACGCTCCAGGTTACTACACTAACAAACATCTAGAGAATAAAATTAAAGAAAAATTACAAAATGTTAAGTGTTTTCCTCATTTAAATTACTTAAAAGAATCAACAAGATACAATCTTAAATGTATTACGTCCAACTTGTTTATTTGATGAAAAAAAAAAAATATATATATATATATATATATATATATATATATATATATATTGCTATTTACCTAATTACTTAAGGTATCATTGTCATAAATTACCCCATTTTTACATCTGCTTGCAGATAATTTTATAAAATCATTAATAAGCGGATTGGTTGAACACATGATGGAGCCAACCATTAAACATCCTTTAACTCATTGACTGCCAAAAACGTCTATAGACGTTAATTGTGTTTTTTGGCTGGGGTTGCTAGGACACAGTGTGACGAAACTCTCCTGTGAATATCTAACTTGTACCATGATGAAGTGACCAACTGGTGACATGTAGGTGGCAGCAGCGCACCTTTGGATGAGAGATCACCCGTGATGTGCAGAGCTCAGAGGTAGAGGAAAGGAGTTTACGAGACAGAAAAAGGCGCTTCGAGAGTTGATGCTGAAGTTCTCAGCAGCTCACAGCAGCGCACACTCGACCAGAGTATGTGTGGAACTAAGTGGACTATTGAGAGTGTCGTGATGGTGAGAGAAAACGATCAAAAAACGGGGCAAGCGGTGACACTCGGCACATGAGAAGGAGGAAGTTGCGTGTGGAGAATGACGGGGGGAGAGACTTGGAGGAAGGCCAAAATACAGTAAGAAAACCATATCTGACCTAGATAGCAAAATAATAATTTTCCCATCAAAAGTACGGTCTCAGTGTTTGTAGTTTTATAGATGGAAACTAGTGTTGGTGTCACTAAAGCAAAAAAAAAAAAAAAAAAAAATTTCTTCAAAGTCACTAATAGGTTTTTTCAGAAAAAGACATTTTTCTCAGCTTTTTGTCACAAACTATCGGTTTGTGTGAAACTTGCCCCTGTTCAACTGCTGATTATGGAAGAACAAAACAAGCTAGAAACATTTTTTTTTTTTTTTTTTGATGAAACTAGAGAGTCTAATCTTTCAGAATCTGGTTTCAGATTTCAGATCATAGTACAGAAATATTCTGTGGGTCTTAAAAAATCAGTGAAAATCACCTAAAACGCCTGGCATTATGGGGTTGGTGAATGAGTTAAATATCATAAATGACCCAAAATAGCTTTATCAAATCGTTCGCATAGGATTTACATTTGTACATTGCTTTCTGCGCGAGTGTATGACTTAAGATAATCTCAAAAGGAACACTGAGCTTCTGATATATATATATATATATATATATATATATATATATATATATATATATATATATATATATATATATATATATATATATATTATCACCCAGACCAGAGCCTGATGACTTCATCATTATTCTGCATATTAGTACACCTTAAGAGCCCTCACTTGGTTATCATAAGCGCTGCATAGAGTGACTTATTCATAGTCGACTCATTTTCTAATATATGTCCTTTGGAGTGTGGAAATAAAATTAAAAAAAGAAAAGAAAACAGGAGATCTTAGAATATAAACGACCGCATTAGAATTTCCATGAGTTTAGCATCAAGCCAGCCAATGGAGGATGCATATAACCAAGAATATTTCAGTCACATATTTACTCGTAGAGCAGCAACAGGCACTTAACTGTGCTTAAGTGAATGTGTCAGTATAGTTAGTATGTTTATCTGGTTGCTGAGGTCGTGGGCCACCCAACTTCCGTAACCTGTGTATGTGTGTCTATGTCTGTCTGTGTGTGTGTGTGTGTGTGTGTGTGTGTGAGTGATCACTCCATCCATGTGTGTACCTCCCAACTGGGCAAAGCCACTTATCTGATAGCCAAACCTACGTGAAGGCCATAGGGAGTCAACACTTCAAATAGTCTCCTGCGGTCTCGACAAGCAGACAGTTAAACTGCTTGTGAGGTGAACGTGTACGAGGCTTGTGTGTGTGTCGGGTCTATGCTGGTGCCGTGTCGGATGTGTTTACCAAGCAGGCTTGGCATGCAAGTTGCGTAAACATGCAGTTACACTGTAAAAAATAATAAGTTGACTTTACTTTAAAAAAAAAAAAAAAAAAATGTGAACTCGTTGATTAATGGATGTTATGTTTACTTAGATAAGCGATTCCCAAACTTTTCACAGTCATGTACCCCTTCAGATATTTAACCTGAACCCATGTACCCCCTACTCTTGCACTCTTAAACATAATGATGTCATGCCATATACAATGTAGCCCAACAGTGAATTTTACCTATCCTGTTGAGGAATAATATATAATCAGAATTTAGAATATTTGCATTTCCTGAAGTAAATGCAAGTGAGGATGCAGGTGCTGGCCCGTGTTGCACTGCATTAGATTATCTAGCATTAGCTTAGCAATAGCATTAACATTAGCACAGCAATAGCATTAATATTGACCTAGTATTAGCTTTAACATAGCATTATTATTAGCTTTAACATAGCATTATTATTAGCCTAGCATTCACCATAACCTGGCAATAGAATTAGCCAAGTATTAGCATTAGCCTAAAATTAACATTGATCGAGTATCAACCTAGCATTACCCTAACATTACCATTAACCTAGCATTCACCTAGCAATATCAATAACTTAGCATTAGCATTAATCTAGAATTAGCATTAACATAGCATTACCATTAACTACTCTTTTATATTTTAGTTTCCAATGTTGTCATTGTTTTTAATTTTCATTCACGTACCCTTTGACAATTTGCGTACCCCTAGGGGTATCGTACCCCACTTTGGGAACCTAGGACTTGGATCAATTAAATTTGATCAGCTTATAGGTTATTCAAAACGAATTGATCTAAGTCAGGGGTGTCGAATACGGAGCAATTTAATCTCAATGGGCCACAGATTCTATGCAGACAAATGAGTAATTTCAACATTATTTTGCCCTAGTTTGCACTTGTACATATACTACATAAAATACAGAATATGTAGATAACCGACAATATAGTGAAAGAAAACAGTCCCAACAGCTCTTCATTTTAAATGTCTTAGATTTGTGACCAGTTTCTATTAAATTAAGGGAAATGTTATGTAATAATTTGAGGAAAATTTAAGGATTTTTTTTTGTTTTTCAACAGTTTAACGTTTAAAATTAATTAAATTGTGTAATATAAGCACCTGGAAAACTTTGAGCTCCTGCAAATATTGTTGAGTTAAATGTTTCACAATGAACTAAGAACACTTCAAGCTTACACCTTCACACTCTGAAAGGACAAAACACAACTGGGACAAGGCAGTGAAATGCATTTGTTCTTTTCCACAGCAGTCATGATCCTATTATGTCTGTCATTCACGCCTCAGCTTAACATCTTATCCACAACTATGCCTTTTCCCTTTGGGATAACACAAAACCAACAGTTGCTTTTTAAAAGCTAAAAGTTGATATTCTGATAATGTATGTACTATTGATTGAAAGTTTTAAATGTTTTATTGACAAGTTCATCTATTATAATTTATGCTATAAGTGCCTAGCTGTTTATCTCGTTCCGTTGTTTTTTTTTTTTTTTGTTTTTTTTTTTTTTTTGTTTTTTTTAAACAAAATCATGATATAACAATTTGTTAACCTAAAATTAAATCACGTTGTGCAATGACTCAGCACCTTCCTAATTCACCTCCTGCAACATCTACAGACCGTCAGCTTTCCTGCACCTGTGGCTAACCTTAGGTTTTAAATCCCTGGTAAGATAACTAAACCAACAAAAACACTATTCTGGAAGAAAATAGAGACTCTAAGTAACAAAATGAGTTTTTTTCTATTTGCTACTTTTTTTTTTATGTACCTTTTGATCATGACATTATAATCTCCAAAGGAACAAATACACACTGGATTAATGATGTGTTTAGATTGAGGTCATCTTTGTAACTTTATACCCAAGGGCCTGATAAAGCCTAGTTTTTACGACTGTGTTTTGTTGATAATATATAAAGAGCAAGAGTATCTCGTATTATTATATGAAGTAGGAATTTGGTCAAATCTAAGCTAAACTGAAACAAACTAGGCTGTAAATAGTTTGTTCTGTGTGTACCCTCACACATCTCCCTATGCAGGGTCGGCCCTAGACATCTTGGGGCCTTAAGCCGGATACCTTTTGGGGCCCCACACTGCCATTATTCAAGATAAACCAAATGATTTAAAATCTATGAACATAGTTTATTAATTGCTCCTCTATTGTGTGAATGATCCTTCGTGTCAAATATTTTAAATGACAAAAGCTCTGATGAACCACTTTATCAGAGCTTTAGAAATGGTAAAGTCTAAACATCCAAATGAAAAAATAAATTTAAATATTGTTTAGAACTTAAAAGAGAAATATTACAGCTTATTATCTCCAACCACTTTTTCATTTTATTTTCTTTTGCTAATGACTAAGGGCTTTATTCTCCCATGTGCATACGTCCAAAAAGCCGTGCAGCGGTGCTGTTTTTGGCTGTTCACACTGCAGTAATCTGATCAAATCAAACTGTGACATTGTTTGTCAGAAGGCGTTTCAAATTAAAAGGGCGCTTAATAATTCTCACGGATTTCAATGACATTTACAAGCGATGGGAAATCTCCATGTTCCGGGATTTGTAGACAGCCCAAACAAATGACATCACCGCCTCCTTTGCTTCAGACCTCGTTCGTTGACAGACTACGCGCTTTTGCCCTTCTTACGCGCGATGGGCGTGTCACAAGCCTAGACCGGAGAATACGAGCAGGAGAGAAGTGCGTAACTGCAGGTGCGTAAAAAAAGCGCTTAAATCCAGATGGGAGAATAGACCCCTATATGTTTTTTTTTTTTTTTTTTTTTTTCATTTAAAAAAGCAAAGTCTTTTATAATTGTATTTTATATTGTTCGCTATAAATAACAGGTTAAATTAAAGTGTGACGTGTGGGGGCCCCCTGGTGGCCATGGGGCCCTTAGCAGCCACTTAATCTGCTTAGTGGTTGCACAGTGTCCTTATGCACAGTGCACACATACAGTACATATACATATTCCCTTAGTTCACAGCTCTGAAGCTAGGAGGAACCAGTAAACAGCTCCCAACAGCAGTCAAAGGAAAATTAAATTTGTTCTTGGGAATACTTGTGTGCACATTGCTTGGTAGAAAAACCTTCAATGACTTCCTGTTGTATACCAGAATGGAAAAGAGAGAGAGTCTTGGTCAGGTCAGGTGTGAGGTAGGCTGATATTTGGCTGATGAAGAATTTCTATTCATCTGCACAGAGAAGCTTATTTTTTTGCAGGTTTTGAAACAGACTGAATCCATGACAACAGACCACCTCACCCCAGACTGTGAACGGAAAAAAAAAACCCTCACTCGCTCTCCTGACCAATAATGTTAGAGAATCATCTTTGTATTTATTTGTTTTCTTTCCTGTGTTGCCACACTTTAAACAAGACCTGATATTATCATATTACGCATAAGCAATGATGCATGTATTGACAAAATTTGTTCTGCCTCAGAGGACAAAGGGACTTTGTACTTTGTTCGAATGCTGGCGAGAAGGATCTTGGACCTTTTTGGTCAAAGTTTGCATGTTCTCCATATGCATTGGTTTGGCCTTTTTCTGTGGAATGAGTGTGTGAATCTGATGTATAATAGGTTTATTTGGCAGGATTGGGGTCAGTTATATTTGTATTTGCTTAATTGATAATTAATTACAACTATGCCTAAATTATGATTGTAATTGTATTTTTTTAATATGTTGCTGTGGTAATCATAATGAAATTGTAATTCATGTTCAGATACTTGACTTTGCAATTGTAATTGCCATAAAAATTCTATTAAAAATGTCAATTATGATGCAAAACTGGGGAACCATGTTACAGTTCTATGTACAGTTCGACACATGTGTAGTGAAGAGTTATTAAAATGTCCTTCATATCAAGCTTTCCCTCATTTTAAGTTTTAAAATATAAATATTAAAACCTATATTTTAATTGATTAGGACACCTAACAAGGTAACCAATAGATAGGAAACACGTTTGATGACAAATGCTAACAGAAAGCTAACACAAACTTTTCACTTTATTGGGTTATTATTTTCAGGCTCAGTAATTGTGATTATTTGTAATTGAACTTTAGTAATTGAGAACATAATTGTTATTGACTTTCTAAGGGTAAAAATCATTGTAATTTAGCAGTTCTGGTAACTAATCATAATTAATAAGTAATTGAACATGGGTATTTGTGAAAGTCATTTCAACTGAAAAATCAAACTGACCCTAAACCTGATCTTTGGTTTACTTTACAAAAATGGTTTTTGTTAAAGGTGCAGTCTGCAACTCTTATAAAAGTGACTTTTTGTCATAGTTGCTAAAGCTGTAACTATGTAAGGACAGCTTTACTTGCCAGAATGCACCACGACCGAGCAAAAAGCACCAATCAGAGCCAGGATTGTGTTTGATAGGCTGTCTGACAGCTGTTGCTCACAGTCCACGCCCTTTTCCTGTGGCGCCTTTTTTTTTTTTTTTTTTTTTTTTTTTTTTTAACAGTGTATGGTTTGGAGGAGTAGAAGATGGAATTAGTGACTTTTCTGCTTTAAAGGTAATTACTGCTGCTTGATTGACATTATGTTTGATCTGTAATTGTTACACTAAAACTCTGTAGTGCATGTGTTTGTTCATGTGCGCTCAGCAGCTTCTGTGTGGGCTGCTGTAAGTGACAGAGTTGCTGCTGCTGCTGAGGTGTGTGCACATAGAGAGAGAGAGGCGCTGCAGTTATATGCTTTTGACAGAGCATGTTATATTACTGTGATGTTGTTGTTTGGCTAACGTTAGCTTGTTAGCACCTCTGAGGAAGGGACTTTGGAAAGTTTGGAGGCAGGGGAGAGAGGGATCTGAGAGTTGCGGACTGCACCTTTAAATGAGTAGTCAAGTACACTTTTTGTACCAACCCTGTTAATAAAGAAAAGATGACTTTTTATTATTCAAAAAACCCAAAAACAAACGTGTCGCTCTTAATTTAGACATGGATGCTTTGCAGTTTACTGCATTTTACTTCCTGGATCTCACCGTCACTTTATGAACAGCAGTCTCTTGGGAACCGTTAGCCTGGTTGATGGATAGTTTGATGAGTAGACGGAGGAGTGGGAGAGGTAAAGTTGGATCCGGACTTTCAGGGCCGACATCCTAACAAACAGCAGACTTCCTTCAAACACGGTCAGGGGTTGTCAGGGTAGTGACAGGCTCTCTCCAAGGGTTATGACCTCTTCCTTTTGTGTGTCCCCTTGTAAGTATCTGCCCTGATGCTTTTTGAACTCACTCATCCATCCGTGACTTAGGTAGCTGCTCCTTAAGGGCCCCTGATCACTACATGTCTTTGAGTTATTTTTTCTTAGTTGACATCACGTGTGATGGGGTGGAACCATTGTGGCTAAACATAATAATGCAGTCCTATGTTTACTAGCACCTTCTTGGACAGAAAATTTAGTTCATAACAGCAACCTATACATTGTACGTTATTTGTACTTAGAACACATCCAAACGGAATTATGATCATAAAGAATTGTCTTTTGAAAGCGTGCAAAAGTCATGACCAGTTAGAATCACTTTCTTTTTGAGGCAGGTCACAAAAATAAATGTGTTGACACACATTTTAAAGAATCTCATTTTGTAAAAAAGTGGAATGAAACGGTATTTAGTGCCTCCTGAAGAGATTTATTTCTATAGTTTTTATCATTTCACCTTGTATTTTCAGTTCATGTTCTAATTGATCATTTCCATCATCATTAGTGTGATTACCATTTTTAACTAAAAATAAACATTTGAAAACCTCATATTTTTAATGCTTTCATTTGTTCATTTTCCACTTACTCTCTCTCCATTAGATTTTTATGTTTTCCATTACAGGTTTTTGCAAAATAAAAGCGATGTTTATAAATGTTGACAAAGTATAATTGCGCTTTGAACGTGTTTCCACTAAAGGTTGTTTTGGGGAGGAGCCTCGTAACTCCCATGAAATCTCATCTCGCGAGACTTTGCTGCAGTGGTTACAGAACTGGGCTTGTAACCAGAGGGTTGAAGGTTCAAATTCACTGTGGGCCATCACTGTGGGACCTTGAGTAAGTCCCCTACACCTAATTGCTTCCAGGACTCTCTTGAAAAAATGCTAAAAAATGTCCCGGTCTCCTTCTGTCTACTCATACCATTTTTTCGGAGAGAAGTGGTCATGTGGCCATGTACGTTACGTCACGTGACCTATGTCACGTTCTGTGATGTGTATTTGCGGAAAAAGTGTTTCCATAGCATTTTTGCGACACATCTCAATATCGAAACATCTGAAATTCCTCCATTAAAGCGTACATTTTTTTTTTTTTGCGATATTTTAGTATTTTTTCAAAATTCAGGTTTTTCCATTACTGGTTTTAATTGCGATATTCAGATTTTGCGCATTTCCAAGGTTAATGGAAACGCAGCTTCTGTCTAGTACCCCCTGTAGTGCCATTGCGTACACCTAGGGGTACACGTACCCCCACTTGAGAACACTGGGTTAGAGCAATGTGGTTCGGTTTAGGAGTTGCACGTTTCAACTAGAACCAAAGGGAAACTTCTGGAATGATTGAATGTGTTTTTGTTTGTACAATTTAAAAACATATATAAATTAATAATGGTTTGCATAAAAAAAGATAAACTTTGGGAATTTTGTATTAATAGCTAATTACTTAATGTGATTGTCATTACAAGTAATTATTTGCTTATTTACGTATTTCCTACAATTTAACTAATATTTGCTTATTCACGTATTTCCTACAATTTAACTTTTTATACTGTATGTATGGTTTATTAGGTGTTTGATCATTTGTATTACAACTTAGTGTGTGTGTGTGTGCGTGTGCATGTGCGAGTGCGTGTGTTTTGCACACAATGGGCAAGGCCGATCTCTTCTGTTTCTGATTAACTCCCTGTAAAAACACCTCTGTTCAGAACATCACAGCCTGTTCATCACACTCTCGCTCACATACACAAACACACACACACACACACACACACACACACACACACATGCTCGCATTCACACGTGTACACACACACACATGCTGCGCAGCTCCTGAAGGATCCCTGTTCGCGAGGGGGAGTCTACACCCATCATTCAAAGCCTCGAAGGACCCAGGAATGCTGACACACACATGCTCATTCACACACAAACACACACACAGGCACAAGCACGTCCACGTACACACAGAGACACACAAAGTGCTCTGTTTTCTTAGCTTTGATACACTTATGGAGTTCAGAGGTGAGAGGGCTGGAGGTAACACTGTGTTTTTCCAGAGCTTTCTAACCACCTAAATCTGCTTCCATACACACAAGGAGGTCCAGATGGCAGGGTGGAGAGACGCGCACACACACACACACACACACACACACACATATCTCAGATATAAAGCTGCTGGAGATTTTATATATATTGTCAGATAAAGACAGTGTAGTCCTCATAGATCAATAAAACAAAGATCACTTGCACAAAAGAAAAAAAAATGATGTTAAAGGTTGAAATTGCATGCTAGAAAATATGTTTTGATCACCACTGTAAACACATTATCATTGGCCTTGTGGGAAGTGGAGTCCCTTAGATGGATGCAAATGAAAGTTTTCATTTCTCTCTTACTGTGATTTCTTGTGCTTGTATGCTTTAAACCACATGCTATTTAGAGCATCCAATTCGGCCCACAGGAAAAAGTGAAAATGAGAGAGAAAACGTGAATTATTTTATTGTTTATATTATAATACAGTTGTAGATATCTCAAATTCACCAATTTAATGAAAATCTACAATATGTATGCGGTTTGCAGTTTTCCTTTCAAATGTTCCACAAAGATTGCAATTTCTCACAAATAAATCCTCTAAATTACATGGAAATTGGTTACAAAATGAAGTATTGTTTTAGGTAAAATTCCAGCAGGGACTGAAGTTAAAAACTAGAGTGCAATGATTTTAGTTAATTGAGATCAAACTGGTGCATATTTGGCCCCTGAACTAAAATGAGTTTGACATGCCTGCTTTAAACCATTTTTGTTTTAGTTTGTTCTCTGCATTCTTGGCATCAGAATGATGTAACAACACTTTTATACATTCGTCTTTGGGACTCCACATCCCATAATGCAAAATACAAAACTTCTCTGGCAGTGGAGCGCAAAACAAACTTTGAAGCAGCAATTTTAGTCACCAGCAAATTTAAAGTCAGTGTAAAGCAAAAATAAATGTATGTTATGACTCTGTCACATCACAGAAACGTGTTGTAGACCACTGAGTCAAATTTGAGAGATGAAAAAAATTGCATACATATAAAAGTATATAAAATTATGTCTCAAAACATGGAAAAACAAGCGCTTCTCCCTGCTCTGAGACGCTGGGGGCGTGTCAATTAGAGGTGCTGGAACCACGCCCATGCGCGGGAAGGGAGCCGCCTCCTGCTGTGTCTGTGGTAGAGAGCAATGTGAAAGCGGCTCCAGCGTCAATAGTGCTTCCAAGATTTCAGCGGAAAGGTCTGCTCCCCCGAGTCCGAATATGTGCATCCCTCCCGGGTAGAGTCAAAACTGCGCCCGCTAGAGGCGAAAAATTAAATTGCAGTGTGTAAACGCGCTCATTACATGAAAAATGTGGCACCAGTGGATGCATTTTATTTCAAATATGTGGTTTGTTTTTGGCTAGGGGTCGAATTGCGCCCGCTGGAGGCCGCGGAAGTCTGGTTTATGCTAATTTGGCTCCGTTACGTAACACGGCCCTGAATACATTTATGACGTGTTTAATGTGTTTTGAAGCAAATGTCAGACTTTGCTTTACACGGTCTTTAAGATTTTTCGTAAAAGGATAAGAGCACCTCCACTCTTGGTTCTCAGTTGAAAAGGGTTGGATGGTCAAGGAAGAGGTTTGCCTAAAGTAGAGGAAATCAAGTATCTCAGGAGTTGTTCATGATCGAAGAGGGAGCTGTAGATTAACCAGCGGATCAGAGGGGTATCTTAACCCAGATGGTGAAGCTTTACCAGTCAACCTACGTTTTAAGCCATACTTACCTCCATGAGCATAAGTAAGAGCCAGATAAGCGGCTGACAATGGAACAGACAATATAAAAGCGGTTAGTTAATATTCAGCAGATTCATGTTTGCTGCAGATTCAAGATGTAAGACCTTCATCACCTCAGCACCAGCTTTAGCAGCAGTGGTGCATTATGTAGAAACCTGATAGATAGATAGAACAAAGCTTAGCTCTTTGAAATCACAGCCAGCTGATAACAGTCGCATGTGATCAATGACTGAATTTATCACTCAGTGCTGTCATCCACACGCCCAATAACTTCCCTGCGTGCGTGCTTGTGTGTCTGTGTGTGTGTCTCTTGGCTGGCTACCCTTGTCTACCCCTTGAGATGCGATTGACGTTGTCTTTAGTGAGCAATTACAGCCACGGTGACTCCAGGAAAAGGTCAACGTTAGCTGGCTTTCAACACTGTAACCAAATGCCAACTGTGCGTATGTGTTCTGCACCCAAAATGCCAGCAGGGACACTATTCAGCTCGGCCCTCTCACACACACATCCCACCACCCGACATCTGACCCCCCCCAAATGGCAATTTGTAGATAATCTGCATTGCCTTCTGAATGATTAAAGAGAGCAGGAATGTTTCCAGGAAAAAAAAATCACATAATGGGAAAAAAGGTCGTATCTATAACTGGACCTGGTGCATGACAATAAAGGTTGCAGCATTTGTGCATGTGTCTAAGTCAGCATTGGGTTAAGGATAATTGATGGAAGTGGTTGTACAAATCTCTGCTTTGGTTTAAATGGTCTTTAGAAGCACAGCTGCATAAACTCAATTAACATTTGAGTTAATTAGCCACTGAAACATGGATGGATAAACAGCTGTCAGTTAGTTCCAGCCACTGCTGAGGATTAGGTAAATGTTACGACACTTTAAGTGATGCGGAAAACTGAGAGTCGAGTCTTTCGGGTGAAAATGCAGCTCTTCTTTGCCCAACAAGAGAAGTGGAAATAATTATCTTTTGGTTGACAAAAAATAAGCTTAAATTAGTCCTGGAGATGTGATTGTAACACAAGGTAACGGCCCAAATCCAAGTAATATCCAAGTTCACAGACCGTTTTTGGAGATTCCCTATCCTAAAACAAAGTACTGTAATTTCCAGACTTTAAATCGCACAGCTATACTGGCCGCATTCCAATAATTTATCAGTTTTTCAAAAAAAATCCATACAAAGACCACATCGTCACATAGGCCGCACTCTATTGGCTAATGAGGGTGCCTTACAGACGACTCGGCCAATCAGAACGGGCAGGTTGGCGGGCTGATATACTTCTGTTCGCTTTAACAGAGAGAGATAACACACACAAAAAAACGGAGCAAAGGATCGCGATTTATAATTCCTATAACGCGGAAGTAAGTGCTGGTGGAGCTGCAAACAAAACGCTGCCTTATTCACCATAAGAAACCACCACACCACTGAGTATGCAGCATTTAAAGCTAGAAATCAAGCTAATGCTAGTGCTAAAGCTAAGCTAGCGCAGTAAAGAGCCATTGGGCTACTGTTGCAAACTTGCATTACTACTAGTGTGGAATTATTCTACAATATTCACTCATGACAGTAAAATAGACCATCCTAAGTTAGTCTACTGCAGTAATTCCTCTCTCAACCAGTAGAAAATGCTGTGAACACCTGATTATGCATGATAAAATAAATAAATAAAATACCGTCATATATCGTGAAACGTTAGAATTTTGAAAAAGACAAATACATTTATGGTGTATGCTGCCCTCGTACAATGTAGAAAGAACACTCCGTTTAGTTGTTAGATAGCTGTACTTTATTGACTAACTGCACTATAAACATAAGCCTTGCTACACTGTCCCGGTCACCGTGTCGGACTCTACTCAGGTCTAACAGGCACGCATCGGCCGCACACATGCACTCACTCACATCCACGCACTGAGTTGCCTGACCTAAAACACATCTCACAACATTTCTTTCTGTTATAAACTGGCTGATTTTTGCTGTATCCAGGCTGTTCTGATCTCCGCTACCGCTCTGTTCTTCTGTTCTCCTTACGTAAGCTTCACCATCAGCTTCAGAGTCCAGGGTGTGTGCATGACCAAATGACCCATTAGAATGATTCAGTGGGGCCACTCGATTTAAGGGTTAGGGTTAGTTTATACAGTTTATTTGGTCCATATTAACAGTAATTTCATTGGTCTGTGATGGAGCTACAGTTTTGTGGCAACAAGAAGCTTGTAAAACCAGAAAAAATTCACAAATTAGCCACGTCATTGTTTAAGCCAGGGTTCACAGCGTGGGGAAAAAAGTAGCGCCTTGTTGTCCGGAAATTACGGTAACTAAAGTAAAATGTATTGCGTCTGACAACGTACTATAACCAAAATGTGAACAGTATTAATAGTGGTATTCTCAGTGATGTTTGTAGTGATTATAGTCACTTTTTGACACGATTGAGCTATTCATATGAATCTTGGAGGAAAATGAATTTGAAATTTGCTTAAAGGGCCTATATCATGCGAAATCAACGTTTTTGAGCTTTTAACCTAGTTACAATGTTAATTCCTGATCAAAAACACCCCCAAAATATTATGGGGCTTCCTTCCTGCATCTCTGAGCAATCCGCACTAATCCTGCTAAATGAGCAGTAAGACTTTTGTTACATCACAAAAGTCTGAACAGCACCCTCCAGGAAGTGCTCACTGCCTGCCGCACTATCCTTTGTATCGTCTTTGACTTGATCTGACGTGTTTATGAAACAATGTAACGCAGCAGTTGGACAAAACAAATGACTATCACCTTAAATGCACTATTCCTGTAGTTAATAAAGATAATAATAATAAAGCTTAACATTCTGGTGTTTGAAGCAGCTGAATGACTCCGCTGCAGCTGTAATAAACACACAGCCTGAAGCGCTGAGACGGACTCACAATCACAATAGCCACTAAAATACCCATGTGTTTTACTGTAATGTACAGTTTTTTAGCTGAAAACAATAACAGTATGTGGATAGCAAAAGAAAAATTGCTCTGGTGATCACTGATCTGCCTCGCGAGAGAAGTGAAGTCAGCGTCTACAGACATGCCTACTCATGAATATGCATAAGCAGGCTCAAATCAGCCTGTTTGTGTATTGCGCAGAAAGTCACTTTTCAGAGGGCTAAAACTTTGGAAAATAGGCAAGTTTGGGAAAATAAACCTCAAATACTACGGTATGTTGTTGGGGTTCTTAGAACAAATGAAGATAGGTGAAAAATAGCATGATAGAGGACCTTTAGGGCAAGAGCATAACTTTTTTTCGCAACCCAAATGAAGTCAGTGCCAATTCTTAAGTTTATCTTGGTGCATTTGTGTTATTTATTTATTTTTTTATATATAGCTTGTTCTTGAAGCTATAGGACTTCTCTGTTATAGTGTTCTTTGGTCACTGTTTTATCCTTGGCTATATTAGACAGTCTTTGCTGTTTATGGACAGCCCATTGCTCCAGATGGTGAGTCGTGCTGCCATGAGTCAGTACAGTATGTGAAGCCAGCAGACAGGAAAATGTTTGATTATTTAACATGTGCTTTGCTGTCAGAATCTGATGTTTTCTGCATCTAAAAATCAAGCAGTTACCTGCAGCACCATCCCAGCAGGTAATACACCCCTGTGCCAACATCATATATTTTGTAATTGCCCATGTGATCCATAAATCACAGTTTGGTAGATACCCTTTAGGAGTTTGATCAGTATTTTTCATAAGGGAAATCTGTTGTTTTCTTTTGATTTTTAAAGAGCGAGTGCTGTTTTTTCCCCCCCACATGACGCATAACTCTGGGACAAAAGTCTTCATTTGCAATTCCCAGCTGATGGCCTCATGGACAACAACCCAGCTCATCCATCGTTTGCTGCGTCTTTATGTTTGATAGCTAAAGCTGTTGTTCCTGAGGGCTGTAGCAATATATCAGAGCTCATTTATGACCCCGGGGAGCACTTCTTTTTATTTTCACCGCAGACATATTTGTAATGAACTATTTTTTTTTTTTTTTGTCCAAGAGCTGCTGACAGAGAAATATTTACTTGAATTTTGTGGAGAAAAACACCAAACGAGAATTTTTTGTGTAAATTCTGGAAGCGGTTAGAGCATGGCTGAACTTTCTTATTAAATTATTGTCCAGAAAGTTTTAATACTTCATGACAAGATCCGGCTTAATTGTTGACTGGGCGCAAGTAAATGATTTGGGACAGTTTCAGGCCAAAAGTCTCTATGTGCACTTTTTAAATAGGTGGATGCGTTCTATCTTTACTCACACCGCTGCCTGCCTGGTGTATTTCCCTCCTGGCTTTCCAATTTAAATGCTAATGTTCCCAAATCGGACCCCACAAAGACGCACAGACAAAAGTCATTTGACGCAGATGAATTATATATTTTAATTAAGAGGCTGGTAGATTGGTGCCTATTCAGCCATTTCCCCTCCAATAAGAAATGAATAAATACATGTGGAATAATAGAAGGTAGAAGAAAAGAATAAATGGGAGGGTCAGCGGAGGGGCGGACGCTTGGTTGAAGATGGCAGAGTTGGTATTGAATTTATGTGATTGCAGCGCTAACCGCCCGTGGGCCGTCATTATGCTAGCGATCTGAGGCTGTCACATTCCAAAACTGTATTGTTTTATGATAGACAGGCTATAATACCCCCACAGTTTTAGCCACACACACACGCGCACACATTCTGTGTACTCTGCACCCAATAAGTTTGAAATGCATGCAAGCACACACGTCATTTGGGTTTTGATGAGTGAACCCGTACTTATAAAATGAAGAGCAGAGATTGGGGGGATTGTGATGCTCTGACAAGGGATGCAATTTTAATTTCACCCCCGTCACTCTTCTCAATATCCCCTCAGATTAAATACATATGAACTGCCAATCACTCACACTCACATATACAGTAGATAAATGAGCGTACTCACACACACACACACACTCACACACACACACAAGCAATCTTTTAGTCATTCAGTAATTACATGCATGATGGAAAAAGTAAAATCCAAAAGTATTAACCACAGCAAAAAGCATCCAATCCCAAAATGTATGATATGTCAGATATTAAATTTTTTTTGGTTTAATGTTGTTTTTTAATAATAACGTGGCCGCAATATTTCAGAAAGTTGGAGTAATGACTTTATTTCAAAGCAACCCAGTTTCTTCACAAAGAAAATATATTGATTTGCTTTGCATACTGTAGTTCTTTTTTTTCGTTGGGGGGTGTGTGTGTGTGTGTGTGTGTTGCCCCTAGGTAGTTTTTCAGGGTGGTCCTAGTATATTTCAAAAACACATTAAAAGCTAATTAAAGTCTGCAACATTTTAATGTGTATTTTCAAAAGTATCCACACAGAGATTAGCAAGGTACTCGAAAACAGCTAAACTAACAAATATGGCTCCTGATGATGAGATGTCCCTTTATAACCAGTAACACCTTATTTTACCTTGACTTTGTTCATGAAGATATGACCCTGAGATGCGTTTTTCTTGATGGAACACCAGAGACGTTTTTGTATGAGGTTTGCATGTTCTCCTCACATGTTTTCCTGCTATTCCAGCTTCCTCCCAGTCCAAAAACATGCATGTTAGAGCGATTGCTGTCTGTAAATTGCCTATATGAGTTGCTGTATATATAGATTGGAGTGATTGTAAAGTTTTGTGCCCAGTATGAGCTGGGAAAGGCACCAGTAGATTCCTGTAACGTTGCACAAATCCAGAAGATGAATGAATGAAATAATAAATATATATTTTAGATATACCCAACAAGACAAGCTTTTACTTTTGACAAGCAAAGTTTAGTCCTATAAAAAATAAAAGTTGAATGCACTTTGGTGTACTTTCATTCTCATTACAATGACTCTAAAAGCCTTTTTGTGTTGGGAGTTTTTTTTTTTTTTTTTGCAGATCCAGATATGAGTTGGTTGTGTTCATGTTCAGATTTAACAATGAGAGACAGAAGAACTATGAAGGGTTGGATATGACAAGGGGAAATTAGGAGGCGCAACCAAAAAAAAAAAGGAGAGAAAGAGAGTGAGAGGGCGGATGGGAAAAGCAGAATAAAAGTGTCTGGAGCCAAACAAAAAACACGGGGTAATGGGATACGACAGAGGTTTTTTAGCAGCTGGAGGCTCGCATAAAAAGAACAAGGGAAGTCACTTTTCTTTCTTTGCCTCTATTCCGAGTGTGCACTGTGTTCTTTTCTTCACAGACACACACACACACACACACCTTACTCACAGCGAGTCTCAAGACAACCTTTATCTGTAACAGAGCCGGTAATTTCAAATGAGTGAACAGTGCTGGGCTCAGCACATGGTCAGAACAGCGGATGGAGGGAAGAATATTTCTCCATTTTCCACCCTTCTTAATTGTAGCTCTGTGGTATTAGATGGTACAATAATAATATTGACACATAAACTGAGTTAGGTTGATAAGAGTCTATATAAAAAAAAAAAATAAATTAGGAAGAATACTAGATTTAAAATGGAGTCTTTATGGAAGAACCAAAACCATGTGAGAGTGACGGTGAGCAGCACCAAATACAGCTGGTTAGCTCATGAAAAATCAAGGTTAAAGAGTCAAATTTTTGCACTGAATTAGATTATACGAGTCCTCTGAGAGTCTGCTGTTAATACTCCAGGGACGTGAACTCGGCAAATGCAGAATTAAGGAAAGAAAAACCCTCAGGACTTGGAACAATTCGGTTGATAGAGAAGTTGACAGACTCGTGGTAGCCAAAATGGCTTATTATGGGACCAAGTAAGCGTGTGTTGGCTGAAAACTAAATTTAGCGGTGAAATCTGTGCAACATAGAGATTTTAAGTATTTGTACCTCACTTTGTTGTTCAGAAGATCTCCACTGACTTCACCAAACATGTAGTGTTTAAAAAGCCGAAACATCCCGTGATTCAAAGGAACACTACTACTGATGATGTGTCCCAAATGTACGTCCTTCCCATATCTGAGACACAGCCTCATGTCACTACCACCTTTTGGCACAAAGGACGGTTTAACATCACGTTCCGTGTTTATTGATTCAAGGATGATATTGGTCTGGTGAAGGGTGGACTTCTACTTCTTATTGGTGGCTGTAAATGAACAGATTTGTGCAATAGCGCCCCCTCACTGGTCAGAAGTTGAATTGTTATTAAAGATTCCGTTCTCCTTTCTTGGTTATTGGCGTGTTGCAACCAACTTGAATACTTGAACACTCATTTTTAAAGTCTCATGGCTCACAAGTACGATCAACACCAAATGTCAGCCGATTGGCATATTGGGTAAACATGCTGACGTTAAATTGTATTGCTTTCAAAGGATGAATCTGCAAAGGATTTCATCCTAATTGTGATGTATAATGAAAAGAATGATCACATCTTTGTTACCAGTTGATACAGGAGTGTCCATAGTATTCTGTACGTTGGTCAAAAAATAGTTATCGTAGGAGTTTAAATGGTTGAGTTTGTCCTGCCTCGACCTGATTTATTCAAAACACAATGTATTTGAAAATACAGAGCCAGGCTTCCAAAAATACAAATGCCATATTGGATTGATGGTGCCTTATTGTGAGCCAGAATTTTCGCACAACCCGACCACCTGAGAATAGCTGTTTCTGGGTTTAAAATGAGCTCCTGCCTAAAAAATAATTAAAAAAACTTTGGACCAAAACCTATTAAGTCTGGTGCAAAGCCAGAACATGTGCGCCAGGGTACCCAGTGGTTACTTGCATTTAACAGTTTTCTTTTCTTTTTTTCAAATTAAAAAGTGCAGCAATAAAACAAACAAACACATGGAAGGAAGTATACCCTCGGAAACATACTGTTAGTTAATTTTCATAAAGTTGTAGTTCTGCTGTATATGCAGCACAGTATAGAGTAGACCAAATTGATCTCAATGAGCATTCCCCTTTTATGCTGCGTTCACGCTGAATGCGTCTTCTGCGGCACGGGACGCATCTGCCGCACAAAACGTTCCGCAAGTTTTGCAGGATCAAAAAATGTCCCCATTCGCTTCATATGCGCGTCTGAAGTGAAGCACCGCCCACCAGCGACACGTCCAACTCGGTGAGTTTCACTGCCTGCTGAAGCCAGGAGCTGCACTCCTTTTTCTCCTCTAACAAACATAAACCACCAGTGAAAAAAGCCAGTGTGATTAGCGGCGAATGCTATCCTAGCTCAGTGCCGACTTTCAAAGATAAAAACTACAGAGAGAACTTTTACCTGCTACTTCCACCTCCTCGCTGATTCTCCTCCTCACCAAATCCTTCCTAGTCCGGTCCCGGTTATAAAGGCCGCGTCATACAGCTCCAGGTGGTCACACACAGCTTCTACTCCATGGTTGAATGGGTGAACAGACCGGTGTCCGTGTTGATGGCCTGACGTCATTGTCATTGCGAATGTGCGAATATGACAAAAAATCGGGAGCGCGCTCACACGGCCAACGCTCTTGACACGCGGATCAGACCACACAGTCGCACTGAAAAGATTTTGCATCTGGGACGCGTCTATCCATTGACTTTGTATGTAATCTGGTCATTTTGTGACACATCCGATGTGAACGCAGCATTAGTTTTATTCTACAGGCCTACATTTTGTTATCCTTGGACTTCTAAATGATAGTTTTATTAAACTGAATGAAGAAACAGCCAATCAGAGAGATATTTTTTTGTTTGTTTGTTCATTAGGATCCCCATTAGCTTAAGCATAAGCTATCAGCTATTACGGGGTCCACAAATTGCACAATAATACAATTTATACAATGAAAATAATAATCACATTAGACCAACAAAACAGACATTTCAACAAGTACAACTCAAACAAAATACACAACAGACATAAATGCTCCGAACTATTAGAATTATTGTTTGTCACTAAAGTTTCTTAATAAATAAATAATCTATTTAAATTACGAAGATTATGTTGTGCTTTTTTTGTTTTACTTTGGAGATGATTCAAAAAGAGAGCTCCCTGTATTATTATTATTATTATTTTTAAAGTAATAGTAAAGCATGAACTTTTTGCTTTGTTACATTGTAAAGAAAATGTCCATTCCCAGTGATCATTATCTTAGTATTAAGCGCAAAGATCACTACTTTTTGTCCTTTCTTCACAGTCTGATTGTGAGATTCAATCAGTTGTGTCCACATTCGATTTAAAGTTTGTATCACACAAAGTTTGTTTGTGTGCTGCAATTGTTTATAGCGTGCTATTCCTTTAAGAACTGCTGGCCGAAGCCCATCCCAGAGGATGGACCCATTAGGGTGATGAACAGAATGAAAGAGAGGAAAGAGAAACAGAAGGATGCACAGAGGTTATTGCAGTGCTAAAGATAAGAGTGTGGGACGTGAACGAAAAAAGGAGTTTGTAGTTTGAGGAAATCAGAACGTCCAAGGAGAGGGGGGAAAAAAAATCCAGGAATTGGAATAGTAAACAGAGACAGAGACTCTTCGTCTTCTTTCTCTCTCTCTGTCCCATCACTTTTCATGGTGTTTTAGGCGTCTATCAGTCTGTCAGTCAATCAGGACCACAGGCGAATGCGCTCCCTGGTGGGCTCACCGTCCCTGACCCATGCTGATGACTTTGTTGTGTGTGTGTCTGCAGATGGCAAACCTTGTGACATCGCTGTGCTGTGTAGTCTTCGCCGCGGTGGTGGTAGCCTACGCTCAGAGGCGCAGTCAGCTTGGTGAGTATGCATTTTATCATGTCTTTGTGGCTGTCTACAGAGGCCTGCTCAGTTTATCCTCGTATTACCCTCTCTGGTGAACCCTGAGTGGACTCCAAATCTGTATTCCAGACTTTCTCATTTCTACTTTACTGTACTCGGCTCGTCTCTGAATCTGGTTTCTGGATTATGGTTTATTTCCAGGTGTTTTACTCTGCTGCTTTTTACATTTGCTCCAATATAGCAAATAACTTTTTTTCTTTTTTTTTTCTCCAAAGTTATTAGGATATTTAACGTTGTAAGCTTATATGAGATGAGTTGTTATGATCTTTTCCCCAATTGGTTAATGAGGTATATGTGTTGACTTGTGCTATACTGTAGGTTTCAGGTTGATTTTTGTATTGTCACTAAATTTAGAATTAAAGTTATGCCTTTGGTAAAGTAGAAATAGTTTTGGGCTTCTTTACTCAGAAACAAAGCTAACAGTCAGGTTGTTTTTCCCTTATTTCCTCCACATTCATATTTTGGCTACATGGCCAAGACTAATTCCATGCTTTTTATGACTTGAACAAAGAAGCCAGTCAGGTCGGCTAATGATAATGGGTTTGTTTCCAAGGGTTTGTCTTGATTTCAGAAAATAAGATGCAAAGTGAGAGATGTAATCCAGGAATGTCTTTTCTAAGAACTCACACAGGATGCTCGGCTATGAGCTGAATTGTGTTGTTTGTTTGTGTGTGTGTGTGTGTGTGTGTGTGTGTGTCTGTGCGTGTGCGTGTGCGTGTGCGTGTCTGGAGTGTAAATGAAGAAGCATTGGGTTTATTACCCAATAGTTGTTGGTTGTTTAAATCAGCTGACCTGAAGACAAGAGGCTAGAGAAGTCAATAAGTTCTCAGTGACGCACATCTCTGTGTCACGAGGACTACAGAACGAAAGCGCACACACACACACACAAACATCAACACAACAGAAAGAGCAAGGATGAAAATAGAAATGCTGATCTTAACACATTACTCTATCCAGAGCTTAGGGCTCTAAATCAGAATAAACACAGACGCAAAGCTTTTAAATGCTGTTATCGTTCAGATTTGTTTATTCTCTATATTTATATTTTTAAAACTTGTGCGCACAGTATTTTCTCTTCATACTTTTGGTCACATGTCCTGTTTGTTTCTTCTCAAAATATATGTATTTTGAGGAGTGGTACCCCTAGTTTTACATACATACTTATTTAAAGCTACTGAAATAACTCAAATCTGTTTAAATGGTACAGTACACAAATGGCGCATTTGCTGACACAGACATTATCAATCATGTTCAGTAAAGAAAAGAGTAAACTCGCCTACCAAACATAGATTTTACCAATACAGAAAAATGACAGGGTCTTGAGATCCGCTCATAGAATATCAACAAGCATTAACGGAGAAGTAGTCATTTGAAAAATGCCCCCGTGGCACATACGGAGTATTGGCCCCATTTATATATTGGTATGTGCCAATGATTCGGTATCACCAACCGTCGTAATATTTGACTCGCAAATACATGAGAAATTGACTTTTGTTTTTTTTCTCCTTTGGGGCTTCCCTGGACCCCACATCGAAAGTTGGGCTCCGAGCGTCAATGCGTACACATTGATTATATCTACCAAATTTCAGCCCGATTCGTTCACGATTAACAGAGTATCCATTTTAACTAGTGAACAGAAGAAGAAGAAGAAGAAGAAGAGTGAGTGGCGTTTTGAGTCCGGTAGCATGAACTGAGTGCGCATTGTACTGAGATTGTATATGCGCATATAAGCGCACTACCGGAAAATGAATTTTTGTTAAAAAAAAAACCTTTTTGTTTTCAAAGTGAACGGACACGTGTTTTGTTTATTAGATTAGGTTAGGGTTATAATCTCAGTACGGAAGTAAATTCAGTACATGACACCGGCCTAAAAAAAGTGTGAAAAAGCCACGGGAAGCAGACTGAATGGTTTAAAGGCAACATTAATGAGAATAAAACATGTACTGTATATAAGTAGCACCAAAATCCTTTATGTTAGGCTTTGCATCAGATATTTATTACATTGCCATATACACACACAAATGTATAAATGCACAGCATGAGTGAATATGTTATAACCTGGATATGAGGAAGTGCTGAAAGCAGTGGTGGAGCTTTTTTCTTTTTTTTCATTTTCACTTGTGCCCTCAAACAAATACAAAAAAAAATCTACATGCGCCTGTCTTACAAAGTACCTTGTTACTTTGACAAATTACTATTGCTAGTTTGATTGACAGGATTCCCTGAGGCAGCTCTAAGTTGGCAAATATATCGCAGCGCTATGCACACGGAATCCTCGAGCTCACACACAGATGCACCCACACACACTGAATGTGACGCAGGTATATGCATAGACAGTACCGTGCAACAGAAAGGGAAGGAACTGTCTTGTTAGGTCTAGCTCATTTTGAAGTGGAACATCACCTATTTGTGTCTGTGAGTGGTTGGGTAACATAGAGAGTATATGGATAATTCATCTGAGACCTCATAACTCTTGACAGCAATGGATTATCAAACATTAACAATGAGAACCATAGTAAGGAACGCTGAGCAAAACAAATGGGAGAGCCTATTTCAAACAGGGGTGTAAAGAGTACTGATATACCCGACTCAAGTACAAGTAAAAAGTAGCTCAATTTGTTAGTAATCAAAGTAAAAGTTACTATAGTTACTTTCACCCCCCATGTTTATTTTTGGTAATAAATCTCATGTATAACCATAAAAAGGAAGACACCAAATAGTGCACTATTGGAAGTTAATTTATTTTCCACAAATGTTTCTGTATAATATAAAAATGTTGTCAAAATGTACAATTCTTTTTTAAAAATAGAATAGCACCAGTGAATTCAATTAAAAATTAAATAAAAACAAAATCACTATCTAAGTATAGCTACATTTATTAACTCTACAAATAGATGTTTTTGAGCTTTGTGTCTGTTTTGCACGGTGCATTACGTTTAATTTGATTGGTCGGTTATGATGTAGGGCTGGGAAAAAATCAATGTTCGATTTAATTTGTAGATACATTTGTTTTTTGTTATTTTTGCAAATTTGAGTTTTGTTTTTTTTTTCCACCACAGTTTTTTCTGACTTCGCATTCCGTTCCTGTGGGTTTGTTTACCCTTTCAGTAGGCTATATGTGTGCCAGAGGCATGTTTAATTTTTTATTCACACTATGCTGAGATGCTAAGGCAAGAGTTTATTTTTATTTTTATTTTAATGTTATAAGTTATAAAATATGTAGTTATCTGATTTCTTAATGAGAAAATTGAAGCTACCGTGAAGTTGCTGTTACACTTTTGCTTAAACCTGGGTTAAAGCTTGAAATAGTTAAATGACAGACCCTCATTTACTTTTTATTTTGGGATTGTTCTATGCATTTTAGCTCTTGAGGACAATCACAGCAATAAAGTCTGCAGTCATCTTTTTTTTTTTTTTTTTAATGAAGATTGAATCGAAAATCAAATCATTTTTTTTTTCTTTTATTTTTTTCGGCAAAATTGCTCTGATTGTTTTCTGGTAATTTCCTTTTTTGTAGTTTCATAATGTCTGTTGATAATTTAAAAAAAACAACAAAAAAAACATTTACTCAGTCATGGTTGGGTGTAGAAATGTAATGAATGGCTTTACTTCTTTTTTTTTTTTTAAATGTATTTAAGTATAAGTAAAATTACTTATTTAGAAGTACTTTTTTTGGAGTACAGAAACACCCACGTCTTCAAAACAACACAAGTTACTTAAACAGCACAATTTATAAATAGGCTATACTGAGAAGGAAATGTAAAAAAAAAAAAAAGAGAAAGACTCTAAGATGTCAATGGTGAAAAACAACCTTTCAACAAGAAGAAACATCATTCAAGCAATAACTTTAACTCATTGAAGTTATTCAAGAGAATAACAAAAAGAAGATATTACATGTTTTTCTGGCCCTTAACGTATCCTGGCCTTGGATCCAACAACAGGATACCTTGAGGAAGAAAAAGACAGAAAGACTGGAGACAAACTCCAAGGACACGATGAAGACATTCAATCATAACACTTGAAACATGAGGAGAAACTATAGGAAGGATACTCAATGTATCACAAGAGGCATTTTGTCATAACTCTTACATGACTGAACAAATAGGATAGATTTAAGCATAAAAAGTACAGATACAGAGCCACATACTTTTAAACCTCTAAGCCCAATGGTTTGCTTTGTCCCTGATTGTGCATTTAAACATTCCACAAACCTCCAATAAATCAACTGAGTGACAGTATATCAAAGCAGTGCTAGTTCAAAGTAAAGGAAAAGATGGAAACATGTTTAATTGAGTGAATAATTCTGAACGTGCGATAATGGGTTTAATATGCAGATTTGATTATGAATATGTTTATAGAAAATCTACATTAAAGAATTCATGTAAAACTGAAGAGAACAGAGTAGTAATAATAATAATAATAATAATAATAATAATAATAATAATAATAATAATAATAATAATAATAATAATACATTTTATTTGTATTGCACTTTACACATGAAAACACATCTCAAAGTGCTACAGGGTAAGGAAAACATCAAAACATAATCAGTAAAAACAGCAAGTTTTTGTTTTTAAAAGCCTCAATAGACTGTGGTTTTTAAAAACAAACTACAAACCCACCTATTTTGCTTTTGAAGAATCACCTGGTGACTCAACACAAAGATGTCATTCATTATCTTTTTTTTTTTGTTGCCTTTTTCTATTCCGCACTCGCTCGTGTTCTCAGAAAGTGAAGGTCATTTACAGAAAGTCGTCCTTTGCATCATCTATTATGAAAAGCTGAGATATCTTTTTTTTTTATTTCTGTAATTCTGACATGTGACAGAAGCTCCCACGTTTTAAAGATTAGTCCCACGTATATAGTGCAAAGATTGTGCGTAACTAAAGTATTTATGATTAAGAAAAACATTATTTTGGAAAGTAGCGAGGCAAAACAAACTGCCTGGTGACTAGAGGTGGGAACTTCTGCATACCTCAAGATACGATACGATACGCGATACAAAGCTCACGATATGACAATACTGCGATTATCAATATATTGGTCAGAAATCAATCTATGATAATTTATGACATAACAAGAAAAAAGATTAAGTGAAAAAATACAATTTTTATTTTGTATTTCTGAAAGACAATAAATTGAAAAAGTATCCTATGAACAGTGACACTATTTTAGTGCAACATTTCTGTAAGAAAGTCTCAACATATCAATGTAAATGAATAAGTATCTCCAATAGTGCTTTCTGTAAACAGGGTCTTTCTTACGAGTGACACCATTATAGTGCAATATTCCAGTAAACAATATATTGGTTCCTTCAACAAACAGTGACAACATTTCTGTGAAGACCAACCTGCACATTTTAGTGAAAAAGCAGAAAAGGTTTTGAAAATATCAAAATAAAAATAAAAACAACAAAAAAAAAACATTATTTTTTTAAATCGATACTTAGCATGAGCATAAAATCATGCGATATATCGCCGTATCGAGATATTGTCATACTGAGATTGTCACACTGGTGACAAGCCTGTTTACTCTAGTTTTTCTTGGAACTTGAACATGAACATGTGTCGGCTGTGTGTGTGTGTGCGTGCGTGTGTGTGTCAAACTTGATTGTTGGTAAACCATATTGTGATCTCTGCTTCCCTTCTTTTGTTCCTACTCTATCTCTACATCACACACTTTCTTCTTTTTCGTCTTCGTCTAGTTTTATTTTATTTTTTTTGTTTTTTTTTTCAAACCACTTCCTCTTTGGATCTTTTCTCCATCCTGCCCCTGCATCCTTCTCCTCCTCTCCTGTCGCTTATTTCATCCGCTGAGTGATCATCATCAGATTTATCACCCATGACATCATTTCCTACTACATCATTGTCAGCAAACATGTTTTGGAGCTTAGCGTCGGCCTTTCTTGCAGCCTTTAGTACCTGCTGCTCCATCTTCGTACTAAGGACCGACAGATAGCAGAGAGGAAGTGAGGGAAGCTTGGGGGGAAAAGAGGGAGAAAAAAAAAAGGCTAAATGGGAGACAGCAGGCGAGTAAGAGGTTAACTCTTGCACTAATTCCATGGTATTACAGCTGTCAAAGGTGTATTTATTTCTTCAGCGTTCGACACGTGCTGATGTGACTCTCCAACATGTCTGAGCGTGTGTTTTACTACTCGACAGCCTAATCTACTTTGCTGTGAAGGAGGTTTACGTGCTCGAATTAGTTTATTCTCACAATTGTTTTAACCCATTCCTGCTTTGCCTCATGGCAAAATCTGATCCGATTTATACTGTATATATAACTGCTAAAATTGAGTTGTTGGTGTTTTTTTTGTTTTGTTTTTTCATTTAACCAGAGGGGGAAATAACAAATTACATGTCCTCACTTTACTGTAATTGAGTTGTTTTTATGGGTACTTATATATTTCTAAATCAGTAATTTTACTTGTACTTAAGTATGCTTTAAAAGAAGTAATTTGTTATATTTCTACACCAAACCATTACTGAGAAAATTATTATTTGTTTGTTTTAAAATGATGAACGGACATTGTGAAATGACAAAAAAAAATAAAATGAAATGACCAGACAACAATCAAATGCATCACATTATAGCCGACCAGCCATATTAAACGTAACGCGCGGCGCCAAAACAGCATTGAATGCTAGCTATTTTCTCCGTTTTAGAGTTCAGACATGTAGCTACACAGACCCTGGGAATTTTTTTTTTTTTTTTTTTTTTTGACTTGAATTCATTGGAGTTATTTTAGATTTCAAAAAGAAATTATGCATTTTGTCAAACCTTTTATTTAATTTTTTTAATATAGATGCCTTTGTGGAAAATGAATTAAGTTCAAAATGTGCAAGATTTGGTTTCTTCCTTTTTAATCTCGTTGTGATGTAAAGCAAGTCGTAATCTTCTCCCTGTAATCATTCAAAAATTGTTTAAAAGTAGAGAAGGAAATTATCATTTAAAGAGGAGAATTTGTGTTGAGAAAACTTTGCGCTCACACCACCCTTAAAAGTATGTGTATCTCCCAAGTAGGAATAACTCTGTGGAATGAGTTGGATAAAGAGACAAAAATAAGCCAAACTCTAGGACACTTTAAAAGAATGTATAAAGACATTATCTTTAGGAAATATGCTGGAGAATACCTATAATCTTTCATTATTGTACGACTATAAACGATAAATCCTTATTTCAACACTTTGTACGACCATAAACGGAAAGTAAGATATGTGCCTTGTTATTCGTATGACTTTAAATTGTGCTTTTCTTTTTCCTTTGATTGTACGACCATAAACAATTGTTAATAATGTGCAAGCATAGACTCATGCATGTGTTGTTTGCATTAATATTCGCTGAAAGTCTGTCAAGGGATGTTTTAGATGTACGAGAGATGAGGGGTTGGGTTTTTATAAGCTCTTTGAACTTCTTCCTGCTCTTTTTGAGCGCAATTGTTTTAGTTTTGTCATTATGTAAAATTCAGTTTACAATGTGCTGCTCAAATGAATAAATACATGAAAATAAAAAAAATGAAATGAAAAAAAGTTTATACATGAGATGTTTACTGTATACAAGGGAACCCTGGCAAGATTAATGACCAAAAATAAACGTGAGTATTTTATGTCTGACTTACTAAGTAACAGTTCTTCTACTTATGTAGGATATATCAGTACTCTTTACACCTCTGCATTTAACCCATTGCTTTGAAGCTGAATTAGACATTTTATAAATGGCAAGTCAAGAGTTTATCCAAGTAGTACACCATAGTTTATTGTAAGTCTCTGTGAAAAGCCACAACATTTTGCGAACCACATGTGTCTTATCTTGTTCATAAAGCAGTCTGTATAATCTTCAAGTGCATAATAATGAATCTCTGTATGAGAATGTTGGGAACCATAGAGCTTTATAAGCAAACATAGCTGAGTGCTCAGTGCATTGGGTAAACTTGTAAAGTTGTAATTGGAGATATTATTATTATATTTTTGTTTTTTTGAGATTTTAGCATCAGTGCATTTTAAGTGAGCAGAAGACAGATTTGAAAAAAAAAAACAAAACACGATTAAATATTCATGAGATTTAACTGCGTTTCTGATTTGCTGCTGTAAATAACTAAATAAGTGCCAAACACGATGCAGTAGTCCCTCTTGTGTGGTCGCCTTTTCTGTCCTCCTTACTTCTGCTACACACAAGTGCCTGCAGGAAGCCTGAATCCCTCTCATTAACCTGAGTAACACTCAGTGTAATCAGCGCTCTCTGTTTGGCACGCTGCTTTGTAATAAATTCCAGTCAGAGCCAGACCAAATGATGGAGTGACTGGATTGGCAGGTGGTTTGTAGATTGACTGCTAGTTCTCTGGTACACTGCAATGTTCAGAGCAATGCTAATTCCATTTAGCTTTAGATTTCACACAGTCATGATTTAAAAAAAACAAAAAAAAAACACTAAAAGTAAGAGCTCAGAACATATTCATATATACACTTTTTTTTAACAAGACAGACACCAGGCCTAGGCGCGTCTCACCGTTGCGAATGCAGGGGATGCGACAACAATTAACCCCCCCTACTTTTTACAGAGGGATTTATTGTTGTTTATTGTTGATTGAATGGTGATCAAGCCAATCACAGCCAGCCATTTGACAAAGCCGCCATTCTGAGAAGGTAAACAAAGAATTAACAGTGTTGAGTAAAGTGTAAAAAAATGAGTAACAGGTGACAAAAAATGGTCCAAAAGTGGCAAAAACTTGGCAAGAAAACAGTGAAAAGTGACTAAAATGGGTCGAAATCGGTCGAGTGGCAAAAAAAATTGACAAAAAAGAGGAAACAGGTGGTATGTATTGAGAAAGGGTAGCTTAAATGAGCAAAATGTGGCAAACACGTGTGAAAAAGGGCAAAAAATGTGGAGCAAAAGTAGGCAAAAGGCAGATTATTTGGGTGACAAGTGGCAAAAAATAAATAAATAAATTGTTCAAGAATTGACAAAAAATGGATAAAAGTGTCATTTTTTTGGGGGGACAAATGGGACAAAGAAAGTTGCAAAATGGCCAAAAAAATAGATTAAAAAGGGATTAAAAAGTTATCCTCTTTAAGGTTTTCTGGGGGAATAATAATTAAAATAAGACATTGAGCCACATGTTGAGTATCACTGATTTAATAACAGCTTTATCATGGTTTTAGTAAATTCATTTCATAAACTAAACCGGGAGTCGACGGTTGCTCACTTTTAAAATTGCTTTCATGCACGTTTTAAGGAAATGAATAGTTACTTATGAAACATGGTTTTACCATCTTAAATTAAAGCATATGAGTTCTTTGTGAAACCCACAATACTAACTTAGTTATCATGTTAAAAGTTTTATCTTCTTGTAGCTGACAGGCATTTTGAAACTTAGATTGCTTTGATACACAACAGATTATTTGGGTGGCCTTCAAACTGTTGAAAAACCACAAAACATCAAAGGAAACTGAAACAAGTGCCTTCTAATGTGACATGTCTCTTAGTGCCTGGCTGGAGTGTTTCAGAAACTGCTGATCTACTATTATTTTCTATTTCTGTTCGCAGAGATGGGAATTTGTCTAGAAATTGGAAATATCCAGTGAGCAGCAGCTCTTCTATGGGCTTATTAATGCTGTCTGAGGAAAAGAGACCAACTAGGTGCAATAATAACAAAAAAAAAAAAAAAAACTGTTAGTCCTTTGTGTACACCAGTCTGCTTTATTTTAACATTTTGGGCATATAATAATAGATGACACATTTAAAAGGATTTTCTTGGCACACTTGAACCTTCTTAGCGTGACCTTAGCATTGCTTCTCAGCTGGTCTCACCCTGCTGCACATATTTTGCCACGGTCATTAAGTTGCGACCCATTTTTTTGTGTATGAGAATTGAACCAGCAATCAAACCAACAAAATTTTGTTTTTTTTCAAAAGTAGCTGTTGAAAACACATATATGATATTTTTAAAACATAAATATATAGATTTTCCTGTGCAACATGCATTTCACAGCAGGCCTGCCCACAGAAAAGTTTCTTTCAAAATTAAAGACAAGTCTAACATGAGACATTAAAGCTGATATCCGGAGTTTCTGAGAAATCTATGTTTATGTATCATTCTTTTAAAATGCAAAAAAAAATACCTAACTAGTTTTTTACTTAGGTCTACTGCCGGTGGTCATTCATATACATTAATGTAATAAAGTCCGGCCTTCGTCCTATAGACCCCTATACAAATGGAAATGATCGCTGAGTGCGCCCAGCCAATAGGCTTCGACTTCCTCTTTTTGAGACTGTCAATCAAAATGAATGTGAAAATGTGCACGAAAACAAGGCCGCGCGTCACAACAGCAAACGGGTAAATATGATTTTGGTTCTTACCTGACCCATAGACCTATATCAATACGACCTGATGCAACCTTGTTATGTTCCGTGATGCGAGTGCAGAAAATTAGAGGCGTGGCTTCTGGTAGATTGCAGAGGCAGTAGGGAGGAAGTAGAGCTGTTGAAGGCGGGACATCGACACATTTCTCAAACACTCCGGATATCAGCTTTAAGCATTTATTTATTTTTGACCAGCTGTCTGCGACCCACCCAGTACAGGTCCGCGCCCCACTTTCGGGTCCCAATCTACCAGTTGAGAATTGCAGGTTTAAACCACAACCAAAAAAAATGAATACAATCACTGGCACTGACGCTTACTTTCTGGGAAACTTCTTTGATGCCATTGTGCTTAAATGATACTGAAAGGGTAGCTTGAGCACAAAATCTAATTTGATGTACTAAAAATGTATCCATAATCCAGATTAGAGATCATTTTAATTGCGTATAAATGAGACACTGCCGACAAGTCGCAGCAACTATTTTATATAAGTCTGCCTTTTAATTGTGGGCAGATCATTTATCACCTTGTTGAATCTAAGACACTGAAAACTGCCATAGTTTGGAAGCAAAACTGCAAAAATGTTATACCTAAAAATGAAAGCAAAATCTAAAAAGATAGTATACAAAACCTTACAAATAAAAATCTATATCCCTGACATGAATTTATCCATCAATCAAATTCCTCTTGCTATTCCATGATGGTGGATCTGTTAAGTGAGATACAGAAGACAAGACATAACATTGTGTGACTGAAATCCATATAGTCCCCCAATGTTCAGCAGCAAATTATCTATAATTGGCATGCTAGAGATCCAGGATTCCCGACTGCCTGATAAAAATCCGTCTGGAAATGGACATTTTCCAACAAACAACAGTGTTTTATGCCAAGATAGGGAATCTCTTAATCTGTGCCTGAGCCCATGTGTGTATGATACATGTGTTTTTTTTTTGTTTTTTTTTTGTGTGAGTTTGTTTCTATTCGTGTGTATTTGCAGTGTCTGTCGCTTTTTACTCATTAATCTTTTAGAAGGGATTCCCAGTAAAGCTTTGATGAAGGTTCTCTCTCTAATGGCTACTTCCCAAAAGTCTAAAGCCGTTCAAGAACACTGTCCATCCTCATTAAAGTTTCAGCTCGTTTTGGTTCTTCTCAAAAGACGGGTGAAAGGTACGAATACAACAGGTGAGGTTTGTGCCTTTTTCTGACTTGAACTTCTCATTTCATGATAGCTTTGACCTTAAAGTTAAAGCTGGACCCTTTTAGAAAAAAAAAAAAAAAAAAAAAAAAAAAAATATATATATATATATATATATATATATATATATATATATATATCTAGAGAGCATGGCATTATAATGGCAGGCTGAATTAAAAACTGCACTGAAATGAGGAGTCAGAATAAGAGACTGTAAAAAAAAAAATGAAATAAATAATTAAAAAATAACACCCTTTCTGCCACAGTTGTGAGATTCATTATAATGAATTCCCTTAATTGAGGGTTTAAACAATCAAATGTAACATTTAAAAGCTACTTCCCCAAGAAAACCAATCATCACCTTGAACTTTTATAACATTAAGTCCTGGAAGTTTAGTGCTAGCTCAAATCAAAACACTCTTCCTGAACTGCCCTTTCCATTAATTAGAAATAGACTGCAGCAGCGAAGAGGAAAACAACGAAAGGGAAATCTATGATTACCATCTATGCTCCCACCTCCGCTCTTGACTTCTTACTATTATTTAAAAACAAAAAAACTGAAAAAACTAAAAACAAAAAAAAAAAAAATGCTGGCTGATTTCCTTAATTTTTGACATTTCAAACCTTGAAGAATAATTTTCTACTCTTCATTTCTTCACATTCTTCCCGTTTGTCTGAAAGACTCACTTATAAAGACAAAGGTAGACAATGAGGTAAAACTGCCCTTGAGCAGAATTGTACTGCAGCAGGCAGCTCATATGCTCTCACCTTGTCTTTCATTAAAATAACTAAATAATATGAGCAGGCGGGTGTGTGTTGCCTAATGTGAATCATTAGTGGAAGTGTAGTGTAATGAGGCTTGCAGCAGGTCACAGGCAGCCACTGTTTAATGACAAATACAGAGTGAACAAAGCGACGCAGCAGCTTTGAGGTCGAGAGGCATTTAGTAACGTTTCCGTTACGGAATATTCAACTCAGCTAAATACTCGAATGTGGGTCGCTTTACTTTTATTTCTAATTACATTTACTCACAATTTACATTTTCATTCTTGCATCCTTGTCTCTCCGCGTTGTGTATTATTATTATTATTATTATTATTATTATTATTATTATTATTATTATTATTATTATTATTATTATTATTATTATTATTAATTGTTCATTTGCATCTTGTTCAGTTTACCTCACATCACTGTCTCTCGGCATGGTGTGCATCATTATTATATTGCTGTTATCATTATTAGTGTTGTTTTTTCCTCAAATTTCTTCTTTGTATGCCGCTGTTTGCCTTTCAAATTGCCCTACAGTGATGATTAAAGTTTTTTTTTCTGATTTAGATTAATCTATTGTATATATTGTTTGAGAGTATTGCTGATTGTTAATATAACCACAATAGTCTTATTCATAATTGCGGGAATTCTGTCTGACACAGTGATCGCAGGTTGGCCCACAGCGTTCGTCTAACTTCAGTTTTTTTTACTTCATAGCATGATAACTAATTTCAAACTCAATGTCAATAAAAATGACTTTTCTTAAATAGTAACTAATTACCCCAACTTAATCCTAACATTTGGCTGATGTGCCACGCTTTGATTATGGGCGTGGCTTCTGGAGCTGCTAAAATATGCCCAATCTGTACTATAATACAATCTATGCTATGTTAACTACCTACTCAATATTCACTATACCTCTGTATTCACAAATCTCACAATCCAAACTACTAGATTGCAGTCCATAGGTGTTAGTTTTTATAAGAGGGGTGGAGCCAACAGTGACGTAAGAAACCACCAAAATGTCACAAACCACCATTCTCAGCCAATAGCAAAAATTCAATTTTAATATCTGGGTTTTAACCTATGGAGGGCAGTGACCAGGGATGGACTGGTCATCGGGCATACCTGGCATCGTCCCAGTGGGATGTCGATCCTTAGTGGGCCGATCCATTGCGTTGTTTTTTTTTGTTTTGGACGAGCGAGTGGAGGCAGACATGGTAACAGGTGACCAAAATTGGTCCAAAAGTGCCAAAAACGTGGCAAGAAAAGAGTGTAAAGTGACTAAAATGGGCAAAAAGCAGTTAAGAGTGGCCAAAAAAAATGGGCAAAAAAATAACAGGTGGTATGTAATGGCAAAAGGTAGCTTTAAATGGGCAAAATATGGCAAACATTAATGAAAAGGGGCTAAAATGTCCACCAAGTGTTAATTGTTGGGCTAAAGTTAGCTTATTTGGATGAAAAGTGGCCAAAACAATTAAAAAAGGACACAAATTGGATAAACTTGTCAAAAAGAACTTGCAAAAAAAGAAAAAGAATAGGAAACTTTTTGAAAAGTGGCAAAAGTAGTTTTAAAATGTAAAAGGGTAATAAGGGGTTAAAAAGTTAACCCTTTTAAGATTTTATGGGAGAATATTAATTAAAATTAAGACATAAAGAGCAACATGTTGAGCATTACTGACTTGATGACAGCTTCTACGTAGTGTCCTCTGATAATGTCGTGGGCTGGTCTGCACACAAAAAGCCAGGACTGGATTTTTGTCCCAGTCCACCCCTTGTTGTCAATCTTGCATTTTTAAAACATATTTTAATGTATGCATACTTACTTATACATATTCATGAGTGGACGTGTCTATAGACGGGACACTGACTTCCTCGTCATGGCATGGTGACGTAGGGCCAGAGGACAGCATACATAGCACTGCGCAAAGGACACTGAAATGCTCACCTTCGTGGGCGTCTGTTTATCACGGCAGAGAGCTTTCTGGAGGCGTGGCTTCTCCAGCTCAGTGCCGCGTCAAATTCATCATCAAAGTGGGAATGCGTCACTAAATTGGAGTGAGGTATTTGGGCTCACCCTGCAGTAAGAAAGGAGCAAATCACCCTCTAACTAATGATTGAGGTAATCTATGAAAAAAACACTTTGGGCATGTGGATGAAGCCCATATAGCACTTTTATGATGTTTAAAGCACAGAAAAGTTGATTTAGTGTAACATGGACCCTTTAATGAGGCAATGAACAAAGCTTTGCAAACACATCGTGTTTCATAGATAATTATGATTCATGCTTTAGGATCTCATTAAAGAAGACAACGACATAAGGTGATCTGGCAATACATATGAATGTACTCTTTGTGAAATGATGAGGTTGTGTTAACTGTCGCAGCCATCATTTCCTGATTTGGCCTGCGCCGCCCTGTTGTGTGGCTAATGACGCCGTGTGCTTGTTTGAAGAGTGTGTGCGAGTGTGTGTGAGTGTGGGGTAGCAGGAGTCAAACTAGAGCAGGGGTTGATTGGGGATGGCCTCCTGGGGAGATAAAGAGTTTGAGGTCTGAACTTCTTACTGGAGGAGGAAGTGGGACTTTTAACGCACACTGATGTGTAGATGTGGATGTGGATAGTGTTACTCAGCCATGTTGATGCACTCCCAATTACTGTGCCGTGCAAACACAAACCTAAGCACTTTCTGCTTCCCCTGTATATCATGCTGGGTGAAAGGCATGAATGTACATAGTGATAGATATTTGGATGGTTTATTTGGACTATATTTATAGTGATGCTTTTGCATGCCTTGCAGTGCAGTTAATCTTGACTGTAATGAGATTACTCAATTATTTTAAATGTAAATAGGCTGCACATGAGGGTGTGTTTTTAATATCCAGATGACAAAATGAAATATGACATTGTATTTTATCTACATACAGGAAAGCAGTCAATATAATGTTTTCGTAATCAGCAGAAAACAGATAAATTCATGAAAAGATGGCTTATAAGTTTTAAAGGTCTGTTTTTGCTGACTAAAGTATGAAAACAAGACCCCACTGCCTGTGGATTGTGAAAGCAAATGATTTGGCAGAGACAGTATTGGAAAGAAACAGGCTCACTGTAATTTAAAATAAATTAACTTCACAAATGAATTTAGTTTTGTCATTTAAAGAAGTATTTCGTTTGTGGATCAACCAAATGTCCCCTCTATTGAATTGAGTGACCATTTGGAAGATAGATTTTCTGTTTCCCAAGCCATTTTGCTGATTCCAACCTATTAAATCTCAAGTTGTGTTTTCTCATGTCATTAAAATCACAAAACCCCCTCTGGTTTCCTCAAATCTCGCCTAATAGACTATTCAATGGGAAGCTAATGTAATTCCAGCAAGTCTGAAAAGAGTTTTGGGTAATGTTTCTTTGCAATAAAACTTTGTTCCAAGACTGGAACTGAATCTGCGGTGGCTTAAAAGGGGTCTAAAGGATGCAACACTTTGAAAATGTTACATTTAACTTGATCTATTGTAGTCAGAGGGGCCTTCAAATGAAATGGATTGTTGGGGAATAAGTAAAAGAGTGGCAACTATTTATTACACCAAACTTTAATTTAATTCAGCTCAACTTTAGTGTCATATGTCCTAACTTAAGTCATCCTGCTTAACTCTAGTCTACAGAAACCTGGAAAAAAATTCTAGCAAGTGCAGCGATGCAAGTTACAACGGAATGAAAACCAAGCAACGTGTGCCAAAAGTGAAATTACTCTTCGAGACAAAACAATAACATGTCATACCGGGAATGGAGTAAAAGTACCCACTGCAGACAATTTAATAAACGGAGGAAAGCATCGAGCTTTGTTCAAAACTAAATAAAATGTTGCTTCAGAATCAACTGGGAAGAATGTTAGTGTTTTTTTCAAAAGCCACAAATGAAAACTGACCTCAAATAGCTTCACTTTGAACAACCTTGCCTTGGTTCATGGTACTTTAGATCAATGTTTTTTGTCAAATCATGTGTACCCCCTCTTCATATCATTAGTACCCTCCCCATAATTGTATATGCTTTTTCATTTATGAAACAGCAAATGCTTATAAATTCCTAACTGTCTTGAACATTGGTTCCTTAAGGTTTAATCTACATTTCATTTTATTTATTTATTTATTTATTTGAATTAGGACGTTACATATTTATTAATGTGTCGGCAAACAGCGTCAACATAAATATGCCGGAGTTAGCACAATAGCTAAATTTCATCCGTTCATCCTAAGGCAGCTAAACGTCATATGACATACAGTTGATCAATAACATTTAACATACAGTTAAGCAACATGGAACAATGAGACAAATATTAAACTGATTATTGACGACAGAAAACATGATACCACATCTATTTACAATTAAAAAAAAAAAATTAAATTAAAATGAATACATGTTATGCAACGTTGATGTAATCACTTCAATAGTACGTAATTGTATCTAATTATTGTCTCCTATTGTCTGAAGTGTGATAAAAATGGCCTTTACAGCAAAAAATAATCCTGTTTCATTAAATTACAAGAAAATATTGTATTTGATTCAGCAATATGTTTAGGTTTCATTAATTCAGACAGGTCTGAATAAATAAACTTGCTGGAATTAATATGCGGAATTCATGGACAAGACTGTGTCTAAGCCCCATCAAAGCGATCAGCAGACGCCTCTGAAGAAGATAGTTGACAGTCGAAACGCGTTGTCTGAATAAATGAAATCTTGACATGTTAATGGTACTGTTAGTTTGTGGTGAATTTATCCAAAAAGTAGCCTAAAAAAAGAACTAGGAACACTTCCCAATTATTTTTAAATGAATTGTTGAATATTTCCGAGTGTGCTCCTGTACCCCTGTTTGGGAACCACTGCTTTAGATGTACTATAGGTGAACGTAAACCACTGCTTGTACTATTTTTATTCAGCTTCCCCATAAGAAACCTGTTGCTAAAAAAAAAAAACCTACTTTGCATGATAAATACAGCGTGTAAAGCACCATCTTTGCCCTCATCACACCTGCTCATTACATTACAATTACTGTCACAGCGCACTGCATCGCATTAACATTTTACAGCTATTAGGATCATTACCCAGTAATCTATCAGATTTTAAATCTTTCAGATCTGTTCTATATTATTTTTAACTTCCCTCCATGAGGATATAGACCTGTAATTTTATGCAACCAGTGAGTAGGGATTATTGTCCCAACATGGCAAACAAAAAAACGAGGAAAATATTACTTAATTAATTTTAAATATAGACACAAATGAACAGTTCAATTGATGCTGTTAACTGTTTAGTGCCTGGTGTGATAGGCATGATGAATACAGAAGCTTTCTTGTCGTTAATGGAAAACAGGTTGAAGAAGTCCGTTAATTCCATTTGAGTAATGAAATGTCCGCATTTAAGATGTGAAACAAAAATGTATTTTCTTCATAGGGTTAATGTATTGGTTGAATCCTGGAACACAAACTAGCAAAAGTGCTAGATGGAGAATAATAATCCAAATGTCCTTTTTTTTTTTTAAATGTTTCATTAATTTAAGCTTCAGAAAAGAAATCGGGCCACTTATGTCATACTTTTAAACAAAAAACAAGACTTCAGCTTGCGCAGTTTGATCCTAAGCCCCATGGAATTTTGATCTTCAACCAGTTTTCTTTCTTTTCTAATATGTGTTTTTGGAAATGTGACATAAGATTCAAGGACTGAAGGGTTCATTATGGTTAAGCCCATCACACAAAGCTGCAAAATGTGAAAACAGTTCAGTACCAGGCTAAGAAAACTAAAACAAAAGGGAAAAAAAAATAAATAAAATTAAAGTACAATAAATTCAAAATTGCAAACTTCCTGATGAATTTAGGATGTATGTCCAAATAACATTTTTGCTAGTCACGGTCCAATGCATATACTGGACCTACCGAATGCCATTTTGCTAGTTCAAACCAGTGGAAAGTTGCAAACGCTAGGTGGGGCTAACAAGTCCTGAAAGTGCATCAAAATGAGTACACGTTAAATTTTTCACCAAACTATACTGTCCTGCCAAATTTCATGAAATTGAAGAAGAAGAAGAAGAAGAAGAAGAAGAATTATTATTATTATTATTATTATTATTATTATTATTATTATTATTATTATTATTATTATTATTTTTATTACGGGAACAACAGGGCCTTCACACCACCTTCGGAGCTTGGGCCATAATAAGTCAACTAATGTGCTGATATACTAAAATAATACAAAATCAAAAAAGTTAAATGTAACAGTAATAACAGCAGTGCATCCAAACTATGTAATACGATCAATATTTTTCCCAATAATTAAAAATGTGGTGTTTTCAGGTGCTTCGTGTGTTGACGAAGGGCAACAGGCCACAGAGATGTTTCAAAGTTCAGCAATATAACAGCCTGAGGGTAGAAGCTGTTCCTCATTGTGTTGGTCCTGCAACTAATGCTGTGCAGCCTCCTGCCTGAGGGGAGGGGGACAAACACTGTGTGTGTGGGATGGATGGAGACACTTCTCGATGCAGGCAGCCTTTCTCTTGCATGTGGTGGTGAACAATCACTGCCCTCTGCAGTGACTTCTCTGCTCATGAGCGGCTGCGGTGCCACACAGGACGCTCTCTACCACACACCTGTGGAACGATGTCAGCTCTGACCAGATACAAGTGTTGATACTGGAGGCGAGATGTTGCGCTTCCAGAGATCTGAAACTAGAGACCACTTTAGCATTAGAGTAGTGATCTCAACGCACCGCTATATTATCTGCAAAATTCACTGTTTCAGTTTTTTGTTTTTTTGTGTTTCAGTCTAACAAAATATTCAAACATAAATCACAATTTATATATATATATATATATATATACACAGTATGCCATATATGGCAGTATCACAGTATAATAAATTGTAAGCAAGGAATTGTACTTAAGTAAATCTTCTGTTTTATATAACACACCAAGTGTTTTCGAGATTTTTATCTTTCTATAATTCATCTGTTTCCTCCGAGATCATTTATAGTCAATTATGACTCCCAAGAACTTATTTGATATCAAAGACACGCTCAATTTTATCTCCATTTATTTCAACCTTTATTTCACAGAGGTGTGATCAGAGTTAATAGTTACAGTGGGAGGAGCTATGTCTTTGAAAAACCAGTTTGTTAACCAGGGCCAGCAGTACTATTACTGTTAAATGCAGATATTAAGTCAACAAAAAGCAGACGGACATTCTGTTCTTAGTTCTTGAGTAGGTTGAAGGCTCTCTACTTTATAGATGATATCTGGCATCCACTGTGGATCGGTTCTGGGTATGGGTAAAACCAGTCCCCCAAAACACCTAATGCCTATAGGGTGAGAGCTACTAGATAGTCATTCAGGGCCTGGATTTTCTTTTATCGCGCTAACTTCCTGGATTTATTCAGTGTCTCCTGTACTTCTGACCGGGTTAAATCATTTGTGGCAACTTAGGTTGAATGACAAACCTGGTCATGAGTAGGTACAAAAGATCCCGCCTCCTGACCAATCAGTTGTCTTGGAAAATGACTTGCCAATTTTTAGAAGATCCTGATTAGTGTAGATCTGACAGCTGCATTTAGGAAAGAAAGATTATAAACTCATTTACTGCCATTGACGTCTAAAAACGTGATTTGGTTTAGTAAAGTTGACTGCCTAAATACCTGAATTGTGTTTTCCAGCTGGGGGTGTTAGGAGACAGTGTGATGAAGCTCTCCCTTGAATGTCTAACTTGTACCATGATGTAGTGACAACTGATGACATGTAGGTGGCAGCAGCACACCTTTGGATGAGAGATCACCCGTGATGGGCAGAGCTCAGAGGGAGAGGAAAAGAGTTTCCAAGACAGAAAATGGCGCTACGAGAGTTGATGCTGAACTTCAGAGCAGCGTATACCCGACCAGAGCATGTGTAGAACTAAAGGTACTATTGAGTGTCGTGATGATGAGATAAAACAATCAAAAAATGAGGCAAGCGGTGAGATTTGGCATGTCCGGGAGAAGGAGGAAGTTGCGTGTGGGGAGAATGATGAGGGGAGAGACTTGGAGTACGGCCAAAATACAGTAAGCAATCCATTCAATTCTGACCCAGATAGCAAAGTAATCATAATGTTGCCATCAAAAGCCCAGTCTCAGTGTTGTTTTTTATTGTAGGAAACCAATGTTGAGGTGTCCCTAAAGCAAAAAATAAAATTGGTTCAAATTCATTGACAGGTTTTTTCAGAAAAAAGCTTTTTTTTCTCAGTTTTTTGTCACAAACTGCAGATTTGCGTGAAATTTGCCTCTATTCAACTGCTGATTACGGTAGAACAAAACAAGCAAGAAACAACATTTTTTTTTGTTGATGAAAGTAGAGTCTATTCTTTCAGAATCAGATTTCAGATTGTCATACTATAAAATATTCTGTCGGTCTTGAAAGATTAGTGAAAATCATCAAAAACGTGTGGCATTTTGGGGTTGGCTGCTCTGAAAATGGCTGGCAGTGAATGAGTTAATGGCTAAATGCAATCCTTTCATTTACCGATGGCATCTTTAGGAAAGATTGTGGATTTACAGTCAGCTGATGAAGCCTGTGTCGGGCGCTCTCCATATCGTGGACAGATGAACTTCATTCTTTCATTCATTCATATATGCACTATGGTGATGCAGAAACATACTACAGTGAAACAATGCGTTATTATTCCAGTGTGTGTGATAAATTGAGGAGGACTACCTGAATAGAAACATGTTTGTGCTGTAATAAAAAGTGCGTTGTCCATTTATCATCCCATGGATTAATATTGTATAAGCTCACGCTTGTATGCATTTTGCTTTTTATGACATAAATTGTTCTACACGGTTTCTCCATGTTTGTGATTGGTCTGAGGCTACAATCTCTACCCGTTTCATGCAGCCATCACCTGTCTTAAGTGAACATGTTGATAGCTTGCATCGTAGTACAGGCCCTCAGAGATCATGCTTGGAACTGTGGAGCTTTTGGGAACAGGAGAATAAAACCCTTTTGTTTGGGTGCTGAAATATGAAGGTCGGTGGTTGGGTGAAATCGATCAGTCTTATATAAAATGGCTATTGCTTCACATTAACTGTTATAGTGCTGTTTGCCATTGGTGCTCCTTCTGCAAAAATGTTTCTCATTGATTTATCCTTGTTTTGTGTTTTTTTGTTAGGAGAAAAGGGTTTGTAGTTTCCTGTCATTTTGTTAGTCTTCAGCAAACTCTTCAGAATATCTACAGTCTGCATTTGGACATGTTAGAATATCTCTGTTGCAAAGACAGAATGCAAGCCTGACTGAACTTCTAAGAAAAGGGAAGAAAATGAAACAAGAAAACACAACAACGTTTCTCAGAGTCTGCTGTGTCCTTGTGGACGAAAGGCAACAACAAAGATTAAAGAAGAGGAAAAGTCATGCGTTTAAGTGTGTGTACGTACGTGTGTGTGTGTGTGTGAATTACTTCAAGGGTTAGTGTACGTGTTTATTGCCCATGACTTTGCACAAGGACAATCCTATCTCTGTCTTGGTTGAAGTGTGATTTCCTTTGGTAGAATGGATTCATACACAAAAGCCATTTGGCTCCCAAAACCCTCAAACTGTATTATCTAGGGACAATAAGCCTTCCTCCACTCCATTCAAATTCAAATTCTCAAAGCTCTCTTGTCCATCATACTGACAAATCACAGACTACAGCTCAGAGATATTGAAAGTCTGCAGAGGCGCGAGGGATTGTGTGCGTTGGTGCCAGAAAAAAAAGGCTTTAGTCGCACAGGAGAATGTCCACGAGCACAACAGTGTCAAGACACAATCATAACATGTTTTGTTTGCCAGAATTATTTTCTATTGTGTGAGATCCACTGGGAGGCCTGTGACAGGATCAGAAGCATTAGCATCACTTTGTAGCTGTTTAAGATGGGCCTAACTAAAGGTAAAACACTTTATAAGAACAACGTAAACTAAGCATCGAAACTGGAATAAAAAGGGAAAATGTCAACAGGTGCTCCGTCATAAGAAATCAAAGTATCTGAATGTAGGAAGAATTCAAAAAGCCAAATTGAATATAACTTTGTCCAATCAATTGCTCATTTTGACTTTAAGGCAAGACTTGACAATAAAAAAGCTAATTAGTAGTAGTTTTTGTGTGGGAAGTTAAAGAAGGAGCCCAGTGGAGCTCCCCCAGTGGCAGGAGGATAAAACTGGTCAATAAATGTAAGTACAGGTAATGTTGGTCAACTAAAGCTTTTACAGATTTTATACAAACTAAAATTGTACTATATGAAATAAACTGATCAATTTAATGATATATCTCTGAGGACTAAAACTTTAAATTTACCGTCAGAATTGAAGTTGGTCTACATTAAAGCTGATATCCGGAGTTTCTGAGAGGATGCCCCGCCAACAGCCTCACTTTCTCCCACTGATTTCGGAGAAATTTACCAGAAACCACGCCTCTACTTTCTGCACGCCCATCGCGGAACATAACAAGGTTGCATCAGGTCGCATTGATATAGGTCTATGGGTCAGGTAAGAGCCAAAATTATATTTACATGTTTGCTCTTGTGACGCGCTGCCTTATTTCCATGCAGAGTTCCACATTCACTTTGAATGAGTCTCAAAAACAGGAAGTTGAAGCCTATTGCCTGGGTGCACTCGGCTATTGTTTCCATATGTATAAGGGTCTGTAGGATGAAGGAGGGACTTATATACATTAATGTATATGAATGACCACCAGCAGTAGACCATAGTAAAAGACTAGTTAGCTATTTTTTCGCATTTCAAAAGAATGATACATAAACATAGATTTCTCAGAAACTCTGGAAATCAGCTTTAACCAGAGAGGCTTGTTTTTAATTTATTTTGCATGTTCAAACTTGCATTTTGGTCTGCAAGTGTGGGCCGGAAATTTAAAAAAAGGGAAAATTGTATATAAATAATCATGTCATTGCTTTACCCAGTGAGTATTACAGGCAAACACTGTCCATCATGCAGCACCTTCAGGAAGGCATCTTCCTGACCTTTAATTTAACAACTCCAACGTAAAGCTGTTGGATTTGCCAACTATCGTCAGCATGAAATATACTAAGAAGTCTTCAAACTAATGCTTCACCCCCTGATCTCCATATCTTGGCGTCTGTCTCAGACTAAATTTAATTGAGAAGAACTTCTTCTGTTGATGTTCTGTGCTGGGTCACTGTATTTGGAACAACTGGCTGAGTTTATTTACAAACGGCAAGTACTGAATATATTCAATTACATTTTTGTTTAACCAATTTAAATTTACCAAATTACACACATACAGTACACTTTTTTCAAACTTAATGCTATGATATTTGATGGTTTACTTATTGATCATCAATTTTATTTTGTGAGAATCATTAAAGAAAGTGTCTATCTGTACAGTTGCCGTACGAGCAACCCCCGGTGCTATTGGTATGGTTACCGAAGTACATGTACGTAGCGTCTTAGGGTTAGGGTTAGGTTATAACCCAATATCGCAACAATTTTTAGGGTTAGGGTTAGAGTTAGGGTAAAGTTTAGTCTTAGTCACGTGACCTAAACTGGCCAAATAGGGGCACTGCGTGCGGATAGATTGTTGGTATATTGATACGGCAACCGTACGGATAGCCACTGCCATCATTAAACACTGGATGTGATGTTAAACCGTTCTTTGTGCCAAAAGATGGCATAATCACATGAGGTTTACCATTTGAGAGTGGCATGAGAGCTGAGTCTCAGATATGGGAATGGTGTAATTTGGGACCCATCATGAGTAGTGTTCCCTTGAGTCGAGGTATTTCTGCCTTTTTTTAACACTAGACATCCTCATCAAAGGTGGTCATCTACAGGGTGATGAAGCCTAGGCTTGCGTCCCATTACTGCTTCCATCTCCCTCTTATGTGCAGATTTGGGCCACTTTACTCACGATTCATACCCTATCATCTCCTTTTTCTGAGTTCTCTTTATTTGTCTCCTTTCAAATTAAATGCATAGAAAATCTTGCAATTTCATGAAATTTTAAACTTGTAAACATGATCTATTTTAGCAATTACATATTGGCTTGCAATCTAGACCAAGACTGCTATTTAGATATATTTTTAGCCAGACTAATATCTAGACTTCAGTCTATAGACCCTTTTGTGACGTGGCTGGAGGCAAAAACAGGAAACGCCACTGGCTAAAGCATAGATATATAGAAACACTAGATGACGCAAGCAGGATCTGCCAGCGTAGCTCAATGGCGGCCCTCTTACCTCAGACAACTGACTTTCTGACGCATTCTATGGTAGCTGTTGGAAGGTGAGTGATCAGCTTATACAAAAATACCCTTAACTCGATGAAATGTTGACAGATTTAAAAAGGATTTGCCTTTTAACAAACCCTATTATATGTAGGTATGACATAGGATGCTTGTACAGATTCAAATTGCTGTTTGAAAATTGGTGGAAAATTGAACAAGTTAGGGTTATTTAAATAGTACATGCACCATTGAAATTGACATCAATGTAATGCGGGGCCAGCTGTCTGAGGTAAAATGGGCACTCCTCATTGTCTAACAGCAAGGGTAAGTCATCTAGTGTTTATATATAGTATCTATGGTTGTTTGCCTCCAGGCTAAGCCCCGCCCAACAAAATACGTCACAATGTGTACAACCAATCAAAGGGTCTATTGTTTAGACATATTTGGCAGTTGAAAAGCACTGATGTTGCAATGTCAGCCAATGGTTGGTTAATAGTTCCATTTACAGTAAATGACAATAACTATTTAATCCTCAAGCATTCAACCAAAGTACAGCCTGATTCTACTACCTAAACATACAGTACCTTTGCCAAAATCACCACAAATAATGAGCGGCAATATCACGTCCGCCATACCTGAGGTGCCCAGCCTCAGTATTATTATATTAAGGCACGTTATTTACCCCCCCTGCAGAAGGGTAGTATTATCTCTAAAGAAAGCGCCATGACATTCTCACCAGGGCATGCTGTTGCGCTATGAGGCGCCCAGTGGCTTTACTGAATATGCTAATAATGGCACTAATAAAGGCAGTTTGGGACAAACAAAGTAAAAAAGCAAGCTTGCCACAGCCACAATGTGATGAAGAAATATAGCACAACATCATAATTCCCACTCTCTCGATGCAGCCTCCTCTCTGCAGCTGTATTGGTCACTTGAGTATCATCAGGCAGTGCATTATCTCAGACCAGAGACAATAAACTACTTTACATCAAGTCTCTGTTCCCTGAGCCAATAGCAGGGTCATCTTAGGTAATAGTACTATTAAAGCATATTTTTGTTTGTTTTGTTTCTAATATGCTGTATTTTATCATATTAGTAGACCATACTGACAGAAATGTATACACTACCAGTATTCTATCAGAACATTTAGGTTTTCAGACTGTTGGTATACATTTGTTTGTTCAATTATGATTCATTTTGGTCCAATCTTCCCAGAGCACATATTTTTGTGACTTTGAGAACAGTTTCCTGTCAAACTTTTACATATCTTGACCAATGCCAAGAAGACACTTTAGTGCTTAAGATAAGAAATTCAGGCAATAAAATGCAAGTCCCACTTTTAAAAGTTCTTCAGTCTGTAACTGTTGGCACATTTGGTTTGTCTTTCACATGTTTCATAAAACACATTTTCTGAGATTCATTGTTTTCGTTTGATGTATTCATGTTCTTGTTGTCGTTTTGTGTGTTTTTATAGTTGTTTTGTGTTTGTTTTTAGCTTTCCTTCATTCCCAATTTTTTTTGTGTGTGCATTTTTGTAGTTGTTTTGTATATGTTTATTCATTTGTAGTCATTTTGTTCATTTACTTTGGGGGCTGCACAAATTTTGTCCAAGGGCCGTATGTGGCCCCTGGGCCATGAGTTGCCCATCTATGGTTTAGAGCCTATTGTACTTTCTTTTTTACTTTACCTATTGTAAAATCTATTTTTTTTTTTAATATTAAACTCAATGTTTGTGAAAGCTGCATTTCTGTGTGTTGCTAACTGGCATGCAGTCATGGCAGCTGTGGATTTGACAGGGCTTTGCTGACACAGCAGTAATGAGTTACAGCAAAGCTTGAGCCATACATGTGCAGAAACAATTATGGACATCACAAGTCTTTGTTTGTCTGGGGAAAATAAACACAAATAACTGTGTACCATGGTGATCGCCGTATTTAGCAACCCATAAATGACAAACGTGTGTATTTAAGATTAATGCCGACATATTTTAAATAGCTCATATAAGAAATATCCAAGAATTTTTTTTTTAAAGTTAGTTCTACATCTATCTGTACATACTTTAAAAAATAAAAAATAAAAAATCAATTTAAAAAAAAAATGTATTGATCTCGTGTTGTGTCGACTGTCAAAGTCACACAGCAGTTTGCGATCCTGCTTGAACAGTAAATGTGTGCAGTTCCTTGAGCCGCATTCCCGTCTGCCTTTAGTTTGTCAGATTGATAGCACACCATATTAATCACAGCCCTCACTCATACAGTTCAGGCAATCTCGTAGATGGCTCCAAACCTTCAGTGTGTGTGCCTTTTTTCTGCGACCTACTGTCTACAGTAGAAACACCTGTATGTCAGGACCTGCAGTACACACAGTGATGGATGAGGACAGGGATCCTCCATCTCTCACTCATGCTGCGTAGATGAATTGCAACCCCGCATATGGGTCTGTGGCTTTGTGTGCATGTATTAACCATGAACAAACGGTGGCTACATGCGGCCCTTGGTCTAATTTTGTGCAGCGCCAAAAGTAAATGCACCAAATGACCGCAAAAACATAATAAAATAGAGAAAATACACAAAAAAAAACAGCTAAAATAATCAAAATAAACCAAAAAAACATACACATTTACCAAAAAATACACAAAAGAACAACAAAAATACACAAAAAAACTCCAGAAATGCACAATGCGACAACCATAATGACAGAGATAAAAAACGACAACAAAAACACACAAACCTTTTTTTTTTTTTCTGTGTTGATGCTCGGATTGGTCATTATTCTAAATGCTGACACTAGCTCTTGGAAACTTTTGGAAATGTGCAAAATCTAAATAGCGCAATGAAAACTGATAATGAAAACACCTGCATTTTGAAAAACCACTCAAATATTGCTAAAATGTTTTTACGCTGTCATGAGGAGGGATTTCAGACATTTCGATATTGAAATGTGTCACAAGATTGCTATGGGAACACTTTTTTCTGCAAATACACATTACAGAACGGGAAGTGTATGGTCACATGACGTGACGTACATGGTCACATGATCACTTCTGTCCGAGAAAACATGGTGCGGCACATGTAAACAGAAGAGGAGATCGGGACATTTCTTAGCATTGCACTTTTATTATTAATTATTTCTGCCACATTAGAAGGCAAACAAAAAAGGAATACGGAGTGATTTAAGTTCTTAGCGTCCATCTAGCTGCAGTGAAGTTACAAGGCGCCTGCGCAAAACAACCTTCAATGGAAACATGTTCAAAGCACAATTAGACAACATTTAGAAATATCGCTTTTATTTTTGCAAAACCCAGCTATAAATGTTGATAACGTGGCCCTCGGATCAGACAATCACACTTTTGTGGCCCCCGCTCTGATGGAAGTTGCCAATCCCTGTCATTAATGGAAGCTATATTTCTTTTGAGTTTCTCTGAAAAGGAAACTTTTTTTTTTTTTTATATCTTTTAAATTCAAGACACAAAGTTGCAACGGCACTGACTGATAAGAAATTTGAACTTGGGAAAACACAATTTAAAACCCTATTAACAAAGAAAAATTGCAAAATAATTTGATGTGAAAGAATCGTGTCTGATGATCTATTGGTATGCTTTAGTTCACGTTGCTGTTCCTATAGACTAGCCTGCAGCCTTGTTTATCCATGGCGGAATGGGAAGGGATTCAGTTGCTTATCACTGCTGGCCAGCATTGCTGAAATCCCCCCTGTCATTTTCCCTTAAACTAGTTTCTAACATGGCATGCTATAGAATATAATACCTCATCTAGATCAACGGGATATTGGCCATCCATGAAAGACAAAAGAAAAAGCTATATTTACAGCGCACAATGATACTTTTTTTCCCCATTTACACTAAGTTTTTATTTTCATATAATTGGATATCAGTTGTTGTTTGGCCTTCACAGTCTTTGAATTGGTACAATTGTGCATGTCAGGGGCCGTTCCGGTGTCATATTTTCACTTACATACAACATAGTCTAGGTGAAGATTTTCAAACGTAGGGAAACATATGTACAATTTGTGTTAAATCCATTTCTTCTTTGTTTTTTTGCTGTATAGTGATCAGAATATATGTATTAATGTTTGGTTTTTATTGTTTTGTAATAGCTCGTAACATGAAGTTTGAGTCAAAGACTATAGAATAATTATAGAATAGAATAGAGGAGGTTGTTATAATGCAAAAGAGAGAATTGAGGTTTGTGACTGTATATTTAGGGTGTATAGTTTTTGTCGGAAGTGGAAAAAAAGGCAATTTGAAGTTGAAAACAGATTCAGCTTTTAAAATGTTTTGTATTTGCATAATGTGCACCAAAAAAAAAAACCTTAATTTGTTTCTTTATTGTTATACCTTTACATGTAAGAATAATTTGTAGCTGGTTTATGACAATTGCAATGCTAGCAAAATATGAATATTTTGAGATATACATATATTAGCCAGAATTTACATAACTGTGTTTGGACTGTGGTAGAGATACAGATGACCTGGAGAAGACCCAAATATCCATTTTTGCTGCGCGGTGGGGATGGGAATGGTAACATTTTAAATTTTAATGCTTTATTTTTCTCCTCTGCTTATTCTCAAATAAGCATCCAGTAATACTGCATCCACATCCACTACTTCATCAATTTATTTTTGCTCATATTATATTATTTCTCCAAGGTCATACAGAAGAAAGACGTTGTCTCTTCAAACCTTGCACAACAATAATGTATGCATTGTTTTTTTGTTTTGTTTTTTTTTTTAGAATAGAAGCTTCTTTTTTCTCATTAATCAAACCTGAGGTGTGCAGAAGAACACATGTGGGCCTTTGGGGGGAAGGGTACCGAGTACCCAGGGCCAAGGCAAAAATGCATTATAAATATTTTAGATTAATTAAATTGGATTGAAAATGGCCCTGTGTGAAAATAAACTGGTTGTTAAGCACAGTTTTGCACTAAAACCATTATTCACCCCTTCAAAACAGTGCAAATGGTACGACCCGCATGATATAGAGCGGGAGATACACAGCACCTTGTCTTTCCTAATTTTTCAATTATTCTTATTTTTCAAATACACATCACACACAATAAGTATTTAATAAATGTATCCTATACTTAAACTTTTTTTCAAATATAACTCTAGTTCGAATAAAATACAGTATAAAACTATTGAAGGTGAAGCACTTGTCACTTTGTCACTAATCCTGGCTACTCTGTATTTGTAACACACTTTAATAAACATGAACAAAAACTAATTGTAGAAAGAAAAAAAAAATGTCTCTGGGGTTGCTGGACATTTGTGATATCAAAATGGGGTCACGACCCGAGAAAGGTTAAAAAAAAAAATTCTGGGTTGATGTGAGGAAAAAAGAAAGCTTATATAATAAAGTTCCTGAACTAAAAATAAATAAAAGTTTACAAACTTACAGTAGGGGTCCACCAAGATGGCTTGTACCCAGGGCCCAAAATGTGGTGCCACACCACTGACCATATTAATAACATTTAGTTCAAACATCCCCTTTATGTGTGAAACTCTGTACCTTGGTGATATAGCTTTTAGTAATTGGACAAAAATTGATGATAAAGTATATTGACTGTATTGTTGGCCGCAGGTATAAAAGCCATCACCAGAAAATGGATGAAAGTGGAATCACTGACCATTAATAGAGGATGCAAAAAGGCAAATTCTATAAGTTTTGCTTCAACAGACTATGTAAAAGCAGCAAGATCAGATTTTAATCGACCAAATGTCTAACATGCGTGCCAAATTGCCTATATTTTGAGAAGAATGGTGTACAAAAAATGAATGTGGACATTTGTCTATTCTTTTTCTTTCCCTTCTTCAATGTTGAACAATGGAAAACTCAATGTGGACAATGTGGACTTCTTCATTATCATTTATTCTTCTGTTCATTTCGTTCAATGAAGGACAATGGGGATAGGGCTAAGGAAACTATGTAAAAATGTATAATGAATTACAAAAAAAATAGAGAACATTTTGAAATAAAAACAATATGTTAAAACAAATTCAATACATATATATACATGAACAATATTGATAGGAAGACCTGTATCCCATAAATGTCAAACCATAGCTCTAAAATATACATCATAACCCCCCAAAAAAAGCAAAGTTATGACTTCATTTTTTATCCTCCCATTTTTGGAAGGAACCTCATTACACACTGACAGACATAATCCCCACCTACAGTGGGAAGGTAGAACATGCGGGTGCATGTGCTCTCTGAGGAATGGACGTGTTGAATACTCCTTCGTTCAACAGGCATCTGAGACATGAAGGCTCCTGTCTCCATCTACAGAGTGCACACGTGTACGCTCATGTCCTTCAAAACTATAGACGCAAGGTGCTGATGGCTTTCAACAGGCCAGTGTTCCCACACACGGGCGTGAACATTGGCTGTGACTGCATCAGCCACACTGGCTTCTGCTCATGATGATAATGGAATTGTAATGAAAAAAACCAACATGTTATATATTTTTGAACAGATTATTTTCCTTCACTTTAACAGGAAATGGAAAATGTTTAATTATGTTAGGCCATCTACATTATTTGTTTTATAAAGTAAATAATTACACAACAGGAGATTGCCTCTCTATAAATACTCCCTATGGTGAATAGTTTAAGCAGCAATAGGTGGACTTTGTGTTTTTCTCTGAATTGACAAGTTTGTGATTGCATTTTTCAAAATACAGATTCACCTTCATTATGTCTCAGCGATTAGAGATGCGGTTATTTCAGCCTCTGGGGAAGTAGATTTCTATTCATTTTAAAACTTTGCTCTGCTAAAGAAAAAATAAAACTTACATTATGTACTCTCTGGTGGCTCTTCATTTAAAAATAAAGCCACGAGACTTCTTATAAATTGCCTTAATATTGTTTAACACGACATTTATTGCCCCCAAAGCTTGGTTGTACTTCACATTTGTTATTTTCTCTGTCTCCAACAGAACTTTAAACTGTGTTGCATTAGCTCGAAGGTCCTTTTCATTCATATTTACTGCAATGTATAAATAGCTGTTTGTTTGTTTTTTAAATGCCTGATATAAAGGTATTGGCGTACCTATTAATTAAAAAAATAGGACATATTTTATTTTTAAAACAACGATTTTTCATGTGCTATTCTACAGGCTAATGGGGTGAAAGGGCAAGATTTTAGCATTTATTATTATTATTATTATTATTATTATTATTATTATTATTATTATTATTATTATTATTATTATTATTATTATTATTCCCTCTGCAAAGAGTGAAGCGCAGAGCAATAAGGTTATGTTTTACCCTCCGTTTGTCTGTCTGTCATTCTGTCATTCAGGAAAATTGATAAATGGTAGCGCAGCTCAATGTTGACAGGTAGTCATGGTATTCCTGAGTTCACCATGTTACCATGACCGGAGCGTGTTGGCTGAGCTTGAGCTGCTTGGCGGAGGTCTGCGCTCTCTTAGTGCTTTTCCAGTTATTATTCTTATTATCATTTGCAAAGGGTAATGCCAGGGACAAGGTCATTGTAAAAAAAAAAATGGTTGATTTCCAACTGGAATATCCCATGAAATGATCAGAATCAGAATCAGAATCAACTTTATTGACCAAGTAATGTATGTTATACACACGAGGAATTTGACTTGGTGATGATGATGATAGGTGAGAGAGAAAGAGCAAGAGAAAGGAAAGGGGAAAAAAGATAACAAGAGGGAGAGAGGGACCTGTTTTGAATGAGAGGAGAATTATGAGCAGACAAGGGGGCAAAGCTACTGGAATGTCAACAACCATGTGTGTGCGCGCGTGTGTGGTTTGATTTCATGAGCTTACTAAGAGTAGATTGTAAAGCCGGTGCACAAATGGAAATGTACACAAGGACAGTCATCACCATATGTATACAGCAACGCATGTTTGAAGCACACACACAGACGCACTCACACACAGAAAACATGAACGCACATGGCCTGGACTCCCGTCCTGTACTGTTTGGAGCTGCGATGAGCCGTTTAAAATGAAGAGCAAACATACCTGGATGTCATTAAAACTTGACTTTAGACGGGCATATTGCCTCAACAGAGAGGCCTAAAACCAAAGCAGTGTGTGTGTGTGTGTGTGTGTGTGTGTGTGTGTGTGCGCACATGTGGAGGAGTGCATATGCTTTTTATTTGCACAAGTATTCACACATACAATCTGTTTCTTTGCCCTCCTGAGTGCCAACAGATGAGTTACACCCGTGTTCCTCTGAACGTAGCATCAAAATGTCAGGTTTCCGTCTTTCTTGTTCTGTGGTAGATAATGAAAAATGCATGCTCAAACATTCATGATCTGCTATAGCAATAGATGAAAAAGTGCATCGTCCTGTCACTCTTATTAAATCTCTCCTTATTTCCACCCTGAGCCATTCGTGTTTACCATTCTTTATTTCTTTCTTCCTCTATTTTCTTTATTGCTCAGCACTACGCACGCTCATCCATAACATATGTTTTGACATTCCTTTAAGCACCAACAAAGCCTCTTAATTTCCCCCATTTCCCTCTTTCGTGTGTTTTTTTTTTTTTTCCGTTAGTGGGAAAAGAGGCCGACCTGTCTGTGTCCACAATTGAGTACATGTTATGCGTGTCAGATCTTTTGTTTTGTACGTGTGGACTCTATTTGTTCGTTGGCAGCCATGATTATCATGGCCATAAATCCGTTCTCATCCAGCTCTGGTAACCAGACAAGGTCAACGTGTGCTCACTTTAACTTGTTTTCAAACCACTTCTACATCAGGAAAGAAAAGCCTCTGAGTGGGGGGTCATTAAGGTAGTGGTCCATTGATTCTGACTGTGTCTACACTGGATGGTACTTTCCACTTTGCTATTGACCATCTGCTGGGCTGCTGTTTGCCCTCTGCAGCTTGTTCACAAGCAGCTTTATTTTTGAACAATTTCTAAAAGGTTAATGTGATACAGACAGCGTAGGCCTCAAAGATCACTAAATTCAAGATGTTTTTTAGAAAAAAAGATGCTAAAGAAAGAAATTGTGGGTTGAAAGTTTTTTTTATTTGAATTTCCATTGTAACACTGGGTTTATTGACATCGTTGAAAAGGTTTTGCACATTGCATTGTGGGATGTAGAGTCCCGTAGACGGATGCATAGAAGTCATTCTTACTATGCTTTATTGTGTTTCGTTGCCAGACAAGGAGGAGTGATTTGTTTCTCTGTTTTTGTTCTAGTTTGTTCACGGTATTTGCTGACATTACCTCAATGTTACTGTGTGAGCCCCAGAATAAACATCTGCCTTTGCTCTGCCACAACCATCAGTCTGACAACACCAGGAATGTGGCAGAGTTTTCAAAGAGATCGAAACAATATTTTAAGTGGCAACTTAACTTTTCACAACTTTTTTTTTTTTTTTTCGACCAAATTATCTAAAATGTATTGATCTATGAGGCCTACACGCAGTCTTTATCTAATAGAAAGAAAATCTTCCTGAGCAGTTTAACACTATTAAAATTATTATTGGAATGGTGAGTGGTTCTGCTGTTGTTGTAGTGCTACAGTAAGCTTTGATGAGACAAAACAAAACTATTCATCATCAAAGTTTTTAATTGAGTGTAGAATTACACAGTAGTGTCAAGAACATCAACAATAATAGAGATAGCAACTCTAAGACATTCTTCTTTTGTAGTTTTGGTGGGCACTAGATGTTTAAATGATTTGTAATGAGCCTTGTCTTTCTTGTGTGGCTCGTACAGTTTTTGTACAGTGCAGTGCAAGTAGCATTTAGAGAATAAAAGTAGTTAGAATTGTCTATTATTAAGTTTTTGGGACATTTAAAATCTTATCAATTGTTTCAGGCACATTTAGAACTTTTTAGCCCTCATTTAGGAATATGAATCAACCTAATATAAATGTTTTTTGATTTTTGGATGAATGCAAATAAAACTTAAGCATCCAGAAGCAGGTGAAGAATATCTAAACTTTACACAAAGGGCCAAGCCACCATGGGACTCGGACTCATTGCATCTACTGAGCACTACTGTGTGCTTTTTAACATAATAAATAATTCCCCATTGGAAGGGATCATTTCAGGCCAATGTGGTTCAACCCCCCCAAAAAATGAATGCAATTCCAAAAATTTACTACAACTGCCTTTCCTGTTAAACTAGTGGGGCCTAATTGGGCCTTCAAGGACCCGTACTGCAGTAATTCAAGTCCTACCTAACAGACACGTCTTTTTCCATAGCTATCAATGACTTTTCCTCCTCCACAGCCTCTTTGTCTTCTGGTGTGCCACAGGGTTCCATTATACTGTAGGTCCGGTTTTATTTTCACTTTATATGTTGCCCCGAGGTTCAGTCATCTCTAGCCATAACGTGTTGTTTCACATGTATGCAGATGATATACAAATCTACCTCCTGGTTACGCCAAACTCCCCAAACACACCTCAGTCCATTCACAGGTGTCTGGATGACAAACTCTGGCTCTCACAGAATTTTGTGTTTAACTCATTGACTGCCAAAGTCGTCTAAAGACGTCATTTGGTTTAGTAACGTTGACTGCCAAAGACGTCTAAAGAAGTCAACTGGTTTAGTAACGTTGACTGCCAAAGATGACTAAAGACGTTCATTGTGTTTTTCAGCTGGTGTTGCTAGGAGACAGTGTGACAAAGGTCTCCCAAGAATATGGAACTTGTACAATGATGTAGTGACCAACTGGTGACATGTAGGTGGCAGCAGCGCACCTTTGAATGAGAGATCACCTGTGATGGGCAGAGCTCAGAGGGAGAGGAAAAGAGTTTACAGGACCAAAAATGGCGCTACGAGAGTTGATGCTGAAGTTCCCAGCACACTCGACCAGAGCATGTGTGGAACAAAGTGGACTGAGTGTTGTGATGGTGAGAGAAAACGATCAAAAAAACGGGGCAAGTGTTGAGACTCCGCATGTCTGGGAGAAGGAGGAAGTTGCGTGTTGGGAGAATGATGGGGGGAGACTTGGAGGAATGCCAAAACTCTGACCCAGATAACAAAATAATAATAATTGGGCCATCAAAAGCCCGGTCTCAGTGCTGTTTTTTGTAGTTTTATAAAAGGAAACCAATGTTGAGATGTCCCTGAAGCAAAAAAAAAAAATGCTTCAAAGTCACTGATAGGTTTTTTCAGAAAAAGTAGTTTTTCTCAGCTTTTTGTCACAAACTGGCGATTTGTGTGCCTCTATTCAACTGCTGATTACGGAAGAACGAAACAAGCTGGAAACAAAATTATTTTTTTTCTGATGGAAGTAGAAAGTAATCTTTCAGATTGTCATAATATGGAATATTCTGTGGGTCTTGAAAAATCAGTGAAAATCATCTGAAACGCCTGGCAATATGAGGTTAGCTGCTCTGAAAATGGCTGGCAGTGAATGAGTTGAATGAGGGCAAATCCGAACTCATTCTTTTTGGCACTCAAAACCCACTCAGTAATGTTCCTGGTCTCCAGTCTCTCATCCCCCACACTGTCATCAGAAACCTTGGTGTAAATTTGGACACAAACCTGAGCTTTCACAAGCAAATTAAGTCTGTAGGTAAGGAAAGCTTTTTCCAGCTTCACCTTCTTGCAAAAATGAAGCCTTTCCTCAGCCGCCCCGACCTGGAAAAAACTATTCATGCATTCATCAGCTCACGATTTGATTACTGCAATGCACTGTATTTTGAACTCAGTCAGACCTCCATACACAAATAACAACTTGTGCAAATGGTGCTGCCCGGCTTCTCACCAACCCTTGCCAACATGACCATATCACACCTGTCCTTTACTCCCTGCATTGGCTCCCGGTCCTTTTCAGAATCTAGTACAAACTTTTGCTTTTTGTTTTCAGTTCCATTCACGGCTTCACAACTGCGTATTTATGTGAGACTTTGACCCCTCACGAGCCGAGCAGAGCCCTACATTCTGCCCAACACACCTGCTCGAGTTGCTCAGGTCCCGTTACAAACAGTGGGGTGATCGTGCTTTAGCTGTGGCAGGTCCAAAACTCTGGAACTCGTTGCCGATTGAATTACGTGCCATCAAAGACCTGCCCCTGTTCAAAGCAAAACTAAAGACTTAGCTGTTTAGAAGGCCGTTTGACACATGGTTCTGTTTCACTTGTTGTATATGTGATAATGGTCTGTTTTTAATTATATATAATGCTGTTTTAAGCACTTAAGAAATATAACTTGATTGATTGATTGATTGATTGATTGATTGATTGAAACTAGGCTAATAATTACTGCATTAGGTGATCTATACTATACTACTAATATGGTGCCACTACTAATAGATAAAAAAATATATATATGTATATATACTGTATATATATATATATATATATATATATATATATATATATATATATATAGCTAATTCTTTATATAAACATTTGTGCTGTCAATAGATTAAAAAAATGTGCAATTAATTAATTGTGCTGTGTAATTAATTAATCTATTTTTCAATCGCACCTAAAAATTGCTGAGAAACACCCTCAACTTTAGGTATTTTCATTTGAATTACATTATTGTGGCAGATAAAGGCTTAGCCATTTATATTCTGTTGTATTTCAGACTAGTCCCAAGGGATACGTGTCATATTGATGTGTACTTTAGTGATGAAATAAAACGTCATATGGAGTGCTATAAGTCAGCACTTCATAAACAGTAAGAACACTTTTCTGACACTGAACTTGTTGCTTTTTCTCTCCTTCAGATATTAACATTTATCCAGTGAGTTTGTTCATTTGTCAGTCACGTTAGCTGTCCGTGCTAGCTGCTACATGTTTAGCATTGAGGTGAGCAAAAGCTCCGGTGATAAGGCAGACTTTCCTGCACAATTTGCACACAACTTGGCTTTAGTTTTCCATCGGTTGTTTTTAAAAGCGAAAATTAATGCAAACAACGCAGAGCGGCTCGGCAGTCTCCCGTCTTATTGTAGTTTGTGCATCAGTATTATGGGTACACCACATGAGAAAGGTTCCGCGCTGTTTGGAGTGCTAAAAAAAAATTGATTAACGGCATTATTTTTAAAGTGCGTTTTTTTTTTTTTCCTGTAATTAATTCATCACAATTAAGGCGTTAAAGTGACAGCCCGAATAAAAATACAACATAACTTGTAATTAAGCTGAAAAATGATGTTGTACTGTTTGCAGCTGTGATCCTTAACCCATGCATTACTAAAGGTGTTGGGATTTTTTTTTATTTATTTTTTCCTCTCCCAGCTCTCTGAATTAGAAAATTCTCCACTTAAGCCTTTGTCAATTTGCTGTATTGGTAGCAGCAAATGCATTAAAAAATAAGGGAAAACAAAAAGCTAAGAATAAAATGAATAATGCAATAAAGGCTGATGCAAAGCTTCCCACAGATAAAAATAAGATAAGAATAAGAACCACAGATAAGACAAAAAATAGGCTGCATTTTAATGGGACAACATCTAATGAACACACACCAAGAGAACAATGTGTCGGGTCTGCTGCAGTACAAATAACTCAGTGCATCTAAAAAAAATATTTGGTTTTACACCTTTGTTCATTTTTCCATTGCTGAAACTCGTGAGCCTGAGAAGTAATTTCTGCCGCCTCAGCTTTTTGGATTACAGATGCTACAATTTGTTTTAGCAGCTGCTGAATCTGACAGCATTTATTTTCCCATCGCACCTTACTGCCTGTGTGTTTGAGCCCACTTACGTTTGGCAGAAGGCACAAAAGGAATAGGTCGACGTTGGACATATTTTACTGTCGGTGCATGTGTGTCTGCACATCACTGTGTCTGCACACCGTGTGCCCGCTCCATTGTGTTTGTTACATTTCCAGTCACACGTGATTGATTACTGCTTCAGAACTACTCATCTGGAGGTTCCCCTGGTACCTCGCAGTACTTGAAAAACAGTCACACGGCCAGCAGTTGACTCACACACTGTGGAAGGAAAAAAATAATAAAAAATCACTCTTGAATTTCACTGAACCTGTGCGGCAACAGGAAAATAGCCCCCGGTCCCACCTGGAATGGTAGTCCTATGATTGCTGACTCAAATAACAATGAAAATAATGCTGGAAGCTTCACTGGGGTATGGTGGAGCTTGGCCCATGCTCCATTTAGCTGCTGCAGCAGCAACAGCTTGACGAGGAGGATGATTGCTGTTCCTATAGTGCTGTGATTGATAGCCGCGTGGCCCACACTGCACCCTAGAGTTCAGCTGCAGGACAGAAATTTACTCTCCACATGCAGTGATATATGTGCTGTTTTTTTTTCCAAGTTCAAAATTTCATCTATTTTTTTAATTTTTTAATTTTTTTTTATTTTTATATTATTGCATACAGGAATGTATTTCAAACAACTTTCACACTTTTCCAAACACTTTTTGAAACTGACCAAACCTACAAACCTGAAGCACACTGATTCGTCACCTTTGAAAGTTCTGAAAGCATTTTAAGCGAGTGACCAAGTAGCACATCAACATGTGCTCATTTGAGCCATAAAACACGTGGAAAATCCATTTCATGCCGGCATTTCAGAGATTTTTCCAGACCCACCATTGTGCTACTGACTAAACTTCCAGTTGACTTTAAAATAAGAGCCCTATTTACAAAAGAGTTAAAAAAAAAAAAATCTAATGGAAGACCAGAAGAGATGCATTTGTTTTGAAAAGGGGATGTTTGATTGTTAGATTGAAGCTGGTCCCGGGGCGATTTTACATTCCACTTGCAATGCATCATGGGGCGCCGCGGTTGAGTATGAGTAGTGTGCCCACCGTGCATACTTGGGAAATTTCCTGATATAGTATACATTTGTGTATTTCTCACGTACTCAATCTTTGTGTACTAGCTAATGTGAATGCACTACATACTCCTTTTGAAGTCAGACCCGAGTATGAGTAGTATGTTTGTATGCAGTTCCTACAATCGTCACCAAGAAGGAGGAGATTGACGGTGAGAATGGTAAATGGACTTGATTTACATTATATAGCGCTTCATAACCACTGAGGTAGTACCAAAGCGCTTTATAATATCAGCTCATTCACACACCAATGGGACTGAGCTGCCATGCAAGGCGCTAATCAACCATTGGGAGCAATTTTGGGTTCAGTGTCTTGCCCAAGGACACTTCTATACATAGACAGGTATGGAATTGAACCCCCAACCTCTGAAGACGACCCCTTTACCACCTTAGCCACGGTCACCCATAAAGACGAAGATTAACCAAAACCAAAACCAATTACTGGTAAAACAGCCAAATGTCCTAAAATACATTTATATAATGGCCATAAAACCACAACCTTGGCAAATCTAAGGATGACGTATTCATTTTACTATTACATTCACTGCATCAGGACATTTTCTGGACTAAACTTAACTTTAAAGGACAAAATTAACACTCCCAAAATACTACCGGCTGTCATCACTTTTTTTTTTTTCTTTATCACCAACCAAACCCTCCTGGTTACTTTCAATAATTTCTCCGTTCTCTGTGCTACTTCTCGGCAAGGTCATTTTATATTTGTTCAGTGCGCTCGTGTTGAGGGTAGTAATTCTTGACGATATCATCTTGGAACCTAGAATATTGTCATATATTACAGTCCATTAATTAAGACCATCATTACTTCCTCCATCCCCATCTTCTCATCTATCCCTCTGAAACTCTTTCCTCCTCTATCTCCCCTTCACCCACAGCTTATTATTTACAGTATGTATCACATACAGTATCTTCATCTACAGTTCACTTCCAATGTGTCCCTTATCTTGTGCCCTTCATTTTTTATTTGGACTTGGAACTTTTTATCTTTCTTATTCTCATTTTCTTAGTCTAATTTGTACTGGTTTTCTCCTCTGCATCCTATTCATTTTTGTAATAATGAATGAGCCTATGCAATTTCCATTGACCTTCCCAGTTTGGCTCCTGGGAATGGCTTCCAGTGATGTTAGCATGTTATTAAGGGAGGTTTCTATAGGTTTATTAATAATAATAATAATAATAATAATAATAATAATAATAATAATGCATTGGATCTTATATAGCGCTTTATCAGAGACACTCAAAGAGCTTTGCAGAATTGAAGCATTATTCTTTCACTCCACACTTAGTGATGGTAAGCTACTATTGTAGCCACAGCTGCCCTGGGGAAGACTGACAGAAGCGAGGCTGCCATAGTGCGCCATCGGCCCCTCCAATACTCACTCACACACTACATTCATACTAGGCTATGTGGATGAAGAGTCTTGCCCAAGGACACAATGACAGATACCACAGATACCATTATTGCACATTCTGAAAAAAAAAAAAACTCTACTTTATTATGCAGCCTGATGATAACAGTCTATTCTGTTTGTTTAGTTTTTTACTCAATCTTTGCCTCCTTGATTTGATTTGCAAATGTACCATTTCTGTAACAACTTGTGCAAACTGCTGTTTTTGATATATAACTGTGCTAGATTGAAGAAATTAAAATATTAAAAATGAAAAATGTCGGCTAAATTTTTCATAATAAATTGTAAAAAAAAAAATTCTACAAAAATAAAGAAAATACCTGGTCAGTTGATATGTAAGCATTACATTACCATTGACAGCAAAGCAATGCCAATCAACAAATAATGAATTGAATTCCAGAGCATCTGCACCTGTTGCTATTTTATGAAATGTTGATGATACAAAGGATTGAAATCAATAGAATGTTTCATAAATATCACAATTTGCATGCCTAAGTAGATAATTATAGCATTTACACCATTTTATCACATTAGTCAATCATGGTTATGTCAGAGACTTTGGGTGGGTGGGTGAACCTAGTGGGTGCAACACTACGTCTGATGGATGTAATTTTCACTAGCCATTAAACCCAATACTTACCTCCAACACCACAATGATTTAAAAAAAAGGAATCTCATTTGGTCGATAAAAACAGGTGCATTAAGAATGAAAAGACACAGAGCCCACCTTGATATTGATTACATTTGGAAACAGTGTGTCAGTTATTTATTTAATAGGACCTTCTGGGTTAAAGAGGAAAAATGCTACAATGAGAAGGGTTCAGTAAAAATATTTAGTCTGCACCAGGGGTGGACTGGGACAAAAGTTCAGCCCTGGCATTTTCGGTCCAGACCAGCCCACTATATTATCAGCTACACCATTTAGAAGCCGTTATTAAGTCAATAATGCTCATCATGTGGCTTCTTATGTCTTCATTCCCTTTTTTACCTATTTCTTTTGGCTATTTTGCAACTTCCTTTGTCCCATTTTTCAAAAAGTTGGGACACTTTAGCTACCTTTTGACAAAAAATGTCCATTTTTTTTCCTATTTTTGTCCATTTTTGCAGGTTCATTTTGACACATTTATCCAATTTGTGTCCTTTCTTTAATTATTTTTGGCAACTTTTCACTCAAATAAGCCAAGTTTTGCCCAATAAATAATAACCATAATAATGCATGGGAACCCTACATTGTCTCTTTTTGTTCCGCATTTTTGCCCTTTTTCACTATTGTTTGCCACATTTTGTCCCCCCTTTACCCTTTGCCATTACATATACCACCTGGTTCCTCTTTATTTGCCCATTTCTTGACCACTCTAGGCTGCTTTTTAGTCACTGGGAGTTGATTACGTGCTTGAAATACTTCACCAGATGCATCTCAGGTGAGACCGAAACCTGTCCCAACCGACAGACGAAGCAAGACGCGGCCATTTCTTTCCCATTGTTGTTTTCCTCAGTCAGAACAGATGTTTCTGATCAAAGCGACGTTATCCAGCTGTCCTGCTCCTTTTCAGTCCTTCTCCCGGAGTTGTCGCTCAGGAATCTTCCTCCCATTCCCCGTTTCATGACTTCACTAATCCAGCCTCGTAAAAAAATGAACTGCCCTTCTCAATTTCTACAGCTCAGCCTCACTTGCCATTCCTTTCTCTGGTTAACATCTCTTTCAATTTTCAACACTTTCCTTCCCCCCTATTCTTTGTTGTTCCTTTAACATCTATAATGAAAATATTAATTTTATCTTGTACATTATTTACTTGTTCACAGAGGTGTAAAGAGTACTGATATACTGTACCCTTCTCAAGTAGAAGTACTGTTACTTGCTTGAAATTTTACTCAAGTACAAGTAACTCAATTAAATAGTACTCAAATCAAAAGTTACTAGTTACTTTCACCCCCCACGTTTATTTTTGGTAATAAATATTGCCACGGTTCCCTTGTATATAGTAAACATCTCATGTATGAACTTAAAAAGGAAGAGACCAAGTCTTACACAATTGGAACTTGTTTTTTTTTTTCCACAGAAGCATCTGTATAAAATAAAAGTTTTGTCAAAATGTATAATTATTTGTTTTTATTTTTATAAAATAACACAAATGAATTAAATAAAAAAATTGACGCGGCACTGGCTGGAGAAGCCACGCCTCCAGGAAGCTCTATGCCGTGATTGACATGTAAACAGACACGCCCACGAAGGCATGAGCATTTCCGCGTCCTTCACGCAGTGCTATGTATGTATTTTCTACAGTCTATGTATGTACCGGTGAACGCCCCGCCCCCATGCTCTGTCTCATGTTTATAAAGCAGCATGAGCTCAGCTACGGAGTGGGTGGGAGGAGGAAGTCAGTGTCCCGTCTATAGACACGCCCACTCATGAATATGCATAAGTAGACCGCAAATCAGCCTGTTTGTGTAGAGTTGCTCAGAAAGTGACTTTTCAGAGGCTAAAACTCTGGGAAACAGGCGAGTTTGGGAAAATAAACCTCAAATACTATGTTTTTGGGGTTTTTAGAACAAATGGAGATGGGTGAAAAATAGCGTGACATGGGACTTTTAAAGCGTACTTAAGTACAAGTAAAATTACTGATTTAGAAATATACCAAGTACCCATCAAAGCAACTCAAGAACAGTAACGTGACTATTTGTAATCCGTTACTTCCACCTCTGCTTGTTAGAATGTTTGATCAAAGGTAGATAACTGCTCCGTGCTCCACCTCCCGACATTTACTTTACAGGATAGGAAACCGGACGTAGATTTATTTCATGCACATACAAACACGTACACAGCTGCAGCTGCATCAGTGTTCACATGAAAGGAAAGGCAAATGCACTGAGAGAGAGTGAGTGAGTGAATGTTAATCTCTCTGTGGGAAACAGAGACTTGGGAGGATAAAGTGATAACTTAATTCCAAGCTGTTTGCAGAGGAAGTGTGTGTATGTGTGTGTGTGTGTGTGTAAGAGTGCATGTCTGTTGGAAGTGCCACAGTCCGTACCTTCGTGCATACTTCCGTCCAAATCTGCTTGTTTTCTGACGCCTGTGTGGCCCGCACCAGTGCGTGCGAACATACGCTCCAGTCCATGTGGGCTGGTGTGAGCAGTGAGTTTCTATCAGTGTATTATGCACACATCCCTGAAAGCGCCAACAGCAGTTTATTAGACACATTGACAATGTCATACAGCAGTTAATCGGATCTCTGTCTTCAATATTCCCTGAAGGAGAGATTTCACATTTTTGTCGTGTCACACACCCTCCAGAATATCGGAGGTGCCTGTCTAACCAGCTGTGCTGCACACTGACTGAGGCTAAAAGACATTTAAACTGCCTGTGAAGTAATATTTAGATCCGAATGTAAACGCTTCACTACATGCTGACTGTCCATGCATAAAAGTACATGAACACTGTAGAAATAATCATTATTTGTCCATTTGGTCTATCTAAAAAAAACTAAACTGATCTGTAAATCACCACATCTTTGGAAACTAATTTCAACCTAACCAATATCAATAGTGTAACAATAGGTAATCTACATCTGTATCCACAAAGTCAGTTGTCACTAAATTAGGACTACGGTGGTACGGAGGCAAACTGAACTGTTGACAATGGTCTGTTTTAACTGTAAAACTACTTTCACCATAGAGCAGAAATTGGATCTAACTACAGCATAGACGATAATCAATTTTAGTATTAGTAAAAGATCCAGTATGGCAGGGATATACAATTGATGGTCCACTGGTGCACATGTGACCCTTCTTGGTCCCACCGCTGCAACAAGGCCTGCACCGCAAAATAGTTAAGAGCATTTTGGCAGTAAACGCGAAATAAAATTACAGATATTTTCATAAAAATGATGTATATTATTATTTTAATGCATATAATGTTTAACAAAGATTCCAATGGACTTAATCATGGGCTTTTGTTGTCATGTTTCTGTTTCCTTTTAACACCTGTAGTGTTTACATAAAAACAACATAAAAACTGATCTACAAATTACCACATCTTTGGAAACTAAGTTCAACCAAACCGATATTACTCGTTTAACAATGGGTAATCTATATCTGTGTCCACAGCTGGCCTGGTGATGTCGGTAAAGTCAATGGTCACTAAATTAGATAATGGATCTAACAGCATGTAAGAAATTCAATTTTAGTTTTAGGAAAAGATCCAGTTTGGCAGGGTTTTACAATTGATGGTCCACAGGCCACATGTGACCCTTTAGTGAAGGGTCTGCACCACAAAATAGTGAAGAGTTTATTGGCAGTAAACAAGAAATAAAATTATAGATATTTTCATAAAAAATGATAATATTCTTTTAATGTATTTCATGTTTGAAAAAAGATCCTAATGGACTTAGTCACGGGCTTTTCTTGGTGTATTTCTGTCTCAGGATGTGAAAAAAGAAACTTTAAATGACCATCAGGAAGTTTTGTCAGACCTTGAAGGCAAAACTCGAGGTAATGGTAGTGATTTTCTTAATCTGTAATTGAAGAGTTCTGTAAACTAAACCGTGTAAAGTATAGCTATCCCTTGACAGAATAGGCAATGTTATGTCATGTCCACTTCCACCATGCATTAGAAAAATACACATTTTAGACACTATCTACCAAGCATACTAAATTCTATTATGATTTTTTTTTTTTTTTTTTTTACCTTGCTCTCCTTTTTTACCTTTCCCTCCCTCACATTGTTGTGGCCCAGCTGTCTCAAGCTCTTAAGTGTTCCATGAAATTTAAGTTGGATTTGTATTTTCCTGAACCAGGGAGATATTATTGGAATCCTTTCATGGGGTCAAATAATTAGAAAAAAAGAAAAGAAAAAGTCATGATGTATTCAAATAAAGAAAGAAAGAAAACAAATAGAAAAGAAAGAGTTGAATGACAATGGTTTGACTAAACTGAAAGTTTTATTTGTGTTTCAACATCTCAATCTTGTTCTATCCGTATATTTTAAATCACATCCCTGTGCACCCATTGATTCAATTGGAACAGATACAACAAAATATTTTGTTTCTTTTCAAAAAACGATATAAAGAAACTTTAAACTTCAATAATTTAATTTAATCTCTTGACATCTGTCAGATAAAAATAAACATTTTCAAAGAAGTGAAAACTATATTAGTTATTGCTTTACACTTTGCATTGTAAGATAGATTTCAGATCAGAACCAAAGTTCTCCCATTTAGAACATTATATGGTCTCAGGCAAGGCTCTATTAAAGCATTATACTTATATTTTACTGCTGGTTTTATAATTGCATATTAATGAAAACTACATTCATCACATGCATTTGTGTTGGTTTGAAACTTGGCTTGAAATCCTTGCCAACTGATATTGTAATTGCCTGTGTAAAGTGCTAACAGAGGTGTAAATTCACCTTATCATGTCAAGATCTTCCAAAAGTTGGACAGACCTGACTGCATTTTTTATTTTTTTTTTTTATTAAATGGCACAAAAAAAAAAAAAGTAATGCAAGACTTTTGAAATATATTAACCTTTACATGACCTTTTCCCTTCTGAAAACAGGTTTCCAGACAGGATCAGTTTGTGTTGGGAATAAATTTGCATCAACTTGTAAGATAATATAAAATAAACCTACATACATTACATTATCCATCAACACAGTCTCTGGTCAAAGCAATAAACCTTGTCTGTCGGGCTCACCCTTTGACTTTTACAAGTATCCTGTTTTATTATTGCTTCCAGTATTTTTATACTCTTATTGATCCTCCATTAAGGGAATTTCTTTCTGGCAGTATACGCGCACAATGCCAGCTTGTTTTTAGTGGAAAGAAAAGTAGAGTTAAGCGCGTGTATAACATACAAACTACTCAGAGAGGCCAGATTTTTGGATCGTCACTTGTTTTGGAAATACAAATAATTTGTCAATGATTTTATGTTTAGTTCAATGAAAAAGTAAAAAAAAAAAAAAATAACACCTTCAAATAGGATTATAAGTTATTTGACATAAGATGGTAAAACTACTTCAATTGAACTGAGGTCATTTTCTGAGGTATTTTTATTTGTTTTGTTTTTTACAGATTAGGAAAGTATAGATTACAAGCGTTCAAAATTAAATGTATCATCATACATCTAAATCTGGGCAAATTTGAAAAAGATGTGTTCATCTGAACGGTAATTTTCTAGTTCTTTGGCAACTGAAACAGCTTCAGTGTTTCAGAACTTTTCGCATATTCACAATGATCACATGAGATACATTAACAAAAGACCCGCAAATGCATTAAATCCACCCCCTACTGTCATACTCTCAATTTACAGTCACTGGCATGACATGCTTGATAAGAGTAGTAACACTTATTGCACGTTCACACTAAACCCGTCAAAAGCCTGAGGTGTGCATACACAATATATGGTGGACGTGCTTCTAGGAGCGTTGAGAGGTCCGGCTGCACTTTCCCGCGCCTCCTGTGTGGCGCGTTTTGAAGCTTTACGAGCGGGGGACCCTGCATATTTGGGGAATATTGCGGTGCGTCGACCAATCAGGAGCTTTCCCCAACCATGACAAATTCAGAATAATGAAGAAAAAAACACTAACAGGAGACAGATGGACAGGCACTCTTCTGCTGCCATATAGCGCCTGTACTTGGTGTCCTGGTAGGCGATACAAGCGCCAATGCGGGTCAGCAGGTCGTCAAACTGGGCACGACGTTGTCTGGCTTTATTTATTTATCAAATAAAGCCAAGCCACTCTCTTGATAAATGGGAGTGGGAGGTGGCGTGTTCAGCAAGGACCTCCAAACTTTATTCTCCATTCAACCACACTTCTCTATAGCCCTCGAACATCACAGCGTACACACTGAGTCACACCAAAATACATCCAACCAGAAACACAGCCTTCTCAACACAATAATGTTCCCCATCACTTCACAGTCACTGGGTGAATTATGAACGTAACTGATCGCCACAATATCATCTATTGTATGAACACCACCGGCGAAAGAGAAGCCCCTCCCCAAAACACGCTCAACGAGTTCTCTTCCCAACTTGTTTGGACGCGCGTCCAGAGTATCTTCAGTGCTCGGTGACAAGCGTCCAATGAGCGCAAGAGTGCAACTAGGGGTGTGAGGCACAATTTATGACGCCCGAAATACGTTTGGTGTGAACGCAGCATAAATATAAAAAGGGGGGAAAGGATGGAGCTTTCCAACAGACTGCACCTTTAAAGCCAATGTAAACTGCAATTGCACATAAGGCGGCGTTGTTATCAGTCGCCCTTTCTAAATTGCAGATAACTTCCATATGCATCACTTGTTAATGCAAAATTATGGACGATGATTACAAGTTATATATGGTTGCTCCTTCGCAAGCACTAACTATTGAAATGTGATGGATACAATTAATAATGAATGGCCCAATAAGAAAGAAAACAGTCTCCCTGCAGATCTCAACCCCAAACCAATTGTTTAATCCACAAAATCTAAAGAGCGCAATAAAAACTGTTAATGGAAACACCTGAATTTTGAAAAAAAACACTCAAATATCCCAAAAACTTTTTACGCTTTGGAAGCGTTATGGAAACACGCTATGGAAACACCTTTTTCCGCAAATACACGTCAGAGCGTGACGTACATGGTCACATGACTTGAGGTACCTGGTCACATGACCACTTATCTCAGAGAAAACACGATGCGGTATGTGTAAACAGAAGAGGAGACCGGGACATTTGTTAGTATTATACTTAAACATTATTACTGCCACATTAGACATGAAACAGTAAAGTAATACAGAGTTTTATAAGGAGGTTTGGAGCGTCTGTCTTTTTGTAGCGAAGTCTCGCGGGATGAGATTTCACGGTATTTACGAGGGTGCTGCCCAAAACAAACTTCAATGGAAACACGTTCAAATGGCATTCATACTTTGTCGACATTTTAAAACATTGCTTGTATTTAGCGAAAATCTGTAATGGAAACCCAGCTACACACACTCAATTACCACACATGAAATAAGGTATTTTAAAACACAAAATATTCCTTTTAAATCACACATGATGGTCTGATTTTTATGGAAGCCCGTTTTCGCCACTAAAAAAAATAAAAAATCACCAAGGAAAGTCATAATTATGAGTTAGAAAGTCATAATTATGAGTTAGTAAAGTCATAATTATGAGATAGAAACATTTTTGGTACATCCATCTGTACCCATGGCACTGACCAGAAATCTCAATTTGTTGTTCAATAAACTGTGCTACTTCAGTTTTATCCTTTGACGCCAGAGCCCCTTTTTGCTTTTTCAAGGGTGCGCTTACTCAGCATATTTCTATGTGAATTTGCAAGCAAACAAAGCATTTCATCATTTGTAAAGCCTCGTCTAAAGTAGTTTTCGATGGATGTACCAAAAATGTTTCTATCTCATAATTATGACTTTCTTTCTCATAATTATGACTTTCTATCTCATAATTATGACTTTCTATCTCATAATTTGACTTTCTTTGGTGATTTTTTTTTTTTTTTTTTTAGTGGCGGAAACTGGCTTCCATAGTTTTTACATTGATTGGGTAGTTTAAAACTAAACTTTCATAAAATGTGAAAAAAAACAAATCATGTAATGTTTTTGAACAAAACAACCTTGAAACCTGTTTTGCACCAAAATTGAAACGCTGACTTAGGTCACAGTAACAGTTTTTTGTTTTTGCTTATTTTTTTTAACTGTTTCTTTCTATTTCTCGAAGCAACATTATCATGTGGCGCTCCACAGTAAGAAAAATGTGATGATCTTAACCTAAACTGATAATCCTCCTGGGCTCTGTCTTCGAGTGTCAGCCTTTTCAATATTTTACTGCTGGACTTTGAAAAGGCACGGCTCCCCTTAGGCATAACAAATGGGATTCACTGACAAATGTTCGTGTGAGTTACAGCCATAGCTGGAAAGCGACAGTGACTCAGTCAGCTTGAAATGTACATGCCAATGAATCCACTCGGAGACCTATGTGCTCATAGCATCACTGCACATTATTACACACACACTACTAACACCGGGTATATAACACTTTAAGATGATCAATCAAAACGCCCGCTCTGCACTTCAATTTGATTTCACACTACCACTGTGCAGTCACATCATAACTTCCAGATGGTTACTCACCAAAGCACACACATGCGTGCACAATTGATGAAACCACATTTCCATACATGTGTTGCTCTCAATGATAAATGGCATCACTGTTTTATCCAGTTTGATTGTCATCATCGTGGGCCTTTGTTCCTGTTCCAGTGCACATGTTGGTTGAAGTCTATTGTGTCCCTGCATTGGAGACGTCTAAATGTCACACTGTTCACCTGTGAGTCTGTATGTTTCCAGTGCAGTCGTTATGTTTTATGACGCGGCTATAAAAGTCCGTTCGAGCTGCCCGGGAACAGTGGGTTGTTTACTTTTAGAATTTTTACAGACTAACAAACCAGATTTATTTGAAATGTTGTGAAATAGTAATGATACATGTAGTGCCGCTCTTTGTGAAGACAGGGGTTGTTACTATTTTTAAAAAAGTCCTCAAACATAAATGGAAAAAAGGGTTCTTTGCTGCATATTTTAAAAGCAAACACTTAATCATCACGTTTCATATTTGTTCATTAGAATCAAATTGCATCTGTTTCAATGATGAAATTGCATTTCTATCTTTCTTTTTCTTTGCTAAAATATTTTAATAATGCTAAATGAGTAGTGTTACTTTTATGCCCATCTGTCCGGCTGTTCAGAGAAACATAACAAATAGCAACCAGCAACATAATTAAATACATATGTAATTGCTTCCTTCATTGTGTCACAAAATATTGTCAATTTAATTGCCAAAAATCATGGCTTTCAACCTGGCAATGGGATACATAAATGATACTGGAACTGAAAGCTAACTGTGAAATCCTAATCTAGATACAGTATACAGTATATTATATGGGTAGCTGATGTTGTTTCCAACATCTTTGACATCAAGTATTGATAAGAATTAATTTGTCTTCTCTTTCCACGGCCTAATAAATGAATACAGCCATTAATATGACATGTAATGTTGACTTTTTACGAGCAAATTTTAATGTGGTATCACATCACATCACTCATCTAATTGGATGTTTTCTAAGATAGATTTAAAGAATGTCTGCTCCGTGGTTTACAGTGGTTCATCTTGAACAACAAAGCTCATCAACTACATTTGACACAGGGCCAGAATTTTTTTTACAGAGAGTAGTATATCAATTTTAATTTCAAATGTACTTGTTTTTTTTTTTTTTTTTTTTTTATAACTCATTATCCATGTTGTGATCGATGTTAAAGCCATATTTTTTGTCACTCATTATACTGTGAAATATAACCTTACAAAAAATCATGGCACAACAGTCAATGTATTTGTCATTTAAAATAAACATTATTTCTAATATAGAGTATAATGATGTGTTAACACACATTTTAAATTCTCATTTTGTAATGAAGGCTAATAAAACAATATTTAGTGGCTCCTGCGCAGTTTTATTTCTAGAGATTTTATTGTTTCCGGTATGGGACCAAGACTGAGCCTTGTATTTTCAATTCATGTTCTAAACAAGAACATATTCATCATCATTATTATGACTATCAATTTTACCTTAAAAAAACATTATAAAACGCCATGTTTTTCATGCTTTCATTTGTTAATTTTTGACCCTATTGCTCTCTTTCAAGAACCCCTGTAGTGCCATGGTGTACCCCTAGGGGTACACATACCCCCTTTTTAAGAAACACTGCTATACGCAGAGGTGAAAGTAATGAATTACAAGTACTCACGTTACTATAATTGAGTTTCTTTTATGGGTACTTGTACTTTTTTTGAGTATATTTCTAAATCAGTTATTTTACTTGTACTTAAGATTTTATAAGAAATTAAGTAATTCATTACATTTTTGCACCTAATCATTACTGAGTAAACAATTAACGTGATGCCAACCTTATGAATAAAACTTCAAGTAAAGTGTTACCCAAAACCCTTAGTTTCTTCTTGTATTCATTTTCTGACATGAAATGTTGATAATGTGGCCCTCATTTCAGACAATCATATTTTTAGTGGCCCCCGGTGTGATAAAAGTTGCCCATCTCTGAAATACGGCCCTCCTGGTGATATAAGGCTTTTCTATTTAGCGATTGGTAGATGCCAGCTTTGGCTTTGCCTTTGTTTATCCTTCGGAGAGTTATTCTCACTGTCTGTGTTTCTCTTATCTTGCTCTGCCTCTGTGTATCTGCGCTCACCTTTTCCTCTTCCGTCTCCATCACTTCATCTCCCTCTCACCTTGAAAGCACTCACCTTTGCTCCCACTCGGAACAACTCGTGCGTTCATCAGCGCCGTATCACCAATCATCTGCAGTCGGCACACACGCAACTCATGCATAATCTACCTTATAGCAGAGAATCGCAATTACACTCGTGTACCCACTCACACACATGCACACCGCCCTGCATAATGCTCTCATGCCTCACCGCCGCACATACAAGCAGGCCTAATAAACATAATGACATTCAGCTCAAGTGCTATTGATCTCTTGATAATAGACTGAGCATGGTAAACAGCATCAGAATATCCTCTATAGTACCAAAGGAGAATGAAAATTATCAACATATTTTATGTTTCACTGATTCCACTGACAAAATAAGTGATGCGTCACTAAGTAGCACAGCAATGCACGTACCCAAGGTGAAACAGGTCAGATAAATGTTATTTTTGAATTCAGATATGATTTATTTGGTAATCGGGACGATATCAGGCGTGCGTGTTTTGGATAAAATAAACAAAGAAATGTGCTTGTTACAACAAATTATAGAATAAATTCAGGTAGAAGCAACAATAGCCAGAAAACTAAGGGAATAGACTTCATTTACTGTAAATAACTTCATTTAATCAGCTTATGCGTGATTTAATGATCCCATTGTGTGGCGGCGAGAATCATTTGTTACCACAAGCGAGTCAAACAATTGCTCTTCACTATGTCGTTTTTATGAATAGCGAACAGTGAATAGAAGACACAATACACCTGCTAACCCTCATCCAAATAAAAATATTATTCTGTTGCCTTCTACTCTCTCTCACTCTAAAGCCATGGGAACAAATAATATAAAGAAATGTGTATTTTATTTAATGTGACTATAAGTCTTACAGTTTAAGAGCTTAGCTACAGGCTTAACTACTTTTGCGCACCAAAAAACATCCATTCCTTAAATTTGCATATGGTAAGTATCAAGTATCCTTTGAAATAGCATAAAGCTTTATTTAGACAAATGATTATCAGATGCTAAGCTAATAGGTTTTTAATTTTGTTGGTGTGACAAATAAAAAAATTTAAAAAATTGTGTTAGTATTTGGGACCTCTGCTGGACATTTAACACCACTATTTCTTTGTTAATGCATACCTATGGGACAGCATCCATCCCTCCAAACATGGCTACAATCTATTTCACCGATTACAATAAAAAGGTTAAATTATATAATTATTGAATATAATAGATTTCACTTAAAACCAATAAAGGTTAAAGTCAGGCAAAACGCCTGACTTTAACATTTTAAACAAGGCCGTGGCTATGGATATGTTAAACGTATGCCGCTGCATATGCAATTCTATGCATACGCAGCACCCCTCAACAACCCTCAGTTGTATTTTAGCTCATATTTATTTTTAGCCACCCCGCTAACACTTTAATTTTAGCCCTAACCCAGGAATTACCCTAAAATATTTATTTTTGTTGGATATGTATTTTAAAAGATGGAATTTGCCGTGTTAAATATGTTAAAATGAAAAAAATGTATATGACAAAAGTGGGATTTGAACCCACGTTAGCGAAAAGAAGAAACCTTGTGTGCAGTGCCAGTCATCCTCTAGGCACTTTTTTTAAACAACAAGTTAGGGAAAATCCTTCTTTACTATTCAGTGTGGTCCTCAACCAACACCAGATTACGTATAATCTCAATTGCTGTACATTCATGGTTGTAATAGGAAGAAAAAAAATAGGAACATTTCCAGAACTAGAGAAGCTACTAAAAATTCAACACAATATAAAGACTAAATCAGACAGACATAAGATCAGTGCTTTAAACAAAAATATGCCTGAAGTCAGTATTGATGGATGTAGTTAAAAAGCCTGTGTTTTGCTGAGTTGTTAAAGGGCGAGCTACTATACTCACATGTGTATTCATTTATCCTTGATTATTCATTAGTTAACCAGAATTGTCCTCTTTTAAGGTCAGATTACCATCAGCTCTGTGCCAGACATGGACTCTGAGAGTAAAAGTGGGCCGCTGTTTGATTAGCTGATTAAACACAGCTGGGTTCACCTGTTCAAACGTCAGGTGCCACTGAGCAGGACCTCATCATTCCTGTGGAGCAGAATCAGCGCACAAGCATTGTTTGATGAAGTGAAGTCACCGACTGAGAAGATGGCATTTAACTTAAGTTTACCAATGTAATGGAAACCCTCTGAAATTGTTTTAAAAAGAATAGTGATATAAAGGCACACCGTGGACTTTGACCTAAAGAGTTGACCCATATGAGTTATTTTAAATGATTCCTCAGGCCAATATACACTAAACAGTATCAATGCTCCGAGCGGGGCTTCTCTCTTGAAATACCGACCATGTAAGTTTTGAGAGATGGACCGTCATGTGACCTGGAGAACGTTTCACTTTACAGCAGTCACGTAACCACAGGCTCAGCAGGGCATTTCCCGACCAGGCGCCATTACTGTGGGCAGCTGAAACGAGTTTAGCCTCTGTTTACAGCCAAAAGAGCACAATATGGTAGTTTCATGTTGGGTCAATGGTGCATTTATCACCGCGATAGTTCAGTTAAACGTGGATTCTTTAGTAAGGGAAGTCTGCGAGTCAGATCCGTGACTTCGGGATAAGGATTGGCTCTAAGGGCTGGGGTGCGAAGCGGGGCTGGGCTCGCGTCGCGGCTCCATTTTATGGGCTGGAGGAGCAGCTCCCTGGTCTTGCCGCCGCTGCCGGCCCCCTTTGCCGGGGGTTGGAGGGGACAGGCGACTTGGCGTGTGGACGCCGCGTTGACCCTTGGCAAAGGGGGCCGACGACTGCGGCGAGGCCAGGGAATAGAGGGTAGCGCCACTGATGTGGCGAGGAGGGCCGAGCGCCGGGGAGAGGAGGGCGGTGGTGGCGGCTGCTTGTCCAGCTCATACTCCAGCCCATAGACTGCAGCCACGGTGCGAGACCAGCCCTGCTTTGCACCCCAGCCCTTAGAGCCAATCCTTATCCCGAAGTTACAGGTCAACTACTGTCTGCATACACAATCAAAAGACAAGGGAGGCTGGCCCGACGGACTGATTGTTGATTTTTGTGACCGTGCTGCGGCGCTTGTGGCCACTAGGGGCTCTTGCGTGAAAGTTACAGGTCTAGCGCCCCTAGTGGTCAAAAGTTACACGGTGTGCCTTTAAGACTTAAATGATGTGAAACATACAGTAACTAACTCAACAACTAACTCCTCTCAGAGACTCTGGACGACAGTTTAATGTTTGCTAAGAGTAGTATCCAACTAGTTTCACTGCTAAAACTGTTAGCAATATTTCAAATTATTACATTAAACATCATCTTACTTTGACATATTCTTAGTATCAATAATGAATTACGTGTCTTGATAAATAATAATGCTACAAAAACCCATCGAGTGTTTAATTTATTTCTTCGATCTCTTTCAACATGTAATGCAAGGCCACCGACATCGTCATCAAAGCTGACATCAAAGTCACATTTTTGACGGAAATTACTCTTTATGTAAATATGTTGCACAAACCCATTAAAAGCAACTCGACACTGAAAGATCAAAGAAAGCCAGCACTCCGTGATGCGAATGTGCATGTACAGAGGCTTTATTTTGAGACATGTGCATAGAGATATATAACCAGTGTGGACTCTGTGCTGTGCTGTGCAGAGAGGAGACACATTAAAACAAGAGCAGAGAGGTTGTACAGAAAGAAGAGACGCTACAGCAGAAATATGGAGAGAACAAACAGTGTCAGGTTAATGTAAATGCGGACAGGGATCTTGGCCTATTAAATATGGATGACTCCGTTATGGGACATGAAATATAAATGATACACTGACTTGACATCTGTAACAGCTGTGTTAAGAGGGATTGGAAACAAGCTTGAGAGAAAAACAGCAACATATAAAAAAATAATAATAATAATAATTATGAGAAGGGATGCATAAAGAGAAAGACAATAGGTTCGGAAAAAGGTCTAGGCCGACCGGAACTGTTTCCTCCCGTTTTCTCTTTTGAATAAAAGCCTTTTCAGGAGAAGGGATCAATATCGTCTTGTTACTTGTGCTGTTGATCCTCGTTCTTTGAGAGCTAATCTGAGGTTTTCCCTCCATGTGGTCACAGCACATCCCAAGGGACCTTTCAACAGAGCAGGGCCAGTGACCCCAGTGTCGCGACAAGAACTCCTATTATGCTCACATGCATATGCTAAACCCAACATTATGCAAAGGCCAAAATGGGATTTGCAAAAAAGCGAACATCAAAGTACCAATGAAAGCATTTCAATTGTGGAATATATTTCGCTGAAAGAGATTCTTCATTAGAAATGCGTTTGATAATGTGAAGGTTGTAGATCACGTCACAAATAGAACATCTTTGTGCATATATTTGCACCGTAATTCTTTAGTAACTTGATCATTGTGAGTCAGCAATAGGACATTACTGACTCATCTCCTGCCCAATTGTCGAAGTGTAGCAATACTCCATTTCTGCTTCAAGATTACAAAAACAAATGCATTAAGCCAAAACTAAAACATATTTTTGACTCCAGAATTTGAGAATTGATTTAGAATGCTAGATTATCCATAGAAGTAAAAATATTTAAAAAATAAAGATAAAAAAATAAATGCAATATTGAATATAGTAATCAGTGTCTAATATCAACCAAACTGAAAATTCCTGGCATATTAGCACATCTGACCAATGTAGACTTATGTTTAATGTAATATTTCCCAATATTACAATATTACACAATTAATAATGTGGCATATAATGTCATGTTAATATTACCCTGTTATGATTCGAACCAAAGTATTAATAATTGTTGTTATTCCTCATTGGTTAGTTTAATTGTTATGACAATTTTTCCAGTGACATTTATTTTGGCCTTTTCTTGAGTTTCTTACTATTGATGACAAGCAAATATGTGAAATATGAGATTCTCACTTATTGGATATTGCTAATAATGATATTACTGCTCTAATACAAACTATGCCTTCTAAACTGTCAACAACCAATTGTTCAACTTTTCATATAAAAGCACCAAAATTACTACACATGTTGACTAATGTATTCTGAACAATTCTGGATAGAGATCCCCTCGAGATTTGGTCTTTGTCACCATTGCTTTAACAACACTGGATATGTCATTGTTTTTCTCTTTGTAGGTTTCTCAATAATAATAAATAAAACTCAGTGGGATGTGCTTACACAAATAGAAACACCTCACATGTCATTTGTGTTGTTTTCTTATTTTCCAACCATTATTTTGGGAAAAATTGTCATTTTTATGGGAAAATCTATTTTTGCACTCATCAGTGACAGGTTCAGAAGTATGTTGCTGTGCAATACAACAAGAAAAAAGAGCATATAGCCCATTTTACTAAAATAGGATGGTATGCAAAAAGTGACCAATGTCTAATGTAATGTCTAATGTGTCTGACCTGTCATGTGGAGTGGCCCAGGGCACTGTTCTGGGGCCTGTTTTGTTTTTATTGTACCTGATACCTCTTGGTCGATTGATCCGTGGTTTTAAAAAAGTGTCTTATCATTTCTATGCAGATGATATTTTCTTTCAATGACTCAGAGTTTCACTTGTTATCTGAATTCCTGGAATGTGTATCTGCTATTAAGAACTGGGTGACATCGAATTATCTGCAGATTAATTCTGGCAAATCAAAAACTCTGATCGTCACTCCTGATAAAAAAAGATTCCCCTGATGAAGAACCCCCTTGGTGTTCTGGGTGCATCTGTTACAGCCTCAGAAACCTTGGGGTTGTTTTTGATAAGTCAATGTCTTTTGAGGGTCACTGTCATCAATTGATCAAAAACTGTTTTTATCATCTGAGAAATATCTCCAAATTAAGGAATTTGTTGTCCAAATTAGATCGCGAAATGATCATCCTCGCGTTCATCTCGTCACGTATTGACTATTGTAACTTGGTTTTCACCTGTTTCAACAAGTCGACTCTAAAGAGACTTCAGATCGTACAGAACGCTGCTGCCAGACTTTTAACCGGTGCTCCCAGAACAGCCCACATTACCCCTATTCTTTCCAGTCTTCATTGGCTTCCAGTCAATTTTTGTACTGAGTTCAAAATTTTAGTCCTGACTTTCTGTGCGGTTCATGGTCAAGCCCCTCAATACATCACTGGCTTGTTGTGCCCTACACTTCAGATCATGGCCTTCGGTCCTCAGGCCAGGGGCTCCTTATGATCCCAAACACACATTTTAAAACCCGGGGTGACCTGGCGTTCCAGGCTGTAGCACCAAAACTCTGGAATAGCCTACACCAGTCTCTCCGTGAGCTTGACTGTGTGGATTCTATTGAAAAGCATCTGAAGACTGTGCTTTTCAGAAAGGCTTTTGTTTGATTTGCTTTTAATTTTTATTTTATTTTTTATGATTTTCCTCCTGCTGTTTTAAATTCTTTTGTGTTTTATTATCCTTTTGTGATGTTGCTGCTGTTGTTTTAGTTCACCTTTGTTTGTACAGCACTTTGTGATTTTATCTGTGAAAAGCACTATATAAACAAAATTTACTTACTTACCAAAACAAAATCAGGAGGGGGGTCCCTATTCAAAATTGTGTACTAATTTTGGTGTTTTTATGCAAATTTGATCTGAAACATCAGTCTATGCTGCTGCATCAATCTTTATCACTTCCTGACCTTTTTCCTTTCTCTTCCCAGTCGCTAGGAACCAGTACGAGCGGATGGGCAGCGACGTCACCATGCAATGTGGCTCCCTGGACAACGACGCTTCGGTATCGTGGAAGGTGAATGGAACAGACGTGAAGGCCCAGCACCACCTCGAGGGTCCCAGACTTATCCTGACTCAGGTGAACCTGGGCCACAACGGTCTCTACAGCTGCTTCCAGAACCCACACGGCGAGAGACGCGACACTATCTTCCTCCACATTGGCAGTGAGTGACTCCATCTTGAGTATTATTAGATATCAAAAAGCAATGAATCTTTAATCATCCCGAAGGGGGGATTAGAGCCACTGCTACTGTGAATAGATGAACGGGGAATCAACATATTGTTGCTGCTGATCACGATGCAATTACAACTCTCAACAGAAGAGTATGAATTTTTAATATCAAATTTCAACTAATTTCCGTGTGCAAACAACAATTTGTTTTGCTGATCATTTGGGCTTCTGATTCTTTTTTTATTATTCATGGCTTGGTTCGAGGTGTCCTGCAGGGTGTTGCAACCTGACTGTGTTAGTGGTTTATAAAGCTATCCTTAGAAATACTGATTACTTTGTTATTATAAGTATTGGGATAATCCTAAGTCTCATATAAGCTTTAATATCAAAAAAGCCATTATTTCACTGTCATTGTTAAACATTTTCTTTATAGTGCATTGATTTTTGCAAGTTTGTTTAATAACCTAAGAAATACGTACATTATAAACCTATTGACAGTTTTTTTTTAGCTAATTGAAGCTTAAATGAAGGTTCTAAAAGACTGAATTTGACTTAACCTAAGTTGCAAGACAAAAAGACTCAAACTAAATCAAAATTTGCTTTCAAAATTGACACAGCATTGAAGTCCAATACACTAAGTTCTAGTATAATAATGATGACATAATAGGATGGAACTGCAAATGATAAAAAGCCTGGAGGTTAATTAGAGTGCAAACACCCTCAATATACAATGTGCAGTCAGTATTTAAGCTCAAACAAAATGAAGAAAGGGAGATTAAAATCACATTTAGTCTGTGGTTACATAAGGTGAATTGTCATTATTACAATTTTCCCATTTAAACTCATCCCTTGAACAACTAGTCTGGAAAAAATACAATAATGATATTTAATTCATGCAATCAATTGCCATGCTCTGCATCCTCTATTATGCGTGACTGGAGCCGAACCCAGCTGATGGACACATGACTTAGTATGAACAGGCTGCCAATCCAATGCAGTCAGACAATCACAGATACACACACTGTATTTACCACTGGACAGTGGGAAAAAAGTCTAAAACACCTAGAAATTGTATGGACACTAACATTTTCCTTTGCCATGACAAACCAGCTGTTTTTGATATTCCTAAGGTCTTATAAAGATTTTCCATCTACCCCACAGTTAATGCACTTTTGAGGCATGATATATTGATTTACATGAAAAAAAGAAAAAAAAAAAACTTATACCCCAACTGATTGATTGATATTAGTAATGCTAATTTCGCTATTGGTCTAAAACTGTTATCCTTTAATTCTGAAATAGTTAAACTTAATAAAATGAATCTGTGTAACACCTTCACCACTTACTCTGATAGGACTGTACATATAATTGCATTTTAAAAAGAAGGGATGCAACTGAATGATTTCAAAAAATAAATCAAATTAGGTAAAAAAAAAAATGGATGGAGTGCTGCTTGGGTTTTGAGAAGTTAAAAAATGCTTAAAATAAAAACTGGGATGTCTCTCTGGTGCTCAGAGCAGTTACACAGCAGGTCACATGATTACTAGTCCCATGATGAAGTCAAAAGTTATGCGAATATATATGAAAAGATGTAAAACAGTCGGTTAAGTAATGTCTAATATACATTAAGCATCACTTTACACTGGATTTGACTTGCTTAAATGTTCTTTTCGAAGCAGTTATTCAATGAAGTGAGAGCTAGAAAAGACACAAAAAGACATTTTCAAACAGCTTAAAGCTGCTGGGGACGATAACTATAATTTGTTTTTAAACTGTGTTCCTCTATCTCAACCAAATGTTGTTCTCATCCATTACTGATGCCAGTGTGCTTCCAAAAACACTGCCAAAGTGACATGTCTAGTGTTTTCACAGATTGAAAAACAATTGTGGATGTTGATACTCTGGCTCTCCATGGGAACACCCAAATACGGATGAAATGCAATGTCTCACAGAGTGATATCATACCACAGAGAACGGCATAAATAAACTCGAGCAAAAAAGGCTTAAAACTCTTCCTTGTTTGATGAAGAAACAGGATAAATCATGGTATGAATGAGGTAAAAACACTTTAAAGAAACTTTTCTACAGGATTTCCAATCCCACAATGAAATGCGCACAACTTTTCTAAAGTTAAAAAGCCCATGTACGCTAAATTAACTTTTCTGTGCTTTAAACATCATAAAAGTGCTATATGGGCTTCATACACATGCCCAAAGTGTTTTTTTCATTGATTCCCTCAATCGTTGGTTAGAGGGTGATTTGCTCCTTTCTTACTGCAGGGTGAGCCCAAACACCTCACTCCAATTTGATGACGCGTTCCCACTTTAATGACGAATTTGAGGCGGCACTGAGCTGGAAAAGCCGCGCCTCCAGGAAGCTCTCTGCCGTGAATGACATGTAAACAGACACGCCCACGAAGGTGATCATTTCAGCATCCTTCGTGCAGTGCTATGTATGTATTTTCTACAGTCTATGTATGTACCGGCGAATGCCCTGCCCCCACGCTCTGTCTTGTGTTTATAAAGCAGCATGAGCTCGGATACGAAGTGGGTGGGAGGAGGGCGGTCCGTCCTCTGGACCAACGTCACCGTGCGGGGAGGAGAAAATCAGTGTCCCGTCTATAGACACGCCCACTCATGAATAAGTAGGCCGCAAATCAGCCTGTTTGTGTAGAGTTCATCAGAAAATGACTTTTCAGAGGCTAAAACGTTGTTGGGGTTCTTAGAACAAATGGAGATGGGTGAAAAATAGCATGATATGGGACCTTTAAAGTCACATGATGATTTTTCAACAAACTGATTGTAATGAAGCCAAAAACAATATCATTCTGAAATTAGAACATCTGACATTTGTCTTTGAGTAAATACCCCCATTTTTCATCTTTATTATAAAAATGTTATTATCATCCACAGGAGCGTCAAGCACAATAATGTGCACGAATATTCAAACATTGTTTTATTTATTTCTGAAAAGTTAAATATTCACCCCTTTTTATCTTGTATGAAAAACAAAATCTTTAGATATGTAAAGTGACAAGGGCTTTTTCATATCCCTATTATGAATTCTCTTTCTCGCCCCTTCAGAGTGACAGGTTGGATACATTTGTCATCTTTGTAATGCATGACTGATAGCTGCCCATCTTCGACTTAAATGAAAAATTCAAGAAAAATAGTAGCTAGTCAACGATGACTCAAGAGGTGTTTTCCTTTCTCGGGGAAAACAAAGGGTTGTTTTATCTCTGCTGGCCAGAGTTTCATCACCTCTGAGCCATCAATCTCTGTCTCCCACTTAGTTTGAGCCTTTAGGAGGCTGTAAGAAGTAGAAAACATTCTCAGCTAAATTGCTAAAAGTATCAAATTGCCGTTGCTAGCAAACTAGCAGGTGAAATTAGGTATTAGGTGTTATTTTTTAGTTGTATTCTTTTTTTGCCATCCATCATGGCGTGGCACTTGAAAGTGCTGCCAAAAAGTGACACATTTTGATGCACAGCCTAAGATAATCCTTGATTCATCACTCCCACAGCAGTGACAGACAAAGATGCAAACAAAGTTATCTTGTCTCATCAGTGTAATGTCTGATTTTAGTACAATAACAACACAACATAAATACAAATGAATTGCCCCATTTAAGATAATATAATTTAGATGTATCTCCATTGGGATTGAACTGTCAGTAGTTCCCTTTGGCTTAATAGTAAAACCGAGTTGCACTTGTCAAGAGACTTTCTCGCAGTGCTGACTTGAAACGCAACATTTCCATGCTAATATTTGATGAATGAGTCTATAGGGGACTATGACAGCTTGCTTAATCGTATCATTTATGATGTATTACTAAATGCTGAAATAATACAGAATTAATGAGAGTTTTATGTCATGGTAGATTATGTCAGCAGGGCAAATGATGCAATGCATAAACAGACCACAGTATGTGTGTATGTGCGACCTTTATCTCTTTCTGTTCAGCAGTGATAGCTTGTATTATTGCAATGACACTTTGGTGGTCCCTTAACGTGTGAGTTTATGTGCGAGGGGGGGGCAAAAAAAAAACACACTTTTCGTCATCAACTCATTCATCAGAGGTCAATTACTAGTTTGTGAGAAGTACACCTTGGTGATCCAGCCTGGCGGTAAATGTAATTGACCTGACAACAGTTGGAGATTTTACGATACATTCAAGACACACACTTGGGCTACAACGGCTTCAATTTTGTGTTTTTAAACGAAATAAGCCAGGTTCTTCTTCCTGTCCGATTGTCCCGTTCCCTATTACTTTCTGTTATTACCACCCTTCTGTTCCCATTTAATTGTCATTCTCGCTGTGTCCTTTGTTTATTTGTCGCGTTTGACGATGTTAACCACCACCCACTAAATTTTCAGGGTCGTCCTGACAAACTGCTCTTATTGTAATTACCCTCATGGTGATTGGTTGATTTTTCGGCAGGCTTTATTGCTGACAATTCGGGCTTGTTACATTTAATGCAGAAAGAAGTGTTATCAGGAGAATAGCACGGAGCCATCTGTCTTTGCTTTTCCATCGCTTTTAGCTTTACTCTGTCTTTCTGTCACCTAAACCTTGTTTCAAGGGCCATGATCTTTCCTCTTGTCTATTTTCTTTAATATCAGTTCTAGCAAATATTCACAGACTCAAAAGAGCTGTTTTACATTTGTTTTATGTGTGGCTGATTGTTGTAGACATTGAACCAGTAGGTTCAATGTCTACAACCAGTAGGAACTGAATTATCATCTTCTGAGTCAAATCCTCAGTACTGCTGTATTAAAGTATTAATTCCGTTTTGTTTACATCAGAGAAGTATGTGGACGGACGTCAAGGACTCCATCTTAGTCATTATTCATATTATAACAGTTTAGTTTTAAATTTTGAAATACAACTTTCAAGGTTAGTGTGTGTGTGTGTGTGTGTGTGTGTGTGTGTGTGTGTGTGTGTGTGTGTGTGTGTGTGTGTGTGTGTGTGTGTGTGTGTGTGTGTGTGTGTGTGTGTGCGTGTGCGTGTGCGTGAAGTTGAAAACATTCCTATTTCCACTCTCTGTTATCACCCATCATTGCACACTAACTTGTGCCAACTTTTGTTCGCTTTGTGTTTACACTGTTTTGTATTAAGGACAATTGTCTCATACTGTAACCTAAACATGTCTGCTTGTGTGTGTATTTGTGTATCCGTGTGTGTGTGTGTATGGTGCGACTATGTTTTGAAACAGTTTGTATTTCTTCTAGAACTATGCTTTATGACTATAGGATGTTTAAATTCCTGCTGTCACTTGGGGTGCATGTAACGGTGCAATAGACGCACAGAATTTACAGAAATGATGTCAGAGTGTTTAGTTGCGGTTGCGAGTTTGTGTAAATACAAACAGTAGATGTGTGCACTTGTGAGTGTGTGTATATATTTAGAGTCTCTTAATGACTTGGCTGTCTCGTTAGACTTTAAACAATGAGGGACAAACAAATTCCCTCCCACATGAGAGACGTTGAGACTTTTGTGACACCGCTTTAAATTTATTTTCACGCTGATGAAAGCGTAATGTACGAGCACATAAAATGAGGCAAAATGAAAGCAAAGAAGCCAGTAAAAAAAAAAAAAAAAAAAAATCATGATCATTTTGGAAGTTAAAGATCATAAACCTTAAAATCTCTTTGGTGAACTACAATATCCTTTACTTTGCTGTCACCGCAGGTAGTTTCTGCTATCATCCAGTCTTCTATCTGTCGCTGTTTTAGAAGCCTTCAGCAAAACAATTTATTGGGTATCAGTAGAAGCTGCTCCCACCCTGTTATTTAGCCCCATGGCAAGCACACCACCTTCTCGAGATGGTCATATTTGACCGGCAATGGGATGACGTATCTCAGAGTCTGTTAAAGGCATGTTGGTTTCTGTTCTGTTCTTACGAGTACAGTCCCCGTCTTAAGTATTTAGTCATATAGTGCGGGCTTAAGTGGAGTTGTCAGTTATGGCCAAATGAGTATGTGTTTGAAGGTTGGATGTACAAAGAGGTGTACATACTCTGTACTCTGTAGTGTTATAAAGGGGTTTATTTGCAGGTGCAAAGTAAAATAGCGTGTGCGATTTCCTAACAAATTTTTATTTTTTTTTATTTTTTTGTATGGGTTTTTGGAGTCACTATGTTTATTTTTGTATCTTTCTGTTGTCTTTTACTGCATTTTTTGTATAATTATTGTTTTTTGTCTCCATTGTAATATGATTCTGGAGTCATTTTGTGTATTTTTGTGTCTTTTTTTATGTAGTTTTGTGCATTTCTGTTGTCATTTTGAGTATTTTTTGTGTACATATTTAGTTTTGTGTATTTTGACTCATTTTCATATTTTTGTTGTCGTATTTTTTTGTAATGTATGTTTTTTGGAGTCATTTAGTGTGTTTTTGGAGCCTATGTGTATATTTTTGTGCATTTCTGTTGTTGTTAATGGTACTTTTTGTGTAAATATTGTTTAGTTTTTTTGTTTTATGTTACTCATTTAGTATATTTTTATTATAAATACCTTATGTGTTTTGAGGGTGTGTTTTGAGATGTGTGTGTGTGAGACTCAATACCTGTCCTCCTGGTTGCTGTGTGATACTCTCTCCATCTCCTCTGTGGGTTCTCTCTCACACACGCACACACATCCGTCACAGGTTGTTGAAATGCGTGTGTTTTTTTTTTTTTTTTTTGTAGTCTGAGAGGGAAAAAAAAAAACGGACCAAGAAGTACCATAATAAATAAACGTTTTGCAACACCAAATAAGTCCAAAATAATGGATGCACACCATGAGGCCATGTGGAAGCTGTTAAAAAAGTTTCAGGTGGAACAGACGCCGCATCGGGGAGAAATTTGCTCCACAAACACACACGGGCACAGAACTTCTTTGCTTTTATAGCGAGATTAGCCAGGTTTTCTAGGGGGTACACTAATGATTTAGATATAAAGCTTTGTTGTAACATATTAACAGGTACTTTCTTTGGGCATGTATTTAGAGGTGAAAAGAGTACTGATATATCTTACTCAAGTAGAAGTTACTTGATTAAAATTGTATTCAAGTACAAGTAAGTCATACATAAAATACTCAAGTACCAGTAAATACTCAAAGTAAAAGTTACTCGTTACTTTCACTCCCCAAGTTTATTTTTGGTAATAAATCTTGCCACAGTTCCCTTGCATACAGTAAACATCTCATTTAGAAACTTAAAAAGATAGAGACCAAATCTATCACATTTGGAAATTAATTCATTTTCTACAAATTAATTTGTATAAAATGAAAGGTTTGTCCAAATGTAAAATAAAAAAAAAAAAAAATAACAATCAATAATCAATTACATTTATAATTTAAAAAATTACATCAGGTTGTAAGTACAGCTACATTTATGAACTCTAAAACAGTGCCATACCAAATGTGCCATCTCGTAATTTTAACCTAACTACAGTATGTCCATACATTTGAATATACTTGATTTTATAAAAAAGTTCATTAGGATGGTCAAGGTATCCCACTTTATTAATTCATCTCCCTTTTTTGTCATTTAATTATTGGAACAATGTGTGTTTTACAAGCATTTCCCCAAATTTCTGAGCAGTAAGGCAGATAGGGAAGCACAAGTGATGAGTATAATATATGTAAGCATTTCATATTTAACAAATATTTAATTTTATGGAGAATACCAATTGTTTTTGATATTTTACGCTTGATGTGCTGTACTGTATATGTGGTTTCCAGGTAGTCTGATGGTCGATAATCACTCCCAAGAACCTTGTCTCATAAACCCGCTCTATTTCAATCTCATTCCAATACAATTTTAAATTGGGTTGAGCCCTACTGGACCCAAAAATTATACATTTTTCAATAGTATGCACATTTATAATGTATGTACGCTTTAGGAAGCACTGCTATCACAGTCTGAACATGAGATTTTAAAGTGTTTAGGGGATTCTTTTTTCACAATATGACATTTTATAATGCTTACATTTTCCCCCAGCTCCTACTTTGTTCACTCATTATAATGGTTGTACTGATTAGTGTTGCCAATAGAGGTCATTGTCATTACAAAGACTAAATATATTATGCATTCCTTAACAACTGCCGTCATATCCCAAATGCACAGTTGTGAAATGGTGATGGCCCTCTAAACATGGGGTCACGTAGATCTAAAAGCCCCATTGCTGATCACCCCCCATCTTCAGAGCCCATTAGTCAGCTGCTCAACCGCTCTGCATGCCAGCTCATCAGTCAGCCTGCCAGCTGACACCACACAGTAGATAAACCGTTTTTTTTTTTTTTTTTTTTTTTTACTTATAAAATCTTGACAGATAATTCATGGGGCATTCAGGCCTCTCCAGGCAGAATGATCCCATTACAGTAATGATAGAATTCATAAGTACATTTATTTTGTTATTGCTTTTTATACCATACATCATAGACTAAAAAGGGTTCTGGGTTTGGCTCTGGTCTATTCTTGTAAACAAATCCAGTCTGAGTTGCTCTCCAATCACAGCCTTGGCGCTACATGAACCCAATTGTGGTGCAGACTTCTTTTAAACCACAAACGATATCAGAAATTGGACCTGCCTTGGTAGTGGGCATGGATTGGGATATGAGGTTAACCAAAAAAAATAAAAAAATATTATCTAAAAGCTCAGACATGCATCTGAACCATTTCTTTTTCATAACCAATTTATAAATAACCAATATAAAAGCAGGCATTCAGGCAATTTAGGAGGATTTTTTTTACATTTTGCTGTTGTTGACAAATGAACTCATAGAAGCTAATATCTAGATCAATGTTCAAGAACTTTCTTAAATCTAAATAACTTTGCAGGAGGCATTTCAAAGTAACCTTGACAAGTCTATTATGTAAGCTTTGAACAAGGAAGGTGCTTGAAAATAAGTTTTGCTGTAATTGTACTGCTTGACTGAAACATGTTGAAAATCAAATCAAGCTGCTGTCCACTAGGGTTGTGCTTCATAATTTTAAACGTCGACTTTATGTGCATACTGGTGGAGTCGACTAGTCGATGACTTCACCAAGAGCCGTAGCCGAGCAGCAGCCGAGTGCCGGTGTTGTGCCAAAATCTGTGACCGCAGGTGGTGACAGTTCCAAGCCCTGCGGCTTCTCGATGGACATTTACTGTCCCTTTAACACGTATGTAATTATTTTCCAGTCTGCATTCACTTCACCCACTGGAGCATCATGTTTAAGGGGGAGTAAATAGCTACGAAGAGGTTTCTGTACTTGACGTAGCACTCTTCCTCTCTACCACCGAGAAGCTGCAGCGGTCACAGATTTTTTCGGGTCACAGACTTTGGCACAACACTGCCAGTCCCTGGGACATGGAACATGCTATAGAAGCTAAGTAAACCCAGGAACACTGCTGCTTCGCCGACTGTGAGTCTACGGTAGCTGTTAAGCCAGAGCCTTTGTTTGGGCTGTTTTTCTGGTAGCTTCGGCTTCCTTCACCGAAACCGTGTTGTGCCAAAGTCTGTGACCCTTAGGAATGTAACAAATTACTTCTTTTAGAATGTACTTAGGTACAAGTTAAATGACTAATTTAGAAATATACTCCAAAAAGTACAAGTACCTATAAAATCAACTCAATTACAGTAGCTGGTCTTCAGGTTTTCTATCCTAAACAGTTGCTTGACAAGATCTGTTTTCTACCGTCTCTCACCTGTGAAATATCCTAAAGTATCAGCTGAGTCTACAATGGAAGTCCCTATTACTCCCATAACCCCCTAGGCCAAATCCAATTGTTCTTCGCCTAAGCCAAATGGAGGCAATAAAAGACAACCTACAGACTGGTTTCCTTCAGCCTCTCAAAATGAGTCATACTGTGCTCTTTAGTGAGATTGATGTACAAACTTTTCCCTCAGGCCATGCATCACCATACAAACACACATACACGCCTAGCTATTGAAATTGTTGTTTTGATATGTCCACCCTACATGCACATACATACCTACTCTAGGGGCCTGTGCTACATTGCCAGATGATGGAGTTCTGTTGCCCCCCCCCCCCCATAGAGAAACCACTATCTAGGAGGGGAAATCCACAGAGCTCCACAGAATCCTTCTATATAGAGTAGAATAACTTTACACATGTAAGGTCAGTTCCAGAACTGTCACTGCCTGAGTTTTATCAGCTGTCTTATATCAGTGTATGGTTTACCATAGTAAATTAGCTAAGTTTGATAAACTTGAATCATTAGAAACATTTGATTATATAAGTTAGATGAGATTGATATGTACATATTGAGACTAGTAGGACTAGGCAAGGCCAATTTATATGTATAGCGCATTTCATACACAAGGCAACTCAATGTGCTTTACATGATCAAAAAGTGCAACAGAAGAACATAAAAGTTGGCAAAAAAAAAAATTAATTAATTAATAAAATATATATATATATATATATATATATATTAGAGGGTTTTCTTACTGCTTTTGACCCAATGGTGCTATAAAGCAGTCATTCACAAACTTTTTTGGTTCAAGTACCCCTTTTCTCTAACTTTTGAATCCAAGTACCCCATTTGTCCAACTAACAATGATGGAATGAATGAGTGATAACACACATTCTAGAGAATCTCATTTTGTAAGTAAGTGGAATGAAACAGTATTTAGTGCCTCCTGAATACATTAATTTCTATAGTTTTGATCATTTACGGTCATCTCCCGCCTAATGTGGAACCAAGACTGACCTTTGTATTTTCAGTTGATATTTTCAAGATCATGTCCATCATCATTCTTTGTGTTTTCTGTGTCATGTTGTGTATTTTAGTGCTGTTTGTCTGTTTGTTTTTTTTTTGTTTTTTTTTTTTTTAATCATTCAATGTTTTTTTGTTGTCATTTTTGTGTTGTTGTTGGAATTATTTAAATGATCCTCTGTGTGTATGTGTTTTTGGTGTTGTGTTATTGTCTCTTATGTCGTTTTGTATGTTTCTCTGTTATTTTTTGTGCATTTTGTAATACTCTTGTGTATTTATCTCTCATTTAATGGTTCTTTGTTGTTGTTTTGTGTGTTGCTAGTCATTTTTAGTCTGGTTATTAACCAAAAATAAACATTATAAAACCCCATATTTTTAATGCTTTCATTTGTAATTTTCTACACATTCTCTCTATCTCTCAAGTACCCCCATGGGGTGATGTCACATACCCCTAGGGGTACATATACCCCCATTTGAGAAAAGCTATTGTAAATAATATTCAACTGCTGGTAAGAAAATAGGAGATAACGTCTGTAATGGCTTAGGTGACATTAGAAAGCTTCATGTTGAGTTTTCCTTTTTGTATTATAGGTTAATAATTTTAATACAGTATTTTACTACTGTACATACTAATTACTGCGAAATAACAAAAAACTATTTTACTCTAGTGCTAAGCCTAATCCATGCATTTGCACTCCTTCTCCTTCCCAACCAAATCATCTGCTTTTGTTGTGCTCCACATCCTGAATATCTTCCCTGTTCCTTTTATATTGTACTAGCCATGCAACAGAAGTCCCTTCATTTTATTGTAAGGGACAACCATAACAAATGGGAAAATGGGTCTTGTTTTAGAAGTCAATGAGAAGCTGAGAGGCAAACTCAGAGAAAGAAAGTTTGTTTGCTTTGGCCTCTTTGTATCTTTGTATCTGTTTAATATCAGGAGTAATCAGGCTGGGCAGATTGTTGTTTCCTTTCCCTTTTTTTTCTTTTTTGCAATGCTGCTACCTCAGGGGAGAGTTTGTGCAAAAAAAAAAAAAAAAGCTTTGGAACTTCAAATTTTTACTTTTTTACCTTCTATTCTTGACCCCTTGCCAAATTGGAGACCATATTTTCTGTTAATATAAAGAACACTGTACGCACAAGGTCAAAATGCTGACTTTCAAAAGGCTTTTATAGCTCTGCAGAGACTTTCCAATACTTTTTAGCGTCTCTATCATCTCTATCTCTCTTATCTTTTCACCACCCAATATTCCCCCTCATATCTCAAAATTCTAAGTCCTTAACTGATCTCCATAACCTACTTTGCAGTTTAGTCGCGTGAAAGCTTTTGCAATGGGACGAATATTGCTTTTACTGCATAAACTCAAAGTTAATAGGCATAATGCGACTCTGTACTTAGAGGAAACATAACCATACAGTTGGGAATACATTGATGGTTGAATAGATTTTATTTTTCCAAAAAAGACCAATCGGTATATATTCAATTTAATATAATGAATTAAAAGACAGAGACTAGAAGAGACTGAGCTGAGGTCAGGATTTTAATAAGAAGAAGAAAAAAAGGATACACAAGGACAAAAAGACAAATAAAACTATTATGAAAATAAAACTCTGGAAAAGCTCAAATAAACAACAGAACTGGGATGAAGCAGATTGGATCAAGAAAAAGTCATCCCAACAAGAAAAAATGAATAAGTGGAGACAGACACTGTAAATGTGCAGCAGAAATACACCTTGGGATATATGACAGGGTTTAGAGAAAAAAAGAGTCAAAATATATTGAGGGAGATGGGATAATGTTAAATATGTGGTGTCTGTCCTTTTGAGAAAAAAATAGCTGTATTATTCTATTCTAAAGGTACAACATTTAAATTTTCCAAAAAGATAAACTTTATTAAAAGTTAAACTGTAATCAAAGTCTGGTATTTCAAACTGATATTTATATTACATACTGTGTGCACTCTAATGATGACCCTTAAAGCTGAGATCTGTATTTTCTAAGAAGACTATGTTTATGTATCATTCTGTTGAAATGCGAAAAAAAAATACCTAACTAGACTTTTACTATGGTCTACTGCCTGTGGTCATTCATATGCATTAATGTATATAAGTCCTGCCTTCGTCCATATAGACCCCTATACAAATGGAAACGATCGCCGAGTGCGCCCAGCCAATAGGCTTCGACTTTGTGTTTGAACTGTGCACGAAAACAAGGCCTCGCGTCACAACAGCAAACACGTAAATATGGTTTTGGCTCTTACCTGACCCATAGACTTATATCAATACAACCCGATGCGACCATGTTATGTTCGCGATGCGTGTGCAGAAAAGTAGAGGCGTGGCGTGGAGGAAGTGAAGCTGTGTAGGGCGTGACATCGAGTTGTTTCTCAGAAACTCCGGATATCAGCTTTAATGTCTACAGACTGTTTTCAGTTCTTCTCATTACCAGGTTTGGGTTTCTCTTATTGCTTTTGGTTAACAAACATGAAACAAACACACAAACTGTGTCTTTAAATTCAAGCGTCAACCTTTCCCGACTTGTGCCTTTTTTTTTTTTGCTGCGTGACATGACTTTCAAAGTCGATGTGTTTTGAGCAAAAGTTATTTTGTGCAATTTCTTCTTACAATGCTTCCTTCAGGGTATGGGTGATAGTTAAGGGTTATGGTTTAGATCAGTTGTTCCCAAACTTTTCACAGTTACGTACCCTTTCCGACATTTAACCTGGAGCCATGTACCCCCTACTGCTGCACACTTAAAAAACATAATAATGCAATGCAGTTTTTTTCCACCTTTGGGGTCCCTTGAAATTTGTAATAATTTATATCAAAGAAAGAAAAAAAAACTGATTAAAGACATATATTTTTAATGTTTGAAGTGTTATACTTTTTCAAATTATAACACCACACACAAAACAACATTCTCAAATATAACTCGAGTTAAAATAAAATGCAGTGTGAAAATATCTGAGTTGGCACATCTTGTCACTTTGTGCACTAATCCTGGCAACAACAAACATTATCAAAAGCTAGTTCAAGATCTGGAGATGCCAAAAATGTGCAATATTAAAAAGTTGGGAACCAATGATGTAATGTCACATACAATTTAGCCCGACAGTGAAATTTGTCTTTGAATTTTACCTATCCTGTTGAGGAACAATAATAATAATAATAACAATAATAATAATACCCCACTTTGGGGACCGAGGGTTTAGATGATAACTCCCATTAAAACGCTTCACTTTGCAATCCCCAGCAGGAAGCGCTACAACATTTGGTGACGCTCAGCACAAATAAACATTGTGTCCTACACCACATAATATATGAGGAAATTATGTTGTCACGCACAAAAAATTAATCAAAGTTACGAACTTTGTGAGACTGGACTAGTGGACTCTTCACAGAAGTGATTCATTGTTTGTTTGTTCAAGACATTATACATCGAGCCACAGACTTGGCTTAGTTGACTCTCTGGTCATTAGCACAGCTTCTCACATTAGGAGAGCGGCCTGTACTTTGTTGGTACATGAAAAAAAAGTAGAGTAAATCGTTGATGGGAGATCTGGATAATGCACTGATGGCTCATATTAAAAAAAAAAATAAACACACTTTCAGACATCCTCATAGCCCCTGTAAATGGAAAGAAAAATGTGGTTGAAAAAAAGTGGATCATCTTAAGAGATTCCACTTAGTTTGTATATGCAATAAAAAAGAATCAGTCAACCAATAAGGATATTGAACACATTTCATTTGTGCTCTACAACAATGAAAAAAAAGTGTACTATTTTATTGAGACAATTGCAATGTAAAGATGCAATTAAAAATGTAATGTATAAAAAAACACAAAATGAAGATGATAAAGAGAAAGGCAAATTTTATTATATATTCCAAATAACCATGTTATTTTATGATAAGTGCCTTAGTATATAAATTCAATTTAATTAAACTGAATTTAAGTGTGATGATGATTTTTTTTGAGCCAATGAAGTGCCGGTAATGATCAATGATACTTGTATTACAGTTTTGCTAGAATATGCATTAACATACAGCAAATATATCTAATACCAAATATGTATTTTGGTGTTTGCAAGCTTTGTGTCAAACAACAAAAATGTTTGCTTCTGGTTAACCGTGCACGTTAGAGTAAAAGCCTTGTCCTCTCATAAAGCGAAGGTTCATTGTTTTGTTTCAGATGAAGGAAGACCAATTGGAGCAAACAAGAGTGGCTGGAGTAGAGCATCAAATGTAGCTTCTTGGTGCAATTAAATTTGCAATGCTCCAGCTCCGGTACACTCATATGCTCTCTCTGTAAAACCAGGATGTCTGCTAATTGGCAGTGTAAAGTCAGTGCTGTTGTGAATCCAGTTGGTTTCATCTGAGCTTTTTCCTATAAATTAACAACTTTTGTCAGTCCTTGAACTACTTAGTTGATTCGTCTTTTCTTCTTCATCTCACCGATTACTGTTAATTCATCCTTTTTTCTACTCTACTCTTGAATCTATCACACCATCATTTGAATTATAGGTTTAAAACAATGTAGATATCTTACTGTATATTGTTATATGGAAAATGTTGACAAAGCTTATTATAAAAAGGTGTTACCTATGTTCAGTGTTTCTCTCGCTAATTGCTACTCATGCAGTAGTAAACAAAAAACATCTGCATTTTTTTTTATCACGTCTCTCCATCTTTGACATGCAGCACAACAAGTACTTTTGCTTAAAATATATACAAGCTTGTAGCTATAGTCTTTTTTTGTGTATCTATATAGGTTTAAATCAGTGCTATGTTTAAGTGTCAAACAAGTAAAGGCTTGTCCTGTTTTTTTTTTTGTTTTGTTTTTTTCTTGATTTCATTAAACTTCATTTCTGGGCTTCCTTAGGCCTTTTTTTTTTTTTTTTTTTTTTTTTTTTTTTAAAACAATGTTTTTGAGTCTCTGTGAAAAAGAAGAGAGAGACTTTGACCAGAAACTATTCCCTCTGGCTCTGTCTGCAGCAGTGAGGTTGAGCAGTTCACTCCTTTGACATAAAGCAACTGAGGAATGGTCAGATATGCACAAAAAAACACATAAAAAGGAGAAAAACAAACCAAAAAAAAAAGGTCTCTGGCCACTCCTGTGTGTGCTTGCAAAGAGATTTAAATGTCAAATGCTTTGAGAGGTAAAATGGTCTTTCTAACTGACCCTTAGTCGAGCACTTCACATCCTTCACATCAATAAGTCGAAAGGCCTTGACACATGGATGAAAATCCACAAAAACACAGTAGCCCTCAGAAATGTTTTTGGTAAAGTCGTTGAATTCTCAAAGAATCTACCAAATCTATTTCTATTTGACATTATAGGATCCTTTAGTACTTAGTGAGAGTAATTAGTTTTTTGTATACAGTATAGTCCTTCATTTGCTGCTCTGCTAAAGGAGATAGTGAGCTACTTTCATCTGAAACATCCCATTAGGTTTCCCATTTGGTTATACTAATCATCTTGTGGGCTTTGATTAATAGCAAATGCATTTTTGAGAGACAATTGCAGAGAATCATCAGAGTAAAAATGCAACATCACAGTAGAAACACAACTCTGACGAGCTGACAAACACATACACAAGCTGTGTTTCCATTACCCTTGGAAATGCACAAAATCTAAATATTGTAATGGAAACACCCAGATTTTGAAAAAAAACCATCAAATATCGCTAAAATATTTTTACGCTTTCATGAGGAGGAATTTCAGACGTTTCAATATTGAAATGTGTCGCAAAAGCTCTATGGAAACGCTTTTCCTGCAAACACACATCACATGACGTAACATACCTGGTCACATGACCACTTCTTTCTGCAAAAACATGATGCAGTGTGTGTAAACAGCAGAGGAAACCGGGACATTTCTTAGCATTATACTAAATTAGGCTGTGGCTGTTGGACGGTTGCCGTATCAATGTACCGACATTCTATCCGTACACAGCGCCCCTATTTGGCCAGTTTACGTCACTTAATAGGTCAGTCATTGGCCAGTTTAGGTTGCGTGAATAAGACTAAATCTTAACCTAAATCTAACCTTAACCCTAAACATTGTTGCGATATTGGGTTATAACCTAACCCTAACCCTTCACCTAACCCCAAGTCTAACCCTAAGATTCTACGTACTTGTACATCGGTAACCTTACCAATAGCACCTGGGGTTGTCCGTACAGCAACCGTACAAATAGACACTTATTAGTGCCACATTAGACGTGAAACAACAAAGGAATGCGAGTGTTATAAGTATGATCTGAGCGTCCATCTTTCTGCAGCGAAGTCTCGCGGGATGAGATTTCACGGGAGTTACGAGGCTCCTGCCCAAAACAACCTTCAATGGAAACGCGTTCAAAGCGCAATTTTACTTTGTCGACATTCAAAAATATCTCTTTTAATTTGCAAAAATCTCTAATGGAAACCCAGATACAGACACACTGATCTGAGATTTGGTTTCCGCGATGATGTCTTGATTCACAGCAAGACCAAGGCCTGGGGTTGATTCCAGGACGGGGATCTCAGGCTATTTAGGTTTCCTCCCACAAACCAAAAATGGTTCATCAAAGTCTTTAAATGAAGACTGAAAGAGTGCGTGAATGGCTGTTTGAATAGGATGCAACTGTGTAACTACACTGTAACTGAGTCCCTAGCAAATAAACTCTTGCGACCCTGAATGCAAGAAGGAGTGGGCAAAGAGAAAGGATAGAAACATTAATGCTTAACACAAAGAATATTATTAAAGCTGCCCTAAAAAGTGCAAACTGCATCACATTTCCCCAAGTTCTCCTCATTTATTGGCAACTCAGTCTCACAGCAAAATGTGTAATAGCAACAATTGTCCACAAGCAATATTGTAAGCATTTTACGTACAGTATGAGGTTCTTTAAACATAAGATGCTCACAGTTTCTTCTGCCCAGTCTTTTCAACGGGCTGACGTCAGGTCACGTGACTGCTGACTCCGCCCCCTGCCTTCTACATTTTAGTGGCATATTGCCTTATTTCAAGATAGATTGTGGCTTTAGAATGCTTTTGATGACTTTTCTAGTGAGAAATGTACCCTTAACTATAATAGTATACTTTCAGTTGATGTGTAAGATCTGTAGAAGAAACTTACAATTTAAGAGCCTCATACGTAAAATGCTTACAATATTGCTTGTGGACAAATGTTGCTATTACACATTTTGTTGTGAGACTGGGTTGTTATTGGCCGTACAGTGTTGGCTATATGTGCTAATGTTTTGCTACATAGCGAGCAAGATTTTATAAATGTAGATGACTGCGGTGGTTTTATTTTTAAACTCTTGATTGCATGCATATTAAAAAAATAAATAAATGCAATTACCCATTCAGTTGAAAAATATAAAAATGAGTTCCCCAAAATAAAAAAAAATTGTGATTATTATTAATTAAATCTGCTTCAAACACGTTCTGTACGTGCAGGGCTCGTCATGCGTGTGTTCATGCATTTCTCCAAAGTGCGTGCATGTTTACTTTATGAATACACTTCTATGCTTTTTCTTGCCTTTGTGTGTGTAATGGTTCGTGCTTCCGAATAACGTTGACGTTTCAATTGAGTCCATTTTAACAGTTTGAATGGATGCATAAACTAATAAGCACTTCCAAAGTAGACTGTCTGTCACTTGCTCGCTGTCCTGTTAAACTGATAGGAATTAATGCAAGTCGTAAAAACCCTTCACAATCTGCTTCAGAAGAGCTTCTTGTCATGTTTGTTTCCATTATAACCAGCTCCCTCAAAGCATAACAAACAACTGTTCCGTCATGAATGCTTTCATTCGGATGTGACGAAACCACAATTTGGTTCACTTACAGATCGAAAAGGAAGGGCTTGGGACTTTTCAGTAAGAGAAATACACAAATTTGTTTGCCATAAATATGAATTACAATCAGTAGTAGGACAATAGTGCAGAATGACTTTATTAAATGTGTATTTTGAACTGAAAAGAACAACAATAATTATTATTAATAATAATATTAATAATACACTTATAGGAGGGAAATTATTTATATAAAAAAAAAAATCATTGCCTTTTCATGTAAATCAAACTTTTTTTTAACTGTACAGTTAGCATCTATATCATAAAATGTTATAAAAGGGTGAACCAAATGCAGTATCAATACAACACTTTTATTTTTAATTACATTCTTGTAAAAGCACGAATGCATGTTTTAAGTTCATTTTTCATCTTTAGACTCATGGATTAGATTTTAGCTTCATTACCTGACTATTTTTTTTAAGTACCTCACAAAAACTGGAGTTTATCTTGTTTTTGCTCTTTCCTATGAGAAAAAAAAAAATAAAATAAAAAGAACCTCTGCACTATTACCCAGAGAAATTGCTTTGACTGTATAATGTAGTTATTTGAAGTTGTAAAGTTTGTCAAACAGTTATGGAGTTCTATTTATAATCGCAATAATCAAAACTGATCTAGTTTTACACTTTGAAGAATAGTGGTGGCCCTTAGAGTTGAAGTTCTAAGGAATAACACTAGAGTATTCCTTAGACTTTATTTCTTTCTGTTGAATAAGGACTATACTGTACCGGGTGTTAAGCTGCAGCATTGTTGTCTTCCTCAAGACGTCTCTATTAGGCCGGCTTGTTGTTGCACTCTGGGGATCAGGCAGCTGTGAGCCTGGACTGTGGCTAAATAGGATGGTCCCAAAGGATGCAACAGTCCAATCTCACCCAACACTACAGCTCATTTTCAGCTTGGCTGGGAAAATCTGATGGAGACTTTTTTTTTTTTTTTTTTTTTTTTGTTTTTTTTCGTGCCAGAAATATTTAATAATATCAAGAAACCATGGTTTCACAGAAAAGTTTAACAAACCCTACCTTAGGCACACAAACACACCACAGCATGCGTGGTCGTGCACATGTGGACACACACATGGTGCTGTGGGCAGATGAAAGAGCTCAAGTGTCCAATGGGTTGGTCTTATTGTGGGAAAACACAGATGTTGGTCTTGGCCGGGTAAGAATGTGGACTGTTTGGGTGCTGTGTGTGGGTGTGTGTGCCCCAGGGGAAGCTCGGTTATTTGTGGTAGTCTGGACAAAACAGCACAGATGCAAGGTGGTTAAAAAACTTTTACTCAAAAATCAATTAGCAAATCAGTTTGTGAAACCTAACCCATTTTGTTTGGCCGTTTAAATCTTGCCCTTAGAAAACAAACCACCTCCTCTTGATGATCTAATTCTCACTTGTCAGCTTTTGAATGTTTGAAAGGTGTGAATCGCACCAAAATCTGATCAGAGGCAGTGTGCTGTGGGACGAAGTGGTTATAACGTTGGCTGATCCATCCCTTTAGGATGTGCAAAACATTTATTTATTCATGCCTTTGAATGTGAGGAGCATACAGTGACTTTGAATCTTTTTAATTCTCTGTGGATTTTCTAAGTGCTCTGGTTAGATCAAAGCATTGAAAAGACAGTTAGGAAGCAGATGCTTTCTTCCTCATTTCATTACAACTCAAAGAGACAAAAGTGAAATAAAACCAGACAGTAAATATTTTTTTAAACAATCACAAAGTAAATCATTCATTAGTAACTCACGAGTGACTGAAAATGTTTATATCAAATTGCTCTACAAATCAATTTAATTGTGACCAAAGATGGTTAATAATTAAAGTATACTGTCAATCTGACAGTTCAGGTTTATTCATGATGTGTCTATTTGCCTTCATCCCAGACTAACTAATGTGAGTTGTGGATCTAAGCTGTTGGATCCACAACATTAAACTGAATTTCTCACTAAGTGACATGAACTAAATACAGTAAATCAGCAAAAGCAACTTTCATGTTTAAGCGGTTTTGTTTCTTAACCTGATTGCAACACACTTGTAGAATTTGCTGAATAGGATTCTGAATGTTGTGTCCCTGATTTTGACACAAATGTATCAGAAAACACTAATTTGCCTCTAATTTCTACAGCGTTCGTACAGAGCAATATAAACTACATTTCAAAAGGCGTAACTCAGTTTTTGCACACTTTATTTGTAACTAGTGGATCCCGTAATTGACCGAAAATGGCACAGAATTAAATGTGTTGTCAGCATGAACTATTATTAAAGCTCAGGTGGTTACTAAAAGACTGGAAGAAAGAAAAACCCAACTACTAAATTGTTTTTCAAGGCAGCTTTGACGTGACATGACATCCCAAATGTCACCGCCAGCAACTGCACCTCAGGATTTTGAAGAAAAATCCTGCTAAAAGTGAGATTTCTGCCAATCTGCCCCGGATTATTTACATTGTCACCAACTTCAATCACCAGCCACATGTCAGTGGGGAGTTTATTTTCCTTTACCGCACAAGTGGAAAGGCTGTGCGACTCCTGAGAATATGTGAAATTTAGATTTAAGAGTAAAGTTAAAGAAAGAAAGACAGAAAGAAATAACTACATTGATGCTGATGATGCTGTTTTCATATGACAACATTTTATTTAATTGCATTAAATGTATTAAAGTGTGAGATTTCTTGGGAAAAACTCCTTATATTTCAGTCAGGATTATTAGTCAAATGAGCTTCATGGAGAGGCATGAGCAGAGAGAGCGGTCAACATGACCCCCTGGAACAGAAGCACAGACGTTAGATGTCAACAGGAGACACTGTTTAATTAGACAGCAGGGTGGGGGGGGTTGCGAGGCAAATGCAGATGAATCGTGCGTATGTTGGCGTCTTACAGCACCGTGAAGCATGCAGAAATAGAAATCTAACCAATAGGAACATGATCAGATGGATGATTAACTGAATTAGGTGGATGATGTCAGTTGTTAACAGCTACTTTCAACTCATGGGGCTGGGCTAGCTGTACTTCCATGCCTGCCTGAACTAACGTGATACTCAACTTATCTACCAGCGAGAAATCATAATAAAAACAACAGCCATTGCAGGCTAAAGATAAAGTTCTGTTTTATCATTTTACCTGCAATGCTCCCACCTTTTATTTTCTGATAGCAAAGTTGTATTCAGCTATTCTGTTGTCCTTTAAAAATATATAAGTTTTATATATAATATGATATCCCATATCTAGACTTGAACCGATTTATCATGCGTACATACATAGCGGTCCCTATTGATATACGCTGGATATCTATATTAGGAACACTTTGGTGCCATCAAGTTCAAGGTTTGGTAAGTAAAACCTCCGTGGTAGGTTAGGTCTCCAAAGAAACAACCATGATTTTGAGTTGCCTCTTTGTCTCCAACAGTTCACTTTAAAAACACGAGATATTTAGGTTCACGCTTCAAATACTTAAAAGAAGAAAAAAAAAACCAGTCGCACTTCAGAAAACGTACAAAATTCAATCTTTGACTGCTGTCTATTGAATGTGGTTTTGCTACTGTGAGCCAGAGTTAGAGTTATTTGGAGCACTTAGTCATGATATTGCCAATCTTTTTGACAGGTGTCACAGCTCCTCAACTCACATTCAGTAAACATTCAGAGGAATCTATGAAAGCGTCACCCAGACATTTGGCATTCATGTGCAAGGGAAACACAGAGTTTATCAGCGAACTCGGAAGACGGGAGAAATCATTTCAGATTTCTTTTAGCATCTCTGGAGGGGAAGTTATTGTGTGCTAATCAGAGAAAAAGATGAAATCATCAAAGCAATACTACAGTCTACTGAGTCTGCTGGAATCTCAACGCTCTGCCTGCTTTCTCTTTTCTTACCCAGTTTCTTTTTTTTTTTTTTTTTCCATTTCCAGTTTTCACTGGGTTTTTTGTTTAATTGTCCTTACTGAACTTTTCTGTCAATGTCATGCATCTTTAACTGTTTGTTTTGGTTTATTCTTAACGAATGGATTTAAATCCACCAGTGTCTTTTTTGTTTTCATATCTTTTTGCACATAATTTATGTATCTCGCATACTCCTTGACATTTCTCCTACTTTACTGAAAGTTTATTCTATAATAAGATGTTTCTTTCAGCATAGGGTATATTGTATGTTTTATCTTTATGCTGCTGTAACAAGGGAATTTGCCCGTTGTAGGTTTAATAGAGTTTAGTCTAATCTAATCTAATCCAATCTAATCTAACAAGAAAGCAATGCAGTCCAAGCAAACTAAAGTTGCTTATAACAGACAAGTCATTAAAAGGCCCAGCTTCAGATTTATATAGGTTATTTTGTTGTTTCTTAGTTTACAGGCTGATGCTGTTTACGTTGCAGATGTGATAATTATCCTAATCTATGCACTAAACTGTGCTATTAACGGTTTGGGCAGCTGAAACTATCCAGGATGGCGTAAATAAGGATAAGTGAGTTCTAGGGTTTAGTGCAGGGATTACCAACACGGTGCCCGCGGGTACCAGGTAGCCCGCATGGACCATGTGAGGGGCCCACAGAAGCTGTAGTCACAAATGAGCTCCAACTAAAATCTAATTTACTTTCCAGGATTCAAATTCACAAAGCTAAATGCATATGACAGATGTAATTAGTACTTAGTAGAGTTAAATACTGCTGCAAGTCTGTTTATTTTCACTGGAACATTGTGACAAATGTTTTAAAGGGTTGCAGATTGGATGTATGGGTATAATAAATAAGTTATTTTTAAAACTTGAGGTGGATTTTCGTAAAATATGACATAATTATTACATTTTACAAATGTTACATGCTATATGATTAGTTAAAAGTTGTTTGTTAGTAGCTATAAAAATAGGAAGGTTGATAATGTTCAATGAAATGTAAAGAAAATTAGGTCATTGTGTAAATTAAAGTGAAACCGTGAACATTTGGTCTTTAGGAAGTGCTTTTTAATCTCGTAGCCCTTCGGACTATTTATTCATTTATTTATTCAGTTCATTTCCGACATGGTTGCAATCACAGAAATTCATTTTATTTTTTTTTTTATTTTTTTATTTTTTTATTTTTTTTTGTCCTTTTGCATGCCGGAAAGGGCGACGGAAAAAAGCATTATGCTTATCCAGACCCGTCCCCCTATGCAGAGCCTATGTAGTAGCTCACAGTTTCAGAGAGGTTGGTGACCCTGTTGTGTTTGTTATTGAATTGTTGTTAAAGTTCGGAAGAAAAAAATGAGTTGTTTCCGGTCTTCTAAAACCTTCTTTCATTAAGGTCACCCCTACATGTGTCGTTTAGTCGACTAATTGGTCGATGCCGTTGTGGTCGACCAGCAATGGTATCCGTTTCAACATTGTAAAAAAAAAATGCAATGCACCAATATATTTACTAAGGATTAAATATCAATATAATGTATTTAATGCCTAAACATGATTCTATGTCCAGCAATAGCTCTGTGTGAGTGCGTGCCTGCTGCGCTGCAAAGAAAAATAAAGTGTTGCTAAATATTTTTCTCTTTTATTGCTTCTCGTCCTCCTCTTCACTTGCTCATTAATTCTCCATTTTTTTGTTTTTTTTTATTCTCCGTGTCTTGGTCGACTATGACAATAAGCCTGTCATAGTTGGACCTCATATGAGAATTGCTTAAAGGTAGAAAAGTTTTGGATTTGTTTAGGGAATGAGTGTTTGCATTTTGATTAGTTTGTTTGCCTGAAGTAGCAAAACAAGTAAACCTGATGTAATCAGCAAGAAACTGATGTTGTGGAATGCACCTTCACTATTGGGTTCTGCTCACTTTAGATCATTAAAACAGGCCCCTGAGATTCTGGTCATTTGTCTTCTGTTTGCGTGGTGCCTCTCACTGCTAGATCTGGCTCCAGCTACACAAGCTGCTCTGCCAGTCGAGTCCAAGGCCTGGAGTAAAGGGACGACACTAATGGGATGCAGCAGGAAAAGGTCCATGTCCTTACTCAGCTTTTTCATGGCTGACTGAACTGTTTGTTTGTTAATAGCAGCTGATGTTTACTCTGTGTAATCACTCAAATTCACTTTGGTCATTTGTAACTTGCGACATGGACGATGTGCTTTGGATATGAACTACATATTGGATTTGTTAGCCTCAGGCTCTTGATATATAACCAATTGATTTTTATTTAAATTTTTTTTATCTGCCATTGTATCATATCAGCACAATAAAAATGTTGTTTCTGTTTTATTGTTTTAAATACGTGCATCCCTGTTCATGCCTTATAAAAAAAAAAACAAATTAGTATAAGGCAATACATTAAATAGAAAAATGAAGTTTGGCCTCTGCAGTCCTTTTGTGTTATCTTTCTTAGACTCATTAAGAAATAATTAACCTAATTCACTTTTGCTTGACGCAGATTTTCCCTGTGGTATTCAGCACTACTTACAGTGAAAAGAGCGATAGTGGACAGCAGGAAATGCTTGGGGGAAAATTAAGACACAGTTAATGATATCATTGCACTGTTGTACCGGGCTCGAAGTTCATTACTAAGCAATGGGTTTAAAACCAGAGCTAATAGCAACTGTCTTTAAATAAGAAAGAGAATAGGGGAGCTAAAGGTTTGGTGGTTGTGACATAAACTAAAGAATAAAGACAATTTCAAAGAGCTGCTTTATGTGGGATTTTTAACAGGCTCCTTCTTTGTTTTTCAAATTCTTGAATGAACTACATTTTCAACCCCATTTGGATAATTGTATGATGTATTAGTCGACAAGAAAACCAAACTTCAACAGTGTTTTTTTGTTTTAACCTGCTTAAGTTAGAAATGGGAATCAGGATCTGATCTTCAACTTAGGACTAGACGTAAAGCTACTATTTAGTAAATTCTACAGCTATCAGCAGTCCTTTGATTTTGATTTTATTCGATTCATTCATTTTTGAACACGTAAAAACTAAAACAATACATATAAAATAAAGGGAAAGTAAGCCAGTGTCGGAATGGGAAAATAAAATAAAAGTAGAAATAAAGGTGCTTTGTAGAACAAAATAATAAAGACAAAGGGGTGGGATAGACATATATATATATATATACATACCTAGGTTTTTTGTAGTGAGACAAATATTACATTTATGTAAAAAAAAATAAAAAATTTATAAAGGTTATGCAAATAATTGGAGATCAGTTCTGAACTTTTGGTCCCTAAATGTTTTACCTACATTCTGCATGCATAATGTCAAAATAGATCTATTCTTGTTCAAGCTGCTAAATTACATGTGGATGAAACTGACGAAAATCAATACATCATACTTATAAATAATGTATACTTTTAAATAAAAAGCCTTTAAAAAAAAAATGAGAAGGTTTAAAAGATGAATTGTTTGTCATTCATCTCAGAATAAAACATGCTTCAGTTTCTCTTCCAAGCCATTACCATACCTTTCTTTCCCTGCTTTGATTCTATGCTCTCTGCTGATAATAATCTCTTAGCGAACCTCAATTAATAATGTACACTTACAGTAATGGTTGGATGGACTTGAGAGAACACATGCAAGTGTTCCTTATGTACACACAGTGACATGGAGTGTTAACGCCAGCCGTACATACTGTATGAACAGAACACACGTAGAAAGGGACAGGTGCGCTCAGCTGAGCTCTTCCCATGATCTCACACACTTACACATATGTGCACACGATATGTAAATGGCAGTGATTCCCTTATATTTCTAAATGATAGACATCAGAGAGGAGGGAAGGTAAATTATTAAAGCATACACAACAGCAATTAGATCCAAAGAAACACTCTCAGGCACGTGCACATGCATGGATGCACTCACAGAAAAGTTTAGGTGCATAAACACAAATAACTTCAAACCAAAAAAAATACTCCTTGTGGGTAGTCATGCGGAAGTAAACACAGGGGTTTAACATCATTAAACTCTACAAACATCATGTGTCATATAACAAGGTATCCTATTAAAGCTCATTACAGCTGAAATATGGATTAAATGACACGTGAAAGAAATATTACGCTCAGGTTTTTACAGGTGAATTGTTCTTTTGATATTACCTCTTGGTGTTCTGGTAACAGATATATTAATAATATTCAAAATCAAAATGTAGTTAGAATTAGTTTGTATGTTTGTTTTTTTTTAGAAAAGGCATAATTTCCTGAAAATGTTTCTAAATCTATGTTTCTATGAACCTGTAGGTTAATATACACTAATAAAAAAAATAAAAATAAAATAAAAAAAAAAGCCTATTATATGGGCCTCTCATGGTCAGTATGGAATTCAATGACAATTCAACAAAATGGTGTCTGCCCTGCTGTTTATTGCATTAAAAAAACAAAAACACAAACATGGAGTATTAACGTGACGGTTCTACGTTGCATTTATTTGTCGGATGCAGGAAGTCGTACTTGTACTAATTCAATGTTTTCTGTAGCATTGACACTGAAACTCCTGTAAAACACGGACTTATTCTCAAGGGTAGAAGACACTGCAGAGATAAGCTATCCAACAGCGTGTGCCTGTCACTTGGTTTTATTGATTGCTTTAATTTACCATCTGTTTAATGGTTGTACTTACTTATCTTGAAAAATACTCATTGACTTTGGGGTTATTTATGGGGGGGGGCTGGATGGTTGGTTACATATTAGGTGGTTGATCTTGATTAATGATAACACGTAGGTAGGTCTGCTTTTTCTGATCGTTGTTGCTACAGGAGGAAGTTGTGATGCTGCACCAAGTGGCAGCATCACAGAGCCACTTTCAAAGGCTTCCTAGTTTGTTATCGGAGAGTTGTTGTCAATAGCCTCAGCTGTATTTTTTTTTTTAAATCAACCAAATCGTGTTCCATTTTATCTCATAACCACCTTGAGCCAATATTTTTTTTTACTTGTGGTATATGTTAAATTGTGAATTCCCTGTGTGTAAATGACATGTTTTTGTATCGTTTACATATAACTTCAGTGAGGTGCTATGATTAGTAAAGGTTTTGCATTCTGTTTCCCATTTTCCAATGTATGCTTTGCATTAGCTTGTGTTTGGGCATTTGGAATCATTTATTTGGAAGTGTGGGCCAAGGAGGAAGAATGTTTTTTAACATTCATGATTACAATATCCCAAAATCTGGATGTTGTCTAAAAACCAGATACGATCTTGCATCCTCATTTCCCAAACCAGAGTCCAAACTCTTGGCTCTTGCAAGTGATGTGTTTATAGTATGATTGATCGTCGCCCATTTTTGCCTCCAGAGAACTCCACAGATCTTACATAATGGTGCGTTTGATAACTACTTTTGAGGTCTGAGGGCGTATTTGGCGACTAGAGTATTTTTGTTAAAAACAAATCTGTATCCAGATTGACATCACTCTTGCTCTCCTCCTGTAATATGTCCCTGATTGGGTCCCACCTTATCTAACATTTTCTCTCTATGTTAAACTGCGGCATTTGGCACCCAATTATCATGCACCCTGCCTGAAGCACAACGCTTTTTTAATAGCATCAGCAAATTGTATCAAAGCTGAGCATTGCAGTCTGTTTACCAGCTATTTTTTCCCTTCTTGGACAACCACGTGGTGTTATAACCTATTTTTATACAGAAAAAAAAGCCCAAAATCATTTCAAGTCACAATTTTCTTCTTCCTATCCATTACTTGACCAAATGTTGCTTTTATCTTGAAAAGAAAAAAACATTTCCAGTGTCAATCTGTGTTACATTTATTGGAAATCATTACATAAATGATCCACAAAATCTGTAAAAGCCTGTGACTCAAAGATGATCCATGATGATTTCCCAAAATTATGCATACACATACACTTGTTTCTAGTGCTGTTACTTCCTGGTCATGGGTGTAACTTCATGTGCAGCTCATAGATTAGATACAAGAACGAAGAAAAGTGTTTACCTTTATAACATTGTTAGTGTTGGACACAATAACTAACATTTTTTTTTTTTAAGATGTACCTGCAGTTCATCCAAAAGTTGTTCTCATCCACTACTGAAGCCAATGTGACCTCAAGAACAATGCTAAAGTGACATTTCTGATGTTTTCACTCAAACATCCAATTACGGCAAAATCAGAGTAACCACATATCACGAAGAACTCCAGAGAAAAACGAGAATAAAAACGGCTTCAGGCAAATCTTTTTTTTCTTATTTGGCAAAGAAGAAACACAAGAAATCACGATAAGGATAAAAAATAAAAACACTCAACAAAAAGCTTTGGCACTGTCTTCACATTTTTGTACGGGACCCCAAATCTTACAATGCAACGCAAGTTAAAGACACATGACGAAACCGATTGTTATTAAGTTTTTGAGCGTCAATTTCAACCTTTGTGAGTAAGTACCCCGGTTTTCCGGAAGAAATATTTGGATTTATTGATCTATGAGGCAATAATGTCTTTATTATGGCCTCATAGATCAATAAGTTAGTCATAGATCGATAAGTTAGTCACGGTCTTCAGATGCTTTTAATTTATTGCATTTGTTTAAAATTCAAAGATTATCTGCTGTTTTTTTTTTTTAATATTTTTTAAACTGCTAATATTGATTCACTACTTGCTTTTGCTTCTTTTATCAAAATACATTGTGCCCATTAAAACATCCACAGTAGCACCTCCAAGAATAGGTATGATTTTGAACTAATCCTAGTAATCAGTGTAGATTTTTAATTGGAGAGTTTGGTTCGCATTTAATTTTCTTTTGCCTTTCATGCAATCAATCATAAAACACCTATTATGCAGAAAGTACCGGGACTACAGTGCTGCACATGTGGTTTATGCACATACAGTGATAAACACAAGCAGACTGTGGAAAAACACATAGCAGCATCTCACTGCCCATAAACCCACATGGAAATGTATCTGTATATCATCTCACTAGGAATTTCCCTGATGTCAGGATCAAACCAATCATTAACATCTCAGTAATCACGTTCATACTGGTGAACGCAGTCAGTCTGATGGCAGCCTTTCTGATGTGATTTTTGGGGTACTTTCAAGGTTCATGTGTTTCGGCTTAATGTTGTTGACTGTGTAGGAATGGGATGTGTTTGGATGTGTACAAGTGTAATTACGTGTGCGCTAACGCTCCATTTGCATGTGTTTAGAGAAGGAAAAATAGTCTGAATGGTTTGAGGATTTAAATAAGTATGACAAGTACTGAGTCAGAGCAAGTGTGCAGTGGTCAGGCTCAAACTAAAGAAAACCAATACAATTCAGTGTTGATAAGGGAGGAAGGTTTCAATACTGGAGCTACTTTATTTTATTTAATGTCATTTAATTTTTGACAAAAAGGTGACGGCAGGGGTGGACTGGGACAAAAATTCAGCACTGGCATTTTTTGTCCAGACCAGTCCACTACATTATCAGACACCATGTAGTAGCTGTTAGTAAGTCAGTGACACTCAACATGTGGCTCTTCATGTCTGAATTTTAATTATTATTCCCCCAGAAAACCTTAAAATGGGACACTTTTCAACCCACTTTTACCTATTTCCTTTGGCCATTTTGCAACTTCTTTAGTCCCATTTTTGCCCCTTTTTAAAAAGTTTTGACGCTTTTTTTCTTTTTTTTAGCTACTTTTGGCCAATAAATATCCCTTTTTTCCTATATTTTGTCCATTTTGTAACACTTTCATTCAATTTTTGTCTTTTCTTATTTTTTTTCTCTTTCCATTTTTCATCCAAATACCAATAAATACCACTTTTTTCCCTTAATTTTGCCTCTTTTTTTCCACCTTTTTTATCTATTGTTTGCCACATTTAGCCCATTTAAACTACCCTTTTCCATTACATACCACCTGTTTCCTCTTTATTGACCCATTTTTTGCCACTCTTGACTGCTTTTTAGTCAGGTTACACTTTTTTATTCCCACGTTTTTTCCACTTTTGGACCATTTGTAGCCATACCAGCCTGGCATTGCCCGATCTCGTTAGATCTCGGAAGCAAAGAAGGTCTGGTTAGTAGTTGGATGGGAGACCACTGAGAATTCCAGGTGCCACAGTGGGAGACAGTCACTCCAGTGGTATCTGTCATTGTGTCCTTGGGCAAGACACTTCACCCACATTGCCGAGTATGAATGTAGTGTGTGTTGGTGGTGGTCGGAGAATGCATAATACCTTAATTCTGTAAAGTGCTTTGATTGTCTATGATAAAGCACTATATAAAATCCAATGCAGTATTATTATTACCCATTACCATGTCTGCCTCCATTCGCTCCTCAAAGCGGACCAGTCCACTATGGGTTGACGGCCCACCAGGACGATGCCTGGTGTGCCAGATGGCCAGTCCACCCCTGGGTGACAGAATGCTTAGATGGATAAACATGGTTGGATGCAAAATGGGAACTTTAGGTTTTTATTATGTAATGACTTAATACAGTCAACAGGATTTGCTCCTAAACTATCAATTTTTCACTATTTTCTTAAACAGTTTTGTATAAGGCATTAATTATTTCACGACAAATGTCATTATTGCAATTTCTGGTTAAATTCTGGTGTTTTTTGAAAAAAAAATTGCTCAACCTGCTTTACTATATAGACTTAAGTTAGCATTCCACCACACGTTGCACACATGCATTTCCTTGGTTAGTGTTATTGATTCCATAGTTACACTCATGTCTTCTTCACTTTGATTGGATTCTTCGATTCCATTTCGCTACCTTTCTACCTTGCTTTTCCTTCCTATTTCCCATTTTATTTCCGTCTGGCTCTTTTCCTCTCTCGCTGTCGCTTAACTGATTTAGAATCATGTGATTAATGATGGCCATTAGAAGCTTCAACATCAGCGCATATAAGAGTTCACCAGATACGGCCCATGTAGCATCTAGCCAAGTGTGCGTGTGTGTAGTGGGTGTGTGTGTGTGAGTTGGTATCTGTGCTGTGCTATCGTACCTGCTTGTTCAGAAATAATCCGTTTACTAAAAGCTGAGAAGCACACGAACGCAGAGGACTTTTCCTTAGTGAATAGATTGTGTCCACACGCGCACACACAAACACACACACACAACCAGTCCAAGGAGTTTATTAAAAACCTAATTAAGATGCACACACCTTGAAATGGTGCCACAGTACTTTGTTCACTGTCATCTTATCCAAATAATGAGCAAAGCAGAAAACTTCCTTTGAAATCCTGAATCCAACACATCGCCACCTTCTGAATTATCAATGCCTTTCCTTCAAGAAGTGAAAAAAGTGGTGCAATAAATTCAAATGGCAGCTGTGTTAAACGCTCTAAGTAAGGAGTGAAAGCAGTTTATTTAGGGTGACAAAAGACAAGTGTGTGTGTGGTAGTGCAACGTAAAACTAACTCCTAAAGTGGATTGAAAAACTTGATGAATGATGACAAGGATTTACATCTGCAGTGACTTATTTGACAGTTAACTAAATCATCTAATCTTTGATTGGGACAAAGGAGAAGGAGAGGTTTGCATTCTCTGTAATTATTTGATATCACATTAAACAAATGCATCTATTTAACAGTTGAACTTTTTGCCTATTTTCGTTGCAATGAACCAAAGTGTGACTTTCAGGTTGATTGACACCTAAACATTTATATTAGCAAAGGTGTAAAGAGTACTGATGTACTGTTGCTTTATGAAATTGTACTCAAGTACAAGTACAAGTAAGTCATACATAAAATACTCAAGTACAAGTAAAAAGTAGTTCTATTAAATAGTACTAAATGTAAAAGTTACTCATTACTTCCACCACGTATATTTTTGGTAATAAATCACTTGCCAGCATAAACATATGAAATTGTCATTGGTGTTGACATTGATGGTCTCGATTTGCAATGCCCTGCCTACCCAACCTTAGTGCTCACGGCACGTCACTACAACATAATGGTAGAAACCACCACCTGAACCCAAGAAAGTGTCTGGATGTTAATCAGAAATGGGATGACTAAGAACATATGGATTATGTTTAATGTGACTTCATCAATTAAAACATTTTTTTACAAAAAATATCTTAGTAACGGTTGGGTGTAGAAATGTAATGAATTACTGTACTTCTTTTAAAACATACCTCAGTACAGGTTAAATTACCGATTTAGAAATATACTCAAAAAAATAAAAATACCCGTAAAAGCAACTCAATTACGTAACGTGAGGACTTAATCCATTACTTTCACCTCTGAATATTAGGCGTCAATATTGACAGGTTAACTCACTTATTGGTAAACTTATTTTTTTTAATGAATTTGTTAATCTTCAAATATACCAAAATGTTTGGAATTGTTGAGGTTCAAGTAAAAACATAGTTTGAAAAAAATGTTTACTGTCTATCAGAGGCCAATTGTCATCTTAAGTCATCAGTTATGGAGCCCTAGACATAGAAATTAAATTGTGGCCATGAATTAGCTATGACATGCGCACAAAAGTCGTAACTCCACCAGTAAACCCAACTGCTTCACAATATTGTCTTTACATGCTTCTTGGTAATATTAGTTCCTTGTAATGCCAGGCTTTTCAGAATGTCTTTTTGGCTCACTTCCAGCCCAAAAATAAAATGCAATCATACTGTTACTGTCTATCGTTTCGTTTGAGGCCCTCTACTGCCTCGACCTTAGACCTTCGAGAAGATGCACTTCGAGTAGATATAACAGTTATTAATTACTATTTTGTGTACAGGTTATACTATTTTCATATTTTGTGGCCATGAATTGGTGTTTTGTGCACACGTGTTAGCTAACTTGTGACCATACTTTATTTATTTTCTATCATATTACGCCTGGGACTCCTAAGATATAAAAAAAAAATAAAAAATTGCACATACTACATATAATTTTCCAGCTTGTTTGCCCATTGTTTTCCAGCAGCACCAAACAAATCCAGTCAGATAAATGCTAATGATAAATTAAGTGGCTCAAATGACTTTGATTACCCAACCCATATAAAAAACCTGTATTTGAAAAGTCAACGTCAACGTTTTAAAAGCAAGCCTGACTGAAATCCTGAAATGTGCATATTATGCATACAGCTGCAGAGTTCAAATAATTTTCTTTAAGCTAATTAAAGATAGGTTTCATAACTACAAAAATAAGAAATACAATTCTACATTAATCTCAATGCTAACATGATGTTATTGCGTCATGCATTCCTCATCTTTATGCACATGACTGGTGTTCTTGCGCTACTTTTGATAGTTCCACATGGGATATTGCTTATTTTATTAATCAGTATTGGAATTTTTGGCTACATGTTCAACTTGAAAATATTTAAGCACAACTTAAACTGATGTGAGATGCAACTGGTTCTGGACAAAACTCAGCATTCAACACACAGATATATTGTATCTTTGTGTTGTGTTGTTGAATTTATCTAGATATATACAATAACACATGCTGTAAACAAGTGTTTTTAGTCTTTATTAGCACCAACTGTTGATGAGACACAGCTCCTTTGTTAAATGATCCATTACGACTGTAATCTTCATTTTCTCTGTTGTCAAAACATGCACTAATCGTTCTTTATTGTTCATTCTGTAAAGGTATTCACCTCACGTATCATATCTGAGGGTAAACAAACATTATCACACTCAGCTCTACCCACTCCTGAGCTCCTCATTGTGTCGGCCAAACATGCTTACTACACTTTAAAGATTAAATCACAGGCTTATGGTTTTCAATAAAGGCATGTGACCCCGCAGGATACACAAACATATCTTTTGGAAGCCTGAACGCCAGATAAAAGGACTCTCTTAAACTTCACTGCAACTGCAGTGTATTAGAGCATTATTTTCAACCTGGCGAGGGCTTGTTTATACATCATAAGCAGCAGCTTTTTCCTCTGTGTGTGTCTGATAAGAGGATTTGAGAGGTTTAGGGCAACAATACTTTGAACATACAAGGAGGCTCTGTATTTACTGCTCTCTTTACACCTCCGTCCCTCTCTGCCCTAATTATTTTTTATTCCCTCAGGTATTGGACGATGAACTGCATTATGAAAAGACAAATTACTTGTTTGAAACACAAGAAATATAAAACTTAATGTGTCGGAAAGATAACTTTCTGTGTATGGGAACAACTTATATTGTAGTAGCATCTTCTCGTATAGTAAACTGATACAAAATCTGCAATTTTTTTTTTTTGTCAAGACCTCCACTTGTAGCCTTTCATACAGATATACACAGAGATATAAATATAGATCAGGGTGTCAAACTCAGTTTTGCTCAGGGGCAGAATACGCAGCAGTTTGATCTCAAGTGGGCCAACGATTTTGGGCGGGGAAAAAAAGCAATTCCGACATTACTTTGCCCTAGTTTGCACTTCCACACATAACTGAAATACATTTAAGGCACCAGCAATATCCACGCAATAAATAACAGATATCAGTTCCTGCAGGATCTTTACTTTAACATGACTTCATTTTGTGACCAATGTTGGTGCAATTTGGATGCATTTTTTGGGAAATTGCAGGACGGGCGTGAGATATAGGCACGGAAAAGTTGCAAGTCCTTGCAAATATTGTGACATTTGATTGAATGTGTGTATTTGAAGGGGCTGAGATATCTACAGCTGAATTAGTTGGTAATTTACACAATGATTCATGTTTTTATTTTTGTACTTTTATTGCTACTACTTCTACTTTTATTTCTTATTACTCTTTACCATAAAGAAGAAAGAGCTTTTCCATGTCATAACTTGTGAGGAGAAGATACAATATATCGTATGACATTGTGTTTTGTAAAAAGAAGTCAGATACTTCCAGAAAAGTAGCCTCCCCTATGATATAGTATATGGCGGAGCAGCTGTCTGTAGTATCCTGGTTGTTAATACCTTTCCATGTGGTTTACCATAATGCATCAGAGGAATATTTTGCTCTTTTAACCCTCTGACAGCAGATCAATCATCCTTTGTCCTACTATATCCCTATCTATGTCTATGATTCTGGTCCTGTAATTAAATATTTGCTGCTTATCAGTCCATCCACATTTCAGTTAATGGTAGCTTTCCATTTATTCCTAAAATGTCTCCTCCCTGCATCTAAAAACAGGCTTCAATCTCATTTCACTTATTAACCAGGATTTTTTTTTCTTCCTGTTGTAATATAAAACCAGATTGTTGTTTTAAATGCCAGACAAAGCTCCATGTACAATGCAAGACGATAAATTGCTACCTCTGTTGTGATGGATCTCTCTCTGTATTATTGGTGAAATCCTTTGTTGTATCTACTTTGCAATTATCTTGACTCCATCTCCTAACGTTTTTTACTGTAAGAAAAATGACATTTAAGGATAAAATACGTGCGCAAGTGCAAAGTTATTCAACAAGTTGTTTGTCATTGTTAGCACAAAAAACCCTTTCAGACGCCTTAACGCTCAATTTTAGGTAATGGTGTGCCTCCAATTTTGCGAAAACATTGTATAAGAAAAGATACTTTTCATCGTGGTCGATGCACAGAAAAAAGAGATGTCGTTATAAAATGTGTTTCAGACATATCCGTCAATTTTCTATCTACATCGCACAAAAGAGTAGAAATGACGCGTTTGTGAAAAATGACCAACTTATATTTTCAAGGACAGCCAGAGGGCTACTTATTACACGTCTACACGTCTGACGCAGGATTCAAAGGCTGCCAAAAGGAACCAAAACACTAATGATAGACATGTTATCTATCTTTATAAGAGGCTGAAATGTTGCTTTAGCATGTTGTGTGTCATTCAGCTGAAGTAGTAGGAATACGTTCTTTTTTCAGTCGTGTTTGGAAGTAGGTATTGTTTTCTATGGTTTTATGATGGGATAATGGGAATGAGTTTTGTTTTTGTTTGAACCTGTCTTTTAATTTGTATCTGTTAATCAATCCTTGTTTTTGTGTGCTTTCTGTTGGTATTTGAGTTTACTTCACATATGTTATGACTGTTTTCAATGGCACATTGGCTAGTGTAATTGTTGTGTGTCCAAACTCATTCAGCTAGTTTTTTTTATTATTATTTCATTGTTTTTGTCATCTTTTCTGGGTTTCTCCTTCTCCTTCCTGTTTACACCTACATGTGCCTAATCATCCCTATTACCTCTCTGCACTATGTAAAGGAGTGCGTGGACACCACCAAATGTTTGTTCACACGTCTTCTACTGTCACGTGCTTTATGCATGTTGCAGTTTTGGATGAAATGAGATGGTGTCAAGTTTTAGGGTCGCTGGTCAGATGCGGACACAGGGTTTATTTGGTCAGTGGGTTTTGGAAGCAGACCGGTGTGGGATTCAGAGGTTTCAGTGTGTTGTTCTGTGCTCAGTTAGGGTTTTGTATGTTGCAGATAGTGGTTGTCATAACAATGACAGAGCCTCTGAGAAGAGACCTTGGTAAATGCTATCAGTTTACAATGGTAACTGGCCTGCTTAGGGCAGTCTGACCAGAACTGACCAGGAGAGATTCTGTAATCACATATCACATGTTGCTCATAATTTTTTTAAATCGGTTTTGGTTTGAACTTTGTTTAATACCTTATTTATTAAATAATGTTTTGTTTGGTATGGAGGGCGGATGGGCAACATGTTTCTATCCGTGTCTGACTGAGCAGTACCCGAACCTAACCCTAGCCCGACAGGCATTGAAATATTTATGCTGAAGCCCGACCCTAGCCCGACACGGTTAAAATCGTTTATGCTTCTTACTAGGAACACATTTGAAAATGTTGACGTGAAGCAAAGAATCATTCCTAAATATCTGTCTGAATATGGCTCAAGCCCGTCGATACCATTGGGTACCTTCTTTGGTTCAGATATTGCCCATGGGCTTGTTTCTCCTTCACTTGTCTTTTTGACTCATCTTGTCAGTCTGTTTATGAACCAGGGATGGGCAACACTGGCATTGTCTTTGCTATTTTGTCTTTCTCTCATGGCACCACCTTTTCACTGATATTGATACAGACACTGACTTTTTTTTTGTCTTTTCTGACTAAAAATTGGTTAAAAGAGGCCTGCCAGAAACAAATCATATCTTTACACGTGTGGAATATTGTGGACAGTTAAGTGTAATTTAAAAATGGCAACATTCTGTTGCGGTCTGGTTTTTTGTTTGTATTAAGTTGATTGTCCTTTTGTCCTTCCTTGTCTTTCTTTCTTTCTCTATCTTTTATCTCCGACTCTCTCTCTTTCTCTGACACTCACTCCTTTCTGTGTGTTCCTGAGGTTTGTAAATGAATGATGACCATACTCCGAAGAGGATCTGTTATGTTTTAGTTATGCTTCGGTTATTTGGTTCCCCCTTCGTCCTTGTACCCTCATTAGATAATTAATTTGTCCATTACAATTAATTCGGTGTGATTGATTTCTGTCAGCATTAACCTCATGCAGTGACTGATAAAAACCTGAAAATAGGCGCCCTCTGTGCATGCTTTGGCATCCCAGCACATTTAGCTTTTTGGGGTTTAAATTATTTAAGTATTTAGTCTTTGTTCTGCCATATTTACCCCAACAACCATTGCACTTTAAAGTAGAAACATTGTTACTTATGATAAACTATTAACTGTTTCTGTGCATGCCTACTAAAAATAGATTTGATTCTATTCTTGACACTTATTCTTTTTTTAATTGACAAGATTAGTATCTCATGATATCAGCAGCTACTGTATATATGCCATGAAAATCAGCTATCATACATATGGGTTGAATTTCAAAAGTAATTTTCAAGTGTAAATGGTTTCCATGGTTCTTTCCCAAGCTCTACTTCCTTTTTCCACACATTTCCTTTGCACCGTGCTTTGTACAGCCTTTTTCTCTATGGATCTATATCTTGAGAAGTACCGGCTTCAGGTATTGGCGAGGCCTGGAGTCAATTTCTCGATGGTTAGTATCAGATTTCCCATCCGTCCTTGCAACGAGCAGTGAGCTCTGGACTGTCACTTTATTTTATTTATTTTTTCGTGTGAAATCTGAGGAGAGAAAAAGACAGGCAGAAAGTACATGAAGAGAGGAACACTGGGAGCTTGGAGTAGCAGTTGAAGAATTGCGTGCGTGTGTGTGTGTGTACGCGCGCGCGATCGCACTTGTGTGCCTTTTGTGTTTGCTTGTCTGCAAATCTGTTCTGTCTGAGAAGGGACGCACCCGAAAAAGTGCGATCCACCACAGGGGGGCATTCACCATTTCATCACCCAAGCGCCTCGTAAAGCTCTTCCAAACACTCCTCCTCCTTTCAAAGCTGCCTCGGGGCTTCTTTCCCATGCTCTCTTCCCTTTTTTTTCCCATGTCTTTCCTGCAGCTTCTTTCACACTGTGCACTCTTCAGCCTTTTTCTGCTTCAGTTTTCCCTCATCTATAGCCTGCTTACGTTACATAGAGTAATTTTCTCTGTAGCTGATGACGTTATTGCTTTTCATTTCAAATGTTTCAATAATCATTGCTAATCTTAATCTACATACAACAAATCTTAAAAAATATTGAAAATGATCTATAAATAGCTGATAGGGTGAGAAAAAACTGATGCTCATTGAAATGCAAACACATTATCGACGAGTTCTTGCTTTTTAACTCAAGAACATGGCTGGATCATGGATGGATGGAGGGATGGATACTTTATTAAACCCAAAGGGAAATAATTTTATTATTAAGTATTAACCACTCCTTTACACTGTATGCAATAGAAGGTAATTACATGCATTTTCCCCTCATTTTACTTCTCCATCATCATCCATTTTTCCATCCATCCATCTTCTGAACTTGATTCCCTCTCATGGCTGATGGTAGAAATTCAGTTAGCCTTAAGCACAGCTATAATGTTTAAATCCGCGTTGATCAGTAAAACACCTGAATTCTTATTCAAACTAATAGTTTTTTGAAATACTGTACCTGAATATGTCACTAGAGGGTCTAGCAGTGGTCAGCTGAACGTGCCTCACCCAAAAACAAGCACCTTATCGTATCACACTATCTGTGTCGTATTGAAGGTAAATTGGATTTTCAAAATAAACTTAAATCTATTTTTAGAAGGGCTGTATGTTGAGTGGTTCTGTTTTTCTTTCAGAAAATCATTTTTTAATTAATTAATGAGGATTATTAAATGTTTATCTGAATGTTCTTGCTTTTTATTTTAACATTGGGTATATTATTAATCGTATTGGTAATTTTACATATTGTAGTTGATGTGATTGTCTGTTCTGTGTTTTTTATTTTATTGTTGTTTCTGTGGACCCCAGGATGACCATAGCTGTTTATTAAGATACCAGCTATTGTGGATCCTCAATAAAAAAACATAAAAAAAAAAAAAAAAAAAACTGAATTGATTCGACTACAGGTGTTCAATTATTGCATTTTACTTTAATATTTAGGTGAAAAAACCACACGTTTAATATTGCATTCAAATATACTTACCTGTGTTGTGGTTAGTATTTATATATGTATTTATTTTACTATGTTGTAGTCGTTTGATAAAATCCACATTCGGAGTGTCATGAGTAATGCCCGGTTTGAAAACATTTGAGATTACCAAGAATAAATAATGGAAACGAACAACACTGATCATATTGGCACCTGTTAGTAGTTGGCATGTGTACGAAGCAAGTGAATACCTTTTAATACATAATGATGTGATGTATAGTCGGAATATTAATTAGTTGGAAAAAGGACAAATGCAATGACTTGATTACTGAGACTTAACACCTAAAAACAAGTAGTCTAGGAAGGAAAAAGCTGTGAATCAGCAGCAGAATCATTGGCGACCAAGGCTCATTGATGCTTGGGATGCGGAGGATGGCAGGTCTATGTGGACCAATCCATCAGGAATGCCTATTTAGCTCAACTGCTAAAGAGGATAAAGCAGATCGAGACAATGTGTCAGAAAACGCTGCAGTATGTGTCTTTGTGCCCAAGGTAGGCCAAAAGAAACCTGCAAATTACAAAGAAGGGGGTCACTATTAAGCAGTGGTTCCCAAACTTCTCACAGTCCCGTACCTCTTCAGACACTTAACCTGAAGCCATGTAGCCCCTTCTCCTGCACACTTAAAAAACACAATAATGTAATGTCATATACAATGTAGCACTACAGTGAATTTTACCTATCCTGTTGAGGAATAGTACATAATAATAATAATAATAATAATAATAATAATAATAATAATAATAATAATAATAATAACTTGAATATTTGCATTTCCTGAAGAAAATGCAAGTGGGGATGCAGGTGCTGGCTGGCATTGCACTGCATTATCAATGGCACTAAAATTTACCTTGTATTAACTTTAACATAGCAATATCATTAGCCTAGCAATAGCGATAACCTAGCATCAACATTAACAAAGCAATAGAATTACCCTTGCATTAGCATTAGCCTAACATTAACATTGACATAGCATTAACTTTAACCTAGCATTACCCAAGCAATATCATTAACCTAGCAATAGCAGTAGCATTAACATAACATTACCCTAGTAATAACAATAATCTAGCATTCACCTAGCATTAGCATTAACCTAGTAACAGCATTAGCCTAACATTAAGATTGACCTAGCATAAACTTTAACCTAGCATTACCCTAGCAAAAGCATTAGCATTGACCAAACATTAGCCTAGTAGTAACAATAATCTAGCATTACCCTAGCATTAGCATTCACCTAGCATTAGCATTCACATAGTAACAGCATTAGCCTAGCATTAGCATTAACTGCTCTATTTATATTTTAGTTTCCAATGTTTTTGTTGTTTTTAATTTTCATTCACATGCCCCCTGTGACAATTTGCGTACCCCTGAGGGTACCCGTACCTCACTTTGTGAACCGAGGCTATAAAGTAATGGATAGTTGTGCAGATTGCCAATATTTTGAGTAGAAAAGTAGAAATATCTTCTGTCAAATAGATCTCGTTTAGATATACTGATGTATTAAAGCATTCAAACATTAAATAAAAAAAGAAGCTTAGGTCGTATCCGAAAAATTTCATTCTCCGATGACAAAATTCATATGTACTTTGAAAAAGGAAATAGCAATTCTAAAACACAGATTTAAAAAAAAAGAAGTTTAGTATGTTTGTGTTAATTTTGCAAATGCTGTCAGCTTATTTGGAACTTTAACATCAATAGCTGGAAACAATTTTGTTGGGAAACTAGAAAAGAAACACGTTACAGAAAAAATATTACTGTGCAAGCAATGTACTAATTCACAGAGCTATAAATGCACCTGAGCCTCCGCATGCAATAATATAGAAAAAAAGAACTGTTTATATTTCCATCACACATCCACGCGGGTGCAATCAATAGGTAGGCAGAGCTGTCATTTATTATATATGTGCAGTTTTAGATGATAGATATCACGGAATTACCTCCTCACATCTTCCAGTCCGGACGAGATTGTGTAATTTATTTCCTCATGTTCAATAAGATGACATTCCCACTGTTGCATGCAAACATTTTCCATGGTTAACAAATCTATAAAAGCAGGGAACATACATTTGGAGATTTAATGTTACTGGAAATTGGGTCGGTAATAAATCCGTGGGTATTAATGTCACTTAGATACAGTATTTGCTGCAAAAATTAATTACGGTATATTGATTTGCTAGGGTACAAATGTATGATTGACTGCTCTGTACAATGTGGCCATGAGCTAAACATTACAATGAAATGCATATTGATTAGTCAACAACTGTAAAGTAGTAGACAAATACTGCTATTTCTCTATATTATTGTATTTCGTCTTTGTTTGGTTGTGTTTTCCTTTTGTCTCACATACACAAAACTCCAAGTCACAACTTAAGTTGCACTTGACTTTATATTGTTTCAGAATAGAAAATTAAGATTTTGCGTAATATCTATAAAGCTGGTTGGTGACACAAGCACATTAGAAAAAGAATCAAACACACCTAAGCTGCCTATGTGGATAATAAATAAGCAGTTAGCAGGGAATGCTGCAACACTGTTTGAATCTAAACTAAAGCACCAGCTCTCAACTTTTGGGTCAGGGACATTTGACTTAAGTGTACCTGTAGTAAACGTGAATCACTAACTTTATAGATTATTGTTAAGCAGCTACAGTACGTGTACCATCAAGGCTACATGTGATCTCCTTCATAGGCAGCTTGTGATAAAAACCACCATGCATTAAATATGCTTTTGTGTAGAACTTTGGTGGAATTTTCCTTCCAATCTTCTCCACCTGACCATCCAGACTCTTTCCTGCTTGCACATGTTGCGCAGAGCAAACGGCAGCGAGTCCCACGTGTAAACTAATGTGGCTGACTGCTGCGATGCACAACAGAGGTCACGATAACCACGTCAGACACATCAGAAAGTACCTCCACCACACAGCACTGTGGTCAAAATGAAAATTTACATGAATGACTGCACTACAAAAATGGGTAAAACTTTAGTTTAGGGAACACCTATTAACCATTGATTAGTTGCTTATTAGCATTAGTAACATATTGGCTCTTAATTAGTCATCATTAACGGTGTTTGGAATAACAGCGTTTAAAATAACGGCGTTCGGTAACGGCCTTTGTTTTTCAGTAATGGGGTAATCTAACTAATTACTTTTTATGCCGTTACAACGCCGTTATCGTTACTGAACGTTAAATGCAGTGCGTTACATGCATTGATTGAATAAACTGTTATCTGAAAGCAACCCTGGCTTCTTACTCAGCTGTAGTGAGGAGGTGGGTTAAAAACAAGGTGAGCGATTATGATTGGCTAAGGCGACGTCATGTTCCATGGTAGCCAACCAGAGCCAGTATTTATACACATGTGCCAGCAAGAGGAGGTTGGTTAAAAACAAGGTGAGCGATTATGATTGGCTAAGGCGACGTGCCAGCACACGCGACACACACACACACACACACACGCTACACACACACACACACACACACACACACACACACAGAGCAGATTGGATGAAGCAGCAGAGATGGCGAGCGTGGAGCAGACTGATGAAAAGTTGGCATTTTTAAGGTGACGATACAAACACTACTTTAAATTAATTGTGGTCAAAGGCAAGAACGTGCATGTGAAGTGTTAATTATATCCACGAAAGAAAACTTTGTCGACATCCGTTGTAAGCAACTCAAATTTAATGAAGCGCCTCACAACGACACACGCATCTAAAAAATCTGAATTCTTTGACATATAGCAACTTTTTATTTTTTTATAACAGTAACGCAAATAGTTAATTTCCTTGGTAATGAGTTACTTTTATTATAGAGTCATTCAGTTACTAACACAGTTACTTTTTTTTCTATAACTAATTACTTTTTTAAAGTAACGTTCCCAACACTGATCATTAAGTACTTATTAATGCCTTATTCTTATTATTTCCTTATTATACATCCTAACCGTAATATGTTGAGATTGTAATTCATATACAACAACTTCCTTACGTACTACTAATAAGTAATAATTTTGAGGTTATTGAGGGAAAACTCCTAGTTAATGGCTTACTTACAGAATAAGGCATGAATAAGTACTTAATAATGACTAATTAAGAGTCAATATGTTACTAATTTGCATGCTAATAAGCAACTAATGGTTAATAGGTGTTCCCTAAACTAAAGTGTTACCCAAAAATATAAATGAAGACCCAAAAAAAAAAAAAGGTGTGAGCTAATACACAAAACTGTCCCTGAATTAGATCTGGCAAAAAATGACTGCTCACCATTGGTTGTTTTTAAAAAGTAACTAAACCCCAAAACGTACTAAGATTGCAAGATAATCTCAGTACGGAGGTGAACTCAGTCCGTGACACCGGCCATTACAATTGATTTTTGCTATTGGCTTAGAACAAGATCACGTGACGTTTTGGGACCATCTTGCGTCACAAACAAGCACTGTTAGCCCCGCCCCGTTTATAAAAACTAGCACCAGTGGACTCTATAATCTGTGGTGAGTAGGTTGGCTTGAGATAATAGTTCATAGAGAGGCATAATGTGTAATGAGTAGCAAGTTAACATAGCATAGATTGTTCATGGGAGATTTTATAGTATAGACTGGATGTGTCTTAACTGCTCCAGAAGCCCCGCCCATAATCAAGGCATTTTTTTTAAAATTCCCTCCTAGTGGCAGCTAGGTCAGGAGAAAGCAGGGGTGTAGTTACACTGAAAAGGAGTAAATTACAGTATTAAAGCATTTTTCTTTTTTCTTTTGTTATTGCATTACATAAATAATGATTGATATTGTAAACATGACTAAGTACACTTTAGAGAAACAAGAGGGGAACAAAATGTAACAATGACACACATGATGTGATTAGTCAGGGACTGGTCAACTATTATTAGTCCTAAGTTGCAGCCAACTGATCACAACAACAAAAAGGCACTGTTTAATAAAGCTAAGCTTGAAGGTTAGAAAGTGAAACACTGTTTAACACGTATTGCAATAATACAAGGACGCAGGGAATTGGAGGATTCTCTTCACCCTGAAATCAAAGAATAAATATATATATATATATATATATATATATATATATATATACGCCCACCAAGCACTTAAAACATGGACAAGGTTTCTATTCATTTCGACTCTTGACAATGTCAAACACACACACACACACAACGTAGTTGCAAAATGAACTGACTTAGCGACAGTCACACACATGGCTCTACTCTCCAACTTCTTCAATTACACATGAATATTTAGATAGAAAATTCCCTGACACTCCAGGTGACTGACCCCCCAGTGCTGGATAAACACACACTCCCTTCATACACTCGCACACATGTTTCCGTCAGCCAGATGAAATTGCCTTTCAAAGTAACCGCACAATCAACAGCGGCAGCGAGAGAGTTCTCCACAAGGTTGCTGTGTGATCCCAGTAGAGCGCAGGTTGCATTGTGGGGGCCACGTAGAGCACAGCTGTGTGTGTGTGTGTGTGTGTGTGTGTGTGTGTGTGTGTGTGTGTGTGTGTGTGTGTGTGTGTGTGTGTGTGTGTGTGTGTGTGTGTGTGTGTGTGTGTGTGTGTGTGTGTGTGTGTGTGTGTGTGTGTGTGTGTGTGTGTGTGTGTGTGTGTGTGTGCGCGCGTTCACTGATGGGAGCAGGAGAAAAGACTCTCTTTCCTCGGTGACATCGGCATCTTTCGTGTGCCACAGCATGCCGTGGTTAGAGTTGTCACATTCCATCCACATCCAGGCAACACCGTAGCCTGCCCTTTGATACCTGCACACACACATGCACGCGCACAGGGGCTGGTTCACAGTCAGAACTTCTTTTCAATTTTTATTTAGTTTTTGTCATATTCTTTTGACTAAAATGCACCTTAGTTTTATTCAAACTATTTTTTTTTTTTTTTAAGCCCCAAAATTCTGATATGATTTGTCTTTTTGCTGAAACGCATAGCCTGTATTTATTTTACCATATATCTAAACGTTATTCTGGATTTTGCATTAAACACAAAATGAGTGATTCCGACTTTGGGCAGTGGTTGTAGCATATGGGAGGAGCCTGTGTCGTACAAGTAAAATATATAACTGTTTAGTTTTATATTATATATAGTCGACTAATACAGAATAAGAGTTTATGCATTTTCATTCTATGTTATGAAATTATGAGTGAGTTAACATATATGACATAGTTTTTGTTCATATGTTGTTGTTTTTTTAATTAGTCATTGTCCAATTATTGTCTTTTAAAATAAGGTGATCAGTGAAGACTATGACAAAAAAAAAAATGTAGTCAACAAAATGAACACTGCACAAGTCCTTTATTCAAAAAATTAAACCCATTTAAAACTAAAACACAGGGTGTTTTTTTTTTTTATAGTTACTAGTCTGATTGACTGCATGACTAAATATTACACAGTTAAAGAAAAGTCTGACAGGAAATCAATGTTTTTTTAATGACTTTTCCACGAGCATTTTGAGGGGTGGGAATGCAATAAATAATATAGTTACATGTCAAGAAAACTCAGGAGAATATAAGAAGATGCGTAATCAAGGCTGTTTTTTCCTTTAAAAAAAAAAAAAAATGCCACTGGGCTAGACAATCCAGATCATTGTAAAATACACTAGAGAGATTTCCCAGAGAAGCATCACTGCACAAAGAAGAGCTCCACATTAATTTTAATGCATCATTTTCCCCACGGTAATGTGAACCCACAGGTTTCTCAATCTGTTTTCCCATGCGTCCCGCTCAAAGAGCCCCATTTTCTCTAGCAGATTAAAGCTGCAGTATGTGAGTGTACCTTTCAGCATCAGCCCACCTTGAATAAATGCTGCTGCCTTTTCAATGGTCCTCTGAACAGAGAGCTTCTCCTCTCCTTTTGTAATGAAGAGCAGATCCAGAGCGGCGCGCGGCGTGCCAGAAGCTCGCTAATGTGTTTATAATGAGGAACAAGTGTATTATGACTAATGTTACAATCATTGAGTTTCATAGTGAATCATTAGCAGTGTCTGCTATTTTAGCCGGTTTCCGTTGAGCTGCCGTGAACGACAACACTGCCAAGATTTCTGTGATGAGTTGGACACCACCATTAACAGCTGACTCAGCTCCAAAATATGGACAGAACCTGCATCTGGATTAGGAAATGTGTAATATAAGGCCGGGATCCTGTCGCTTTATTAATTCTCTAATAGCCAGAAATAGCATTTAGGATTCAAATATTTGGGAAAACTAGTATGAAAGGGGGCAGGGGGGGGGGCATTGGTCAAAAGTTTTCATTAGTTTATTCGAACAAATACAATTCTTAATGTAATGTACATAATACCAAAAGAATTTAGTGCCATAAAACACACTGTACAAAACATATATGAATATATTTGTTGTTCTTTTAAAAATACAAGTTCGTTTTTGGCGCTTGAGTCATGTGACTTGGTTCTTCTTCTGTTGCGCAATTCTTCTTCACAATGTCAATGGTGAAGCTATACTGTGCCCAGCAGTTCATGTATGGTACTGCAGCAAAAGTAAAGCAGGCCTGATTGTATCATGAATTTACAACATTAATCTAAAAATGAGGATCTTTTTATGACACAGTCAGCCTCACAGAGCTAAAAAAAAAAATGTAAGAAGAAATCAGAACTTGGCTGCTGTCGTCTTGTAAATAGGATATTACATTTAATTGTTTTACAGCAGTAAAATGGGATTCATTAGATTTTTGAATGTCTTAGGTGGATTTTTAGACCACTTTTGATGGAATAAAGACATGGCATTTCTTTAAAAATGCTGACTTGTTTATGTCACCATTTTTTTTTCCAAGTTTGACAAAATAATTGACTGTTTGCTGTGATGGTTGTCTTAGAATAGTTTACATGGTTAAAAAATGGGAGATTCTAAGCATTCAAACAGTATGTGATACTTGTGATATGCTGCTGTATTTGAGAAGCATATTAATCCTTCAAGAGTGTCAATCATGAGAACATGCATTTTGACCTGTATTTGGGACAGTGGACGTTAAAGTTAAATGACGCGTCGATGCAAATTTTTGTGGTCAACATTATCAGTTATGTTACTCACAATTTTTGCATTATTGTATATGTTGCAAACATTGTGGTTGGCGCGAATTCTCGAGAAGGTCTATATATTTAATTCCAATTTTTATTTGGCCCCCCCTGGCAAGAATCTCAAACTCTGCCAATGCGAAGAACATGCAAACTCCACACAGAAAGGACCCCAGGGCTTGAACCCAGGACCTTCTTTCTGTGAGAAACCTGGGTGAAAACAAACAGATTGTTTTGCTCATGTGGAGGCTATAATTTGTTTTGAATAAAGTATAACCACGGATATGTTGGTTAAAGCCAGACAGGAACTTTACTTGTTATGACAACCGATCTGTGGCCTAGGCCCGACCCGTTCATGGCCTCGTACATTCTGCTGCCACTGTGCACGTAAATGAAGATACCGTATGTTGTGTGTGTGTGCGTGCTTATAAGCAGTCAACTCTCATCGGTTGTTATTGGCAGGAGGGTATGTTTAACCACAGGGGCACCAAAACCATAAAACCTCAATGTATTCCGAATACAGCGCAGACTTTGGGAAGTATTTTTTTATTGCTGTTTCCATGGCACGCACACACACACACGTTGAAGAAACCTAATGAAAGGTTCACATGATTAAAATACTTGGAGTCACTTTCTCTAGGTTGCGGTTGTAAACAAGTTTGCAAGCGAGAGAGAAAATACAGATTAGCTGAGTTTTATTCAGCATGGAATTTTTACACATACCAGAACAGGCAGCAGTAACCGGTGCTGACTATTCCAGAGGCTGTGGGTTTTGTGTTGAGCCTCCTGGGGCTTTTTCACACATTGAACAGTTTCCTCTACCTGACTTTTTTGCACGTGGAATTTGGTACTTTGTTGAAGTGTGACAAGTGGTTTGTAAAGCACATGGGGATTGTTTGAGGCCTCGAAACTCACATTTTGGCTTTAGTCAGACTTTGGTGTGGATACAATATGCATAGAACCAACCACTGCATGTTTTAAAGGTCCCATATAATGCATTTTTCGCCCATCTCCAATTGTTCTAAGAACCCCCAAAACATAGAGTTTGAGGTTTATTTTCCCAGACTTGCCTGTTTTCCAGAGTTTTAGCCCTCTGAAAAGTCAATTTCTGAGCAATGGACTGTTTGGTGTCTGCTTATGCATATTCAGGAGTGGGCGTGTCTATAGACGCTGACTTCATGCCTTGCTAAGGGAGATCAGTGATCACCAAAATTATTTTCTCTTGATATCCACACACTGTTGTTATTGTTTTCAGCCAAAAAAACTGCACATTACAGTAAAACACATGGCTATTTAAGTGGCTATTGTCTAAGCAGGTCTGGGCCTGGTTAGTAGTTGGATGGGAGACCACTGAAAATTCCAGGTGCCACAGTGGGGGACAGTCACTCCAGTGGTATCTGTCATTGTGTCCTTGGGCAAGACACGTCACCCACATTGCCTAGTATGAATGTAGTGTGTGCCTGAGTGTTGGTGGTGGTCGGAGGGGCCGATGGCGCACTATGGCAGCCTCGCTTTCGTTAGTTTGCCCCAGGGCAGTTGTGGCTACAATAGTAGCTTACCACCACTAAGTGTGGAGTGAAGGAATAATGCCTTAATTGGATTTTATATAGCGCTTCATCAAAGATACTCAAAGAGCTTTACAGAATTAAAGCGCTTTGAGTGCTAGAATAAATAGTGTCAACTCTAGCCATTGACTTCAGTTTTATTATAAGTGTAAGATTATAAGTGTGTCCTCCTCTAGCATTAAAGACCCGGGCGGGTTTTCAGTTCCACATGTAAGACAAAACCCAACAACATATATGACAATAACGTATGATATATGTTCCTTTTTACTAGAACAGCAGGTTACACAGAAGTGCCTGAACACATATCACTGTGCCAATGCGCCGAACCACAGAATGCGCTGGAAACCACAAGAGCGGAGTACACCTCCACATAAACAAATAGTGCAAACAGTGAATGTTCAATGTGGAGGCGTGGCACCGGCAGTAGGCACTTCTTGGAGGGGGTGGTTCAGACGTTATGACGTCAGTTCGGAACAGATGGCTCGTTTTTCAGAAGAGGGCGGAGCAGCAGCTTCAGAGAGCAGGATTATTGAGGATTTCTCAGAAATGCAGGAAGGAACCCCAATAATACTTTGGAGGTGTTTTTGATAAGGAATTAACATTGTAACAAGGTTAAATACTCAAAAAAGTTGATTTGCATGATGAAGGACCTTAGCCATAGTTTTCATTTTTCAGTTTTCACAGATTCATTCCTTATTTATTGTTTTGTTCATACAGTTATTTGCTGCTTCTTTTATGCCTTAAGTACATTTTTTTCATATTTATTTATTTTTCATTTTTGATCCAATCTTAGCCAATCACCATTTCTTCCCTTTCTCTGTTATTAACAACAGCGATAAAGGAAGCCATTGCAGAATCATCCGTCTAATCTGATAATCCTATTAATTATTGTAAAGCTATTATTCCACCCAGTTGTTATCTCCCCTGGAGCCCTATCCCACACATTCAGATGGAACACATCACACCGATTGTCTGCACAATCATTTCAATATTGTACAAAAAGGAATGCAGTGTAAGGACAATTATTTGTTATTTAGTTAAAGAGATAAGTCATCGTATCACAAGGTGAATAATGGACATTTTGACTTTTTTATTTGTTCTTAAATATGGCTTTCAATTTGTCCAAAAACTAAAAAAATTGTGATTTCTGACCAATCAGTGTTGTAAGTCACCCCTAGACTAAAGTACGTTTGTTTGATCACACAAGGCCAAACAAATTGGACTTTCTAGGAAAACAAATCCTATATCTGTTATGCAAGCCAGGATTCACTGGGATTCACAAGGTGCCCTAAAATATGAAAGTCAGTAAATATATAGTAAACGTAACATTTTCCTAACTGTGTGACTTTTAGACGTCCCGGTGGGCAGTCGACTGAAAGTGAGCCGGTCCGCTAAGTTTTGGTTTTTGGGTTTTTGACAAGCGTGTAAAGGCAGACATGGTAATAAGTGGCCAAAACTGGTCCAAAAGTGGCCAAAACGTGGCAAAAAAAAGTGAAAAGTGACTAAAATGGGCCAAAAGCTGTCAAGCGTGGCCAAAAAAATGGGCAAATAAAGAGGAACCAGGTGGTATGTAATGGCAAATGGTAGCTTTAATGAGCAAAATGTGGCAAACAATAGTGAAAAAGGGGAAAAATGTGAAACAAAAAGCAAGTGGTATTTATTGCACCAAAGTCAACTTATTTGGATGAAAAGTTGGCAAAAAAATTAATGAAAGGACAAAAATTGAATAAAAGTGTCAAAATGAACTTGCAAAAACGAAGGTAATTCTGAAAAAAGTGTGAAAACTTAACAAGAGGCACAAATGAGACAAAGGACGTTGCAAAATGGCCACAGTAAATAGGTAAAAGGGGGTTAAAAAGTTTCCACCTTGTAAGGTTGTCAAGATGAATAATAATCAAAATTGACACATAAAAAGCCACATGTTGAGCATTACTGACGTAATGATGGCTTCTACACGGTGTAGCTGATAATGTAGTGGGCTGGTCTGGACAGAAAAATGCCTGGGATGATTTTTTTTCCTCTTGATTTGAATGTAAGCAGTTAAAGAACTCAGATGAACACATTGGAAGTGTCTGTCCTAGTCGGGAGCATATGGTTTAATAATCTGTTGGTTGTTGTATATGGTTACATAGTATTTAGTATTTATTGCAATGGTTTTCTTTCTTATATAAGAAGTCATACACACTTAAAGGTTGAAGGCTGAACTGTGGTAATTACTGAACTGTGTTAAACTGCTGTAGAGACAAAAAAAAAGGCCTCAGAAATCACAGAACGACAGATTCACGCTGTGCGTATCCGTGTAGTGCTGTTCTTAACTCAGATGAACACTGTGAACTCATCACTTTGATATTGAGTTGGTGTTAAGGAGGAATTTTCAGGCTTTGGAGAGATCAATGTTCTGTCTATGTTAGATTTTTGTGGATTACGTTGTTTTGTTTGCTACTTTGTCCAAATTAATATGAACTAAGATATTTGATTTCTTTTTCCTGAAGAGCAATTTCTTCTTGTTTTTTCAGAGGTTAGTTTCATGATTATCTCAGTTTTTTATCAAACTTTAGACCATTTTGGATGGGAATATTATTTTATTTTCATTATTCCATTGTGATTGTTGAAAGATACATCAGGAGTAAGGTGTTTGGACATGTGCACGTCTGAACTTTATCACAACTGCAAATGGTCCACGTTATAAAGATCATCTCTTGATGGGATTGAAATTAAACCAGCGCATGCAAGAAATGTACGCAGAGCTGTGTGTGCGTCTAAAGAGAACCTGCGTGGATAATAAATAAAGCCAAGAAGCTGATTTTCATCAAGAACTTCAATGCACTTTGTTTTTTAATTAGATAATGTATTTAATGTGACACTCTTCTGATTATAAAAGCAATAACATCGCAGCCCCTTAACACTCGGAGAGAAAAAATCCTGGTGCGGCGCCTGCTTCAACAGGACTGCAAGTGTGCACTTTAAAGTTTTTGCTAAAAAAATGAAATTGTATGGATTTTAAACTTAAAATAAGTGATTTAAAAAGTGCAATTCAACAAGAAAAAAATATAGAACATATACTATAATTCAGAAGGTAAATACCGCTCTAGTTTGGCTAAATGAATCATTTTTTCTTCTTTCCACTAAAAAAGGTACAACTTACTGTTAGGTTTCAACATATTAGTTTCTGCTTTGCTAATTGTGTCAGTCCAACTGTCTTAGTGGACTGATTATTTTTAATCTTTTAATAAAGTTACTGCACAGGATAAAATACAAAGTTTGATGATTTATAAATTTAACGGATTTAATGACACCTGAGGTGATTTGTGATTCACAAACAGCTTTTCTTTACTATAAAACCACAGACTAATGGTATAATGATGATAAATTCTGTCATTTCTTCTTTTTTCTCTTTATTCTTTCTTTTTTCTTGCTCTTTCCTTTTATTTTTTATTTTATTCTTCCTTTACTACTTCTTCTCTTTTTTCTCTTTTTTCAATTAATTATTTGATGTATTTTTTGTTCCCCTTCAACTACGGAAAAATCCTCGGCCTCAGTAAATTCTGCTCATTTGCTTGAAATCCTCTACACGAATATTAAACGTCTGTGATTAATTCCGTCAGTGCTTCATTCAGGTTTCCAAAAAACCAAACAACTTTGGTAACAGTTACAAACACATTTCCAAAGGATGTAAAAGCAGGTGTCACCCTGTCTCAGTGAGCACTGGGTACAAAGATTCATGGAGAGTGTTGTGCTCATGTATAACCTCCGATTCAATATGAACTGCTGGGGCATGTAAATGTGCTTCAAAAAGCAACTGATGTCGAGGCCATAACTCATTCCCTCAGACCACTTAGCCTTATTAGTCTCCTGCAAAAGATTAATATTTCAAAAGCATAAACAACAAAACAAACAGAAAAGCCACCACGGCACCATAACTCAGGCCCCGGGGCCACTTAACGTTATTGTAAACCAAATATTTAATATTTCAAACAGTAAACTCAAATAAACAGACATGCTGCTAATGCAGACAGAGCACCATCCTGTTTCCTCTCATACACATACAACAGTTTTACATTTCATTAGCAAAGTTTGTGTACCTTGTTGTTTCAGGCTTTGGTTGATCAAATGGTTTAAATGGAGCAGCTGCCGGTCTACAGGAAAGCAAGAGGCGATTTAATGAATCAAGGGGATCTGGGAAAGAGGGGAAGGAAAGGGAGCGTGAGAAAATCGTGGGGGATAAGAATGAAAAGGAACTGGAATGAAAAAGACAGCAGATTGCAGAAGTGGATAAAAGCGAAGCTAAAAAGAGGTAAACTGGATAAACACATTAGGCTGCTGGGATAGATAGGGAATGACAAAAGGAACGAACAAAAAGAAATAACTCCTGAATTAAAAAAAAAAAAAAAAAAAAAAATGTAGGCAGCGAAAATCAATGGGAAAAAAAAAGCTGGACCAGTGGAGAAAACATGAGATATAGTGAGGAGCTGAAAAATGAAGGCAAGCAAAGAAGCTGACAGCAACCTTGATGCAAACCCGAGTCAGTGCAAACATAACACGCCATCACTCACACGCTAATGAGCTAAGCTAGCTCAGCGCTGCCCGCGCGCAAGGCTGTGCACTTGCTTGTAATCCGTTTTCAGGGTCTGCTAGTCATGAGATGCATTTTCATGTGTACTGTGGAGTGCTTTCCATTGTCTTTCCAAACCAATATTGCAAAAATTAGTTCTTGTTTCCTCCGCCTGAACAAAGCTTCATCCTTCCATTTCAGTAACTCTATAGTATTATTATGTTTTATTCCAACATTATTATTTCTTATTTTTATGTTGTCTATAGAATGTCCTGGTTAGGGATGTAGACTGGAGGAATAATATTTACGAAATAATACAATAGAGTAGAACGTTATTGATCTCCAAAGGTGAAATTCAATGTTCAATGTTGGAATTAAAGAGTAACTAAACCCTGAAATGTTGGTTGATGTGCTCATAGGGTGGAAATTAAAAAAAAAAAAAAAAATGTCTCGAATGTGTGTGTGTGGCTCCTGGAGCAGTTAAGACACGCCCAGTATCTACTATAAAATCTCAAAAGAACAATCTATGCTACGCTAACTACTCAATTCTACACTATACCTCTATCCATAATTCCCTTCATTCAAACAACTCGCCACAGATTGCAGAGTTAACAGGTGCTCGTCTTTATAGGAGGGGCGGGGCCAATAGTGACATAAGAAGCCACCGAACCACCATTCTCAGCCAATAGCAAATGATTCCATTTGATTGTAATAGCAGGGTTTCCACCCGTAGAGGGCAGTCACTCAAATATGTCAAATTGAAATACTTTGAGTAAAATATCAAGAGTTAGACTAGGATCAATCAACAACACTACGTCATACCCACATGTTGTTTTCAGCAGAAAAAGTGGTTTTGAGATTTATGTAGGTCACTATAACTGGGATTCTGTTGTACGTCAATAGGAGATAAGATGTAGAAAATTTGTTTTTCTCCAATTTTAGTTAATGCTAAACAATTTGAAAAACAAGTATCTTTTTAGTTTAGAAAGCAAAGTAAAAATATTGTCTTTCTTTCATGGGCTCACTTAAAAAGGTTATAGCACTATTTTCTGTGGCAATACCTTTTTATAAATAATAATAATAATAATAATAATAATAATAATAATAATAATAATAATAATAATAATAATAATAATAATACATCAATTTTATATAGCGATTTTTTGGACACTCAAAGTTGCTTTACAGAATTAAGGCATTATTTTTTCACTGCACACTTAGTGGTGGTAAACTACTATTGTAGCCACAGCTGCCCTGGGGCAGACTGATGGTGAGCACTTTATTCCCAAAGTATGAAGTGATACACTCCTCATTTGATGATTTCAAAAAATTAATTTAAAAAATGCATAAATTGACAATATTTTAAATATAACTAGTTTACACCCTTTTTGTTTTTAAGAAGAGGAAGGGGCGACGGACAATTCATTCAGAATTGTTAACAGCTGAAATTGAATTAATGGCTTACAAATGTTCAGCAATATTTTTGCGTATTTCTAGTATTAAAATTGAGTAGATTTGTTTGTTTTTTATTGTTTGTGCAAATAATTAGTCATTATGTAAGTTTGGAATGATGATGAGTTACATTTTGTTGAATAAGAATTACAGGAATTGTTGCATATATCTTTTTATTATGGTAGTTTAAAACCATTGGCAGTTATTTATTAGGTTGATACAAGGTATGCTTTCATTTTGCTTTGAAATTTGATTTAGGGATGAAAATGAGCCATCACTTCTACATTGTTTGCTAAGGGAGTTATCTCACACATTGTGCCTAGAATTGATGGTTCGATTGCATTCGTTTGTGTAATCAAACAGCCATTGTCCTGACTGACCAATTGTAGTGGTCGTTCCTGTTTCCTCTGTAATTATTGGTGTCGTTGGTGATTCGATTAGCAGTTGTCGATATGCTAGCACACAGCTGTGACTGCAAGCCATTGGTTGTGTTTCAGCCTTTGTGGTGACGGTTATAAACTGAATGTGCTTTTGACTGTAACACAGAAATGATCTGCTTCTGATTTTTTTTTTTTTTTTTTTTTTTTTTTTTCCAGCTGATTCTGAATTCCATGGACTCTGTCGGCTCCTAATTTTATCTGTGTATGATGTATTTGCACTGGGGTGTGTTATCCCCATCTGCGGTTACACACACACACGCACAGAGAGAGAATCTTATTTACCACTTTTCTGTTCCTCAGGGTTGACAACAATCTCCATAATTAGTTTGGCCATGACTGCTCTGCTGTTGTTAATAGGGTGAAATGATTCCACCGCATCAGCACAGAGGTTTGGGAGAGTTCACCCCATATCTGATATCTGTGTGCACTTGGCAAACACTTTATATTGGATATGAGTTCATAAGTATGCTTTGTTATGTGTGCTGTGTACTTTAAACATGGCAGTGTCGACGAGTACATTTATCATTGTTCAAATCTGCCTCTTTCTTTCTCCCCTTGACTTTCTTGAACTCCAACTTTTTGTATTTCCTCAGGGCCCCACTTTCACTTTTCATTCCTTTGACTGCCCATAATTCCATTTTCTTCTCCTTTGCTCCCAGTTGGAGTGACAACCTCTGTTTTGATGTGGTTGGGCCGAGACATCCGAGAGAAAGCAATTGTGGTCTGTAAGATTTTGTGGTCAAAAAAATAAGTTCCATCCAGTGGTAGCCAGTGTGCCCAGTCCCTACATCCTGCATCAAAACTACTTTTCTGCTTTTCGCAAAAAAACCACTATGGAAGGCCATATCCTGCAGCTATCCACAGTGATTTCTGCAGCTGTTGTCCAAATTACGGTGCAGCATCTTTCTCTCTTGCTTCTTGACGAAGGCGGTGGCATTTTTCTTCTCCCGCTCTCCTCCCTATCTGCCCTTGTTACTGTTCTTCCATGTTCTCTTTAGATGGGATGATACTGAAATTTGTGTAAAACACTTTGTGGTTCTTACTTGTGAAAAGTGCTCTATAAATACAGATTACTTACTTACAGTAAGGTGTTTTCATTTTTTGTTTTTCTCATTTTTGTGTTTTTGACACATCATGAGGCCTGTTTATGACATGCATGGGGGGTGTTCTTTGTCCCCTCGGTGGCCGCCTACCTAGCTGGCATGTCTGCGGCTTCGGGATAGCTTACATCAGGGGTTCTCATCTGGTCTCACCCTGGGACCCACATTTTTCATCGGTCAATAAATCACGACCCATTTTTTTTTTTTTAGAATTCAATCAATTCAATTTAGTTTTTCAAAACTAGCTGCTGAAAACACACACACACACACACACACACACATACAGTATATATATGTATATATATATATATATATATATATATATATATATATATATATATATATAGTAAAACATAAATCCATTTTTCCTTGCAATGTGCATTTTACAGCATGCTTGTCAAAAGAAAAGGTTCTTTTAAAATAAAAGACAAGTTCAACATGAGACATTAGGTATTTGTTAATTTTTGACCAGCCGTTCACGACCCACCCAGTACAGGTCTGCGACCCACTTTTGGGTCCCGACCCACCAGTTGAGAATTGCTGGCTTACGTTGTGACACAACTTATAAATATTTGTTTCCAACAAATATCTCTGTAACAGCACAACAGTAGTATCATATACAAACAGCATATTCTAGTTCACGTGTTAAACTCATGGCCCGGGGGCCAAATCTGGCCCTTTGGAGCATCCAATTCAGCCCACATGAGAACGTAAAAATAAAACAGAAAACATGAATAACTGTGGAAAAGAAAATCATCAATATTTGCAGGCGCTCACAGCTATATTGCATGTTTGCAGTCATTTGTAATGTTAAACAGCTGAAAAAATAAATTCTTACTAAATTCTTCAAATTATGACATAATATTTCCCTAAAATTAATAGAAATTGGTCACAAAAATTTAGACAATTTAAAGTGAAGATCCTGTTGGGACTGAATTCTATCACTTATTGCTTGAGTATTGTCAGTTGTTTACATATTTTGTATTTTATGAATACGTAGAAGTGCAAACGAGGGCAGAATAATGTTGAAATTATTTGTTTTTTTTGCATTAAATCTATAGTCCACTTGAGATCAAACTGCTCCTTATTGGACCCTGAACTAGAATGAGTTTGACACCTCTGCTCTAGTCCTTCTTTGTCCTGTGGGCCGTAACCCCATTACCCTCGTATTTCCCCCCTCACTCATGTGTAACACTACCCTCTATTTTCATCTTTATTCCCCCAATAAGGTATAATCTTCCCTTTTTATGGAGGGATAGTGGCAGCCACAATTATGCAACATAATGAATGTATTTTTTTTTTTTTTTTACATGAATAAAACATGCATCGTTTTCGTGAAAAAATTGCACTACGTGTAGAGTCGACCTATGATAACACATCAAGCTTCTTTTAAAGTCAGGACCAGTTTCATTTTAAAAACTGAATAAATGGATATAAACTTCAGGTGTGACAGATATGCTGGGTTTACCTATTGTTTCCAGTCTCATCATATATTATCTACCTATTTATGATTGATGCTTTTTAACTAAGTTGCCTGAGAAGCAGACTGTATAAGTAAGTGGCTCTGATATTTTTATGAACCTGCACATGCTGTATAGAAAGTGTCTTACAAATGATCTTTGTCATCACAGTGTGGATATCTTGTACAACTCTTGTAACCTAAACAATAAAATATCTAGAGGCATTTTGCAAACAAACTGTGATTGCCGTACGTATTTCTTCATATCCAAACCTCAACGTGAAGTATATCTGCGAGATTAAAAAGCATACTTACATAGTCCCGCTCATTTCTTGTCTTTTATACTGAAAAGTATTTTTAGTATAAAAGACAGGGTTATACTGAAAAGTTTAGTATTTTTCATTTAAACAAGCTTAAGCTTCTGAAGGATATTCATTTCTTTGCAAGTCAAACAAAAATGAAGTTTGCACATATGATAGCAGCATAGCAGTTAAAAATATCTCATTGAGGGATCCCATGCGTGGGGGGGGGATCTGCATCACTGCCAGATGCTACACATTCAAACCTGACGGCTTATCTTCTTGCTGAGGTGGGACTTTTGCAATAATGTGTAGCTACAGTGCAAGGCATTCAAGCCTCATTTGAATATCTACACACTGTCAGGTGGTGTTTAAATGTCACACTGTGATAGAAGAGGAGTTATCTCCAACCTTTACAGTTATTGTATATTTGTCATTACAATTGTCTTATCTGGATATATATTTTTGTTCTGTTTGTGTTAATCGTAACTGGAAAATAGCATTTCAGCTTGTCAAAGAGATGTGTAAAGACATCAATAACATATGTCTGCCTATGAATTATCCTCTAGATTATTGCTATTTGCTAAGCATTTTTTGATCAAAGACTAGCATCTAGATGTATATTTCTATAGCTCTTAGAAAACTTAAACATCTGGACAGAGTATGAAGAAATAGAGGTGGAAATAAATGGCTGAGGACGTAATGTTGATAAGTTGTCGTCAACTGACACATCTTCTGACACCTGAAGCAGCTGGGAACCTTGTGGGAGGTTAAAGTGTTATCGTAACGGTTAAGGTAGCCGAAGGGTCACAGATTCGAATCCAACCTGGCCCATTACTGCTGGAGATTGAGCAAGTCCTTTAACCCTAACTGCTTGTGTTGTACGTCACTTTGAACAAAGGCATCTGCGAAATGAAATTGTAGAATGTAAAGAGTACCTGTAGGAAATTTTACATGCAAGCTCTATCAAAAATATCAGATATAATACTGGAAGTTTAGTCGGGTAATGTTGTTTAAAAGTCTTTGTAAAGCAGCCAGGAGTAGAGTCTGCTTGAGTGGCTGCCATTTTTATTACCTTAGATGCCAGGAGTGACGTCAACAGTAGCGTCATCGTTGGGTACTTCTCTAGTAGATTTTCCTCCTCTACATCGCTACAATGTCCTTGCAAACTCGTCCATATCAATTATTATTTTTATTTTTTTTACCTTTATTTTAGCCAGAAAAGTCTTTTCCACTGCAGGAGACATTGTAATTGTACAAATAAGTGCGCTTAAACCTGGGCATTCAAAGAAATCTAAAACAAAAGCATTCACTTTCTGCATTTATTTAGGCAGTTTTAGGCATATACCTCAGTTTAATTGCACTAAAGTAATTTGAAGTTGTTAGCACAAAGCTAATGTTTTGAGTGTAAAATATGCAAATAAAACATATTTCATACACAATGTTCTCGTGAAGTTGTACATATTTACAGATTTGTTTGTTTCTTAAGTCATACATAAAAAAAACAAAATAAACACGCAATAATCGCCTCATACTTTAATATTGGAATATATCGTATCGTATTGTCGTATTGTGACCTATGTATCGGGATACGAATCGTATCGCCAGATGCCAGGCAATACACACCCCTATTCCTCAATAAGTCCACACTTTCTCCAGCTCACTCGTGTTGCACAGCGCGATCTCCGTTGCATATCGTACAGTATGTAAGAGATGACAATAACAGCTTCAGAGACATCAGAAGTAGCTCCAACACACACCTCTGTGTTGTCCGAAGTAATAAATAAAATAATAATAAATAAATGGTCAGATTTAAAGGGTACCTGAACTTGTCATGTATACACTGTATCATAAAATACATGTAATCTATTACCAAGAAACAAAATATGTGCACATTTAATTAAACACACACATTTGGAGTAGTTGTTTGAACAAATTCATACCTTAAGATACAATTCATGGGCAGCAGGTACTGTATGTTAGGCAAGATGTGACGTCAAGTTGTTAATATGGGTTTTTGTATTGGTCCCATGTGGTCATTTCTTTGATTTTCCTCCTTATTTAGATTTTTGTCATGCTTCTTCATCTTGAATTCTTTAAAAATGAATGCCCAATGTCCCCCATGTCCTCTTACTGTAAAATTAAATAGATAAGAAATGTGTTTCCCTAAGTAAGTAAGTTCAATGCGTTTATTGCATACACTCTATATTAGGTGTCGGTTGCAGAGTGAACATTCCAATGTACATGCAGAGCAAAATTAAATAACATTTGCCATCCCTGCTGTCAACATAGTTAAACTAGGTTTTATATAGGGGAGACACACACCTACAGTATACACCCATACGTTTTATCTATTTAAAAAAAGGAATGCAGAGTAAGGTGTTTTAAAATGATTGAAATTCATGTTTTCACAGAGCTGGCCGTCAAAATAACTTGTATATTTCTTTCTTTTACTCTTTGTTATTGTACAGTTTTTTAGGGGCCAAATGTCCAGGGATTTATTTTTGGAGAAAAGGCATTTTTTAAAAGTGACAGTGGAACATGATTGGGGAGTGGGGAGTGTTTTCTGATTATTTTTTTTTAGAAAGACATTGATGAAAGGACTATAAACAGAAGGAGGGGCAGATGTAGAGATGAGAGAGATGGAGGGAAGTTGATGGGTAGGAAAGCGGGTAGTAGTGATGGGAGAAATGTGTGTGCGCGTGTGTGTGTGTGTGTGTGTGTGTGTGTGCATTTTGTTGAAGAGTCTGTGAAGTCCATTCATGCCTCACTGAATGGAATTCTTTCTCTCACTGGGTTTTCCTTTTTCCCCTCACATTTTCTCATTCCCTTGTAGACTGACTCTCACTCTTTCCATTCTCTGGTTATTCTCTCTCTCTTTTTTTTTTTTTTTGCTTTTATGCTTCCAATCCTTCTCTCGCACCACATTCCTCCTGTCTTGCCTGTCATGGCCTTATGTCTGTGATGTCATTCAGGACAAAGAAGCCAAGCTTGCCTGGAATGTGAGACTGACTGAGAGAGTGCCAGAGAAGGGCTGGGAAAGAGTTAAAGACTGAGGGTAACCAGGGGATAAAATGTGGAAAATGTGAGTGCATTGAAAGGGCTTGGTACTTGCAAAGGATCTATATTGTTTAATGTAGAAATATATTAATAAACACTGTGACAATTGGACTATTTTTGGATTGTGGGAAAAGATGGACATGCCCGAAGTGGCTTGCTCGAGGTTCGGATTTGCACAAGTCATTGTTCGGAAAAAGATATTCAAAAACCTAAAATGTGATAACAGGAACAGGTGAATAGAATTACATATTTTAGCATGTTAGTCATTTTTCCAATACGTAATGTCATTCTTACCATAATGAATTGAGTGAACGACACTCAACTGGCCATTGCCTTATTTTATTGATTTATTTTGTCATTTTGATTCCAGATAAATCATTGTAATAGTTTTTTTATCTGCTAAATGTCATTCAAAATTGTCTTTCTACAAAAATTAGAGCGTAGGTAAGGCTATAGTTCTCAAAACAGGTCAAAAATGTAACCTTGATTGAAAAAGCTGAAAAATGATTTTTCTTCGAAACGAATGAAGATAACATAAAATGTGCAATCATATTTTAAACTAGTAATGATAAAATAATAATAGTAAAGGATGAGGTCACACCCTCCCTAAGGGGTGCGCCCCACAATTTAAGTACCACTGAGTTAACCTAACAACCAAAAAGGGTCAAAGGAACCCATTATTCAAGTTGGAGAATGTCTTGTCAACAGTGTTCCCTTTCTGAAAAGGAGTCCTTGGTTTGGATAATTTACCTTCTCCAAACAGGTTGATTAACCCTCCTATTATCCTCAAATATTACTAACACATTTTACCCTTGGGGTCAATCTGATCCCAGGAATATTTGCTTCCAGATTTTTAGAGAATTGTTGACTTTTGTTTATTTGTTGAATACATAAATAACCCCTTGATAGTGAAACCTTGACCTGTTCTCTAGCGCCACCATCAAGACAAACTTTTAAATCAGAATTCATTTATCTTGAATCGTTTTCATCCAAATCTTCTCCAATTTACTGACAACATTAATGCACATTTATGACTCAAAGAATGAATGCCCCTCACACAAGATTTACACAGCTAAAACAGCTTGGGCCCAGAGGAACACCAATGTGTGCAATATGTGTTCAGCACATTGAAAAATATCATCCTGATGATTTTATGCTTAATCAATTGTCGCACTCAAATTACAAAAAAGTCATGAAATATGAAGCAAAAAAATTCAATTATTATTTTTTGAATGATAAACTGTGAATGGGGTCAAAATGACCCTAAGGATAATAGAATAGTTAAATCAGAGCAGTTTGATGATGAACATCAATACACAGATTGCCTTTAGAGTTGGCTTCTTTATTCAATAATACAATCAAAATTACTTTTCTTAATGACTGACTTTATGAATAGGTCACTTTCAGTAGCAAAAATTATGATTACTAGTTTGTTTTGAATGTTTTACTGGCCTGTGTAGAAAGATGTGTTTTTCCTTGCATAAAGGTTTAGTTACGGGTCATTTCAAATTCCTCCCCCAATTTGGTCTTAGGGATTAGCTCGAACACTTCTTGAGAGTTTATTCATTTTATTTTTTAACCACATTTTGAAATTTGAAACTAAATGTAGCAGTAGAAAACAGTGTGCGTGTGTGTGAAATGTAGGGAAATTAATGGTGAAGTTTCTGATATGATGTTAATCCCCAACACCTTATTTGCAGTTGTCACATCTCCCTTTGTTCCGTTACCATGAAAGCTGATAGCAGTGCGCTGCAGTCGTTTTCATCTAGAGGTTTTATCCGGTGCTGACAGTGACGTAACTGCTATTAATGCATCATGTTTCCATAGCAACATTCCCTCTGAATATAAAAAATGCGCTGAGAGTCAAAAAATTTGAGCTTGTTTCAGCCCCCACTCCGTTTCCCGGTGGGTTGTGTTGTCTGTGAGAACTTTCTTGTTGTTTGCGAGCTATTCGGCTTCTCATGGTATGTGATTGACAGCAGTCTTTCTTCTTATGCCGCGCTGTGGTATCCACACTGTCACAAGAATGAGTGAAGAATATCGAACATTACACAGTTCCCAAGGTTGTCAAGGAGAAAGCTGAGTGATTAGACTTTCATTTATTCTGTCACTGTGTGGCAGGATCAATGAAACTCACAAGCCTATAAACATATTCGCATTGAAACTTAACGATCTGATGTCAAGGTGCGGAGGAGAAAAAGAGAAGTAAACCATTGAAATTGAAGAAGGAAGAGAAAGTATAAACGTTAATCAGTAGTGCAACAGTGGAGAGGGACGAAACCTGCGAAAGAAATACTTTTGCACTGAATCGCATTCATATCGTGGCCAGGGATGGCGCTACCCCGGGACTAGGGGGCGCTATAGCCCCGTCAGGAATTTGTGTAGCCCCAGTTAAGCTCCTTCAGCATTTTATTTCATATTTTAAAATATTTTTATTATTAATTTATTGAGTTCAAAAACATTAAAAAGTTCCAGAATAGCCGTTCTGTTCTAATCAAATCCCTGCTTGTACCCCATTCAATGGGGGCCATTGATTAACATATACTACTGTGTGCGTGCGTGCGATAGGGGATGGGAGGGGCGGAAGAGTCTTTTTTGCGCATCATTTTAGTGTTCATGAGCAGTGCAATGCAATGGATAATTAAGAAAGAAAGAGTTCCTGTAGAAAATGAAGACCAAGAGCTCGTCTCCCAGGGAACCTCTACAAACTTTTACCTATTTCTGTCACGCTACCCGTCACCTCCGCGTCATGTGAGCGCAGTTTTTCCTGCATGCGGTGCGTTAAAACATACCTGAGAAACCGAAAGGCAAACCCTCGACTCAGCAATCTTGTCTGCCTGTCCAAACACGCAGAAACAACAACAAACACATCGTTCTATAAAACAACCAGGGTGAGTTAATTCTTCCCTGACGTTTTGCATTTTAGATTTATTATCTGATTATTCAGGTGTCAGGTGTTGAATAGGTCACTTTTGCTCATTATTTTTTTTTGTTGCCATTGGCTTGTATTATGCTAAACTAATTTGTTAAATATTCTTGGACCAAATTCAGTTAAAACTATATTTATATCTAACATTCTGTGTTTCACAAAAAAATGAGAAACTCCTTATAAAAGTGTTTTTTATTTTTTTTAATTTTCAGCACCCCCACAAATCAATCCCGCACCCGCTTAGCACCGGGAGGAAAACAATCCTGGCGCCGTGCCTGATTGTGGCTAAAGCCACAGTCACTCTGTGTGTCTCAATAGGGTAATATTTGACCACACACACACAAATTGGAGTAGCGTGTGACCCCTCTACCGAGACCTGTCCATCGGACAGACATGCTGATTGATGAAGCTGTCAGTGCCTGTGTGTCTCGCTTATCAAGCAGTCAAATAGCAGACCACACACACACACACAAATGCACAAGGGGCATGGGACTTACACAGATGAAAACACACTAAGATGCTTGAAGAAATAAGGAAACGGCGAACCAGACAGAAAGTAAAAGTGAAAGAATCAGTTGGCTAGAAAGAGAAGGAAGCTGGGGTTTCCATTACAGATTTTCCCAAAATAAAAGCGACATTTCTAAATGTCGACAATGTATAATTTTCTCTTTGAACGTGTTTCCATTGTCTTGGGCAAGAGCCTCGTAACTACTGTGAAATCTCAATCCACGAGACTTCGCTGCAGGAAGATTGATGCTCAAAAACCTCCTTATAAAATGTCTAATGTGGCAGTGATCATTTTTAAGTATAACGCTAAGAAAAGTCCCGGTCTCCTCTTCTGTTTACACGTACCGCGCCATGTTTTTTTGGAGAGAAGTGGTCATGTGATCATGGACTTCACAGTTTGTGACGTGTATTTGCGATAAAAGTGTTTCCATCGAAACGTCTTAAATTTCTCCTCACGAAAGCATAAAAACTTTTTCAGTGATATTTGTGTGTTTTTTTTTTTTTTCAAAATTCAGGTGTTTCCATTACCAGCTTGTATTGCACTATTTAGATTTCACGCATTTCCAAGGGTAATGGGAACACAGCTAGTGTCTTTTTCTTTTTCTTTCTTTCTGATCATAAAGAGAGCTAGAAATGTGCAGGGAAGCTTCTGGCTTGGTACAGTACACATGCAGATTAGGGTTTTAAAGAGGATTCCAAAAAGAAAAAGCAGTTTGTGTAATTTTTTTCCTTAAGTTTTTAAAGAAATTGTATACTTTGGATCATTTTTCAGTGAATTCTGTCCATTGTATTGGACGAATATTGGTGTGTGTGTGCTTGCATGTGACCAGGAGCATTCGTCAACCTCGGTGCCTTCTTATATGCGTGGCTCACCCACTCAGCAGTCATTTCTGTTATCCTTGGAGGGGTGGGGGGGGGGGGGGTGGGGGCTGTGCAGGGATTACACTGGCTTCCCACTCTGTCTTTAAAACGCAAACAAACACTGGACAAAAACCCCCAGCGCACAAAATACACACGCTATCACACACGCACACCCACACGTGTGTGCATGTGTGTCCACAGTCCAAAGAAAGCCCTGTGCAACTCACACCACCAGCATGGCTTTGCTACGGCTCCACTTTTCAATTTTCAGCTCAATTACATTCCACTGTTACCTATTCTAAACCAAGAAACCCATTTTCCCTCTGGACACACACACACACACACACGCGCACACACACACACACACACACATTCATCTATGCATCCAAAAGCCTTAAGTTAAGACTTTTGCTGGAAGCTAATCTGCTGTTTACTTTGTTGGAAAAAAAAAACTTTGAACCACAACACATTAAAGTTTCAACAAATCCACTTTTTGATTCTTAAAAATAGAAGGTAATGTCAGAGAATAGTTGTTCATATTTAATTTCAAAATATTATTCCCCAAAAAAATGTGATCAGCAATTTCAATTTTGCACCAAGACAAGCATTTAAAAGGAACAAACATCCATGTAATATAGTGGTTCCTGCTTATTGACATAAGGCACCAAAATACACCACAGGATGATGATCAAATGTGTGTGTGCACGCATATGTGTGTGTGAGTGTCCTGCTGTCAGATTAGCCTAATGATTAGCATACAGAGTGTCAGCACAGAGCAAGGAACAATAACTGCTATTTATCCTCCTATTTTCCTTTCTCTCTCCTGCCCACTCACTTTTTTTTTTATTTGTTTTTTATCTTTGTTCTGTTGGTTGGAGAAACCTCACCCCTCCCTCTTACTGTCTGTCCTGTTTTAATTATACAGTATAATCTAAAAACATGTGGCCCTCTGTTTTATTTTGTGCGGCCCCCAAAACAAAATTGTAATTCATGAGTTACATGAAACCTAACGTATCACACAAAACTTCAGAACACAACAACAAAATGTCAATAAAAGTACACACAATGGCAACAAAGACACACTAAACAGCCACTTAAACATAAAATGACGACAAAACAACAGCATATACAAAAGGACTTCAGAGACACACTAAGTGCCAACGAAATGGCCCAAAATGACAGAAAAATACACAAAATGACAACAATAGCACAAGAAATATAACAAAAACACACAAAGACTTGAAAAAACGCACAAGTGAAACAAAGAAAATTGCCGAATTAACAAGAAAATTGACAAAAATAAATTCAAAAACACACAAAATGTCTAAAAACTCAAACACCAAGAAAACCCAAACAAAAGGACGACAAAGACAAAAACCTTTGTTCTTTCCTGTATTAATGCTCTGATTGGTCGTTATACTAAATGCTGACGTGAATATTGATCATGTGGCCCTCGGATCTGATACAATCACATGGTTGTGCCCCCCACTGTGATAGTGTCCCATCCCTGCACTAATGTATGTTTTTTTGGCTTTTTGCTTATGGTCTAAAATAAATCAATGTAATTTTAAGCCTGACTGACTCGTCTTTAATGTACCTATATGTACTACAGGTTTTTTGTAAAAAAATGTATAATCAGAGTTTAATTTCTTTGATCTGCACCACAAAAGTATTTAATATATAATATACTGTATCACTATCGGAAGATGTTTGCATTAACTGTAGAAAAAATAAAGGAAAAAAAATGATCTGCTCCAATAAAACACAAATCTTTGAGTACTAACTTCCACATTTTTGGCCCACAATCTGCCATATTTGTAAACTTGCCACATAACGACGCAGTTAGCAAATAGTGTACACGTACTGACCTTTCTGGTGGATGTCTTACAGTCATTTGTACTCTCACTGACATTGCCAAGAGCTGAGATCTTCCAGCTTGACTGAAGGAAAGCTGTAGGTCATATCAGCCATTGCACAGCTGGTGCTCAGAGGACCTGATTGAAAGCATGTAGCTCCAATTTTCTGTTTAAACATTCCGGTATAATAGAATTACAATATTACCAAGAACCCTATGGACACCTACAGTGAGGCTGTATAAGTTAAGCTCTTAATCGATTATGTTAGTGCGTCAGAGTTATTGTTTTGTTGGTTAAGGTTTCAAACTTTAGACCATTGCTTTTCACTTCCACGGGAAAATGAGCTTTTTGTGAAAAGACAGCATTGCCTTCACACAAATTACAGGCTGAATTTTTTAAAAAGGCTTTGAGCTCTGAACGCCAGACACTTTTGATTCCACTATTTCTCGTTGTCTCTGCCGGTTTTTGTCTATCCGTCTGGCTTTAAACTGACAAGTAATTTTAAAGAAGGCAGCTGCTGCGATGTACAGACATCAGGGGTTCAGGTGGTACCTTTTCTTACTCTCGGAGAGTGATGGCAGTTAGCAGTTTGTGAGTTTGGCAGACTGACACCTCTGATTGGTCAATCTCAGCCTGTCACTCATTACACCCTCACAGACATGGCAGTTCAGAGGCAATCGTTGCGGCGGCGACGGTGCCTCAAGCTGTTATTGCCATCTTGACATCAAGCTTTGCTTCTCAGCGAAATAAGACATCTCCGCTGAACAGCTTATATTGCACTAAATTACAGTTTTTTATCAGTAAAACTTTTCCAGGACTGAGAGAATGCTGGTGTTATGTTGACCAAATCCCCTTTTGCAATAATCTCTTTTTTATCGCTTTAAGATTTATAAAATGCCTTTGTTCAGCACAAATTTGCAAAATACTCAACTATTCACTTTGTTAGAAAAAAGTGTCCATGTTGCTATTATGGTAGTCCTGGTTTTTAGCAGTACCTGTAGACCTGTCAGATTAGTAAAAAATAAATAAATAAATCACAATCATCTGAAATGAGGCTAATGGCAAAAACTAATGGAGAAAAAATGAAAACCGTAAATATCTTAACAAAATGTCCATTAAAACAACTAACATGACTAAAACATAGACACTGATGCAAAATCTATCCTTAAATGGTAAATGGTAAATGGACTTGATTGATATAGAGCTTTATCACCACACTGAAGCAGTCTCAAAGCGCTTTACACATCAGCTCATTCACCCAATCACTCTCACATTCACACACCAATGGGACAGGACTGCCATGCAAGGCGCTAGTCGACCACTGGGAGCAACTTAGGGTTCAGTGTCTTGCCCAAGGACACTTCGACACATAGTCAGGTACTGGGATCGAACCTTCAACCTCTCGATCAGAGGACGACCCACTACCACCTGAGCCACGGTCGCCCCAAACACAAACAAGAGGCTACAAAATATTATGGTAAGATTATACAAACACACAGGCAAGGAATAAAAGTTAACATAACCAGCACATATTTGATAACCTGGCAAGATCCAGGTTGATGTGTAGCCCTCCCTCTAACTCGAGTTCTCCACATCGATCTGGGTCTGACATGACCAGAATGCTTGAAGCTGATTGGGTGAAGCATCTGTCCACCATGATTTGTTTTAGCCAATCACATGGTAACAAATGAGGATGTCGCAAAGACGGCGCTCTAACAACAACAAGGCCCCGCTTTGTCGTCTTTACCGTCCAAAAATGCACAAAGCGCCTCTCGCTGTTGCTCTTTCAAAAAGGAAATGTTGGATTCTTCTAAAACTGAGTTTATAGTAGCTCTCACAGGTTAATCTTTTTTGATTCAGAGCTATGCTAATAGCGGTAGCCCAGCTAGTTCCTCTCCCCGCAACTGCGCACGCGTCAATTTTCCTTCTGCTTTTGTCAACCCGGATATCCCGCCCTAAACCACTTCACTGCCTCATGATTGGTTCGAACCGGTTCGGATCGGTTTTGAAAGGCAAAGGCGGGAACAGCACAAGATGGATTCTGGTGTTTGTGAACGCCAGGAGAATCCATCTTGCAGGCAAGGTTACATATTTGACCTTAGCAGATAAAAAAAAAAAAAAAGTTAATTTACAAAGTAATGTTAATAAGCACTCAAATGTGATTTTGTAAAGAAGCGCATCGAAATATAAAAACAACACAGTGAGATGCAAATGAACGTGTAAATACAAAAATGAACAGAACTTGAACTTTATGAAAACTGATGATAGCATCTGACACATCTTTGGTTCATCAAAATTGTGCCGAATAAATCAAAATCAAGTTTGACGCTTAAGTTAGAGAGAAAAACACAAATCTAAACTTTATTCACACACTTGTTTTGTTGTTGTCTTCTGAGTGTGTTATTATATTATTTAATTTGTGTCTAAGTAATGCATTGAGAAGTTGGAAACTACATGGAGAACAGACCGGGCATTTGAGGCTCCAACTTAAAAAGTCCCAAATTCCAGTTTGGCTAAGAATATTCCTTTCAAATAAACAAATCACTCATGAGTGGCACTTGGCTCTTCCCCAACTTTCTTGGCAATCTTTGCTCCGCTGTCGAGATAAATAATAATCGCATAAAGTAAGAGTGAAGTAGCAAGAAAAGAATTTGTGGTCTCTGGTGAGGCAACGTTAGTCATTGCCTTTAAATTCAACAGCGGTCTTTGGCAACTTTAAGGGTTTTTAAATTCAATTTAGTTCTTCAGTCATGTTTGAATTTTCGATTATTTTTCATCTCATAGTCCTTAACATCTGCCTAGTCTTTCTGCTCAAGCGAAGTTGTAGGTTTTTTTGTCTTCATTTGGACCTCAAGCGCCCTTTTTTTTTAATTGTTCCATGTGACTCTTTGACTTGTTCTGTTATTTGACACCAGCTTCCACTTTCTACGTTTGCAGCTGTTTCCATCATAGGTTTTTCAGGTTTAATCTACTCATGCTTATGCATCCTCTCAGTTCCCAGAAAAAATATTAAATGTCAACTATAGGCTAAATCTTTATATTACCACAAAAACATATATTTCTTTGCTTTTGTTTTTGTTGTCTATTCCAAACTGAGATTATCTCATAAAAACTAGCAATCTAGAGCTAAAGTGACAAAATCCAGAGTGTATTTTGAAGACATTATTAAACTTTAAGAATATTTTTTATACTATACATTTGTACTATTGGTACGTTCACACGAAACGCGTTTCGGGCGTCAAAATAGTGCCTCACGCCCTTAGTTGGACGCTTGTGCTCATTGAATCAGACGCTTGTCACCAGCGTCAAAGATGCTCTGGACGCACGTCCAAACACGTTGGGAAGAGAGCACGTTGAGCAAGTTTAGGGGAGGGGCTTTTCTGTTGCCGATGGTGTTCATACAATGGATGATATTGTGGCGATCAGCGGGACCTCTGATGCTCCCTAGAAGCGCGTCCAACGTATATTGTCTATGTAAACCTGATGCTGTTGATCCTGTTGATTCTTTGGACGCGTTTGGTGTGAACGTGCCATACATCAGGTTGTACCATCTGTGTATCAGTAGACATACACGTGGAGAATTATTCTAACCGCCAAATTATGCAATTTATAACAAATTGATCAAATTCCCTCTAAGAAAAGTACCATACCTCATATTTGTGTAAAATTCTGGTTCAAAAACCATACGTAGCGGAGAAAATGATTTAAAAAAGTATCTTCTCTACTTTGCACGTATTTAGGTTTACATCTCTGTTGGAGTTCTGGTTCTGTGTTTTTGTTTTTTTATATTACCTGCTTCAGATGTTCTGTATGGACTGAGTGAGGAAACAACACCCTATCCATCAAATATCTAATGAATGTTCTGAGTGATAAGAAAAGAAATAATAATTATAAAGAGCAGCACAGGTGAAAGGCCACGTTACAGGCAATGTGAATCCGTATTTTCAGTGTTTTTTTCTTTGCTGTGAAACTAGAGAAGTTGATCTCTACGTGAGCTCTACGGCGCCAAGTGTTGAAGTGAGAGTTGGAATATGTTCCCAGGAAGAAAAAAAAGGCCTTCCTTCGTCTGACCCTCAGAGCTACAGAGTTTAATGTAGAATCCTGCTTTACTACAGCTGCAAACCTCGAAGAGGCAATTATTTTCCGTACAAAAACAATTTCAATGGCCTTATTTTTTAATTAACAAAGGTGACGAAATCAAAGCCAACTTGGAAGCAACCCATTTTCATCAGCACTAACCAAATCCAAATGCTCACACGGACTATTCACCCTCTTCATTCATTCATCTCAAACATGTCTGTTTCCAATTGGCTCAGAAACATTCCTGGAATGCCTTGGCATTCTTTTTTTGTGCTGAGAATGTGTGTATGAATGTGAACAGACTTGCTGCGAACCCTCCACCCGCATCCCATTCAACCCTGTCGGTCTGTCCATATGTTTCTCTAGTAATATCAGGCAGGGTTTCTCAAATGGGAGAACTTGTACCCCTACGCAATGGCACTACAGGGGGTACTTGAGGGAAAGAGAAAATGGAAAATTAACAAATGAAGAATTAAAAATAAATAAATAATTAAATAATAAGAAAATAATTTTAGTGAATTTTAAGAATTTTGAGTTTTTTCAACAGTCTAACATTAAAAATGACATGCAATCATGCGATAAAAGCACAGGGAAAACTGTGAGTCTCTGCAAATGTTGTTGCGTTTCATTTACACAATTCATGTTTTCTCTGTCATTTTTAATTTCTCCTGCGGACCAAATTGGATGCTCCAAAGGGCCAGATTTGGCCTCTGGGCCATAAGTTTGATACATTTGATAATTTTTTTTATACACTTGTAATTATTAATGCTTAAAAATGTTAAAATTACTTAGATAATCATCCTATGTTAATATAAATGTAAGTAAAATATATTAGTGTTTTTTTTTTTTTAAATATATATATATATATATATGTTTTTAATATACAATATATCAGTGCTGTCAAATGATTTTTTTGCTCAACAACAATATTTATTCATTTTTTTTTTTTAATAATATTTTCTTTACAAGGAAACAGATATCTATAAATGTTTCCTCCTTGTTGGAACAACAAAAAATCTCCCAGGCATGTTTGGCTTCTATTTCCCATAATGCATCATAATTTAAGGTGGCAACAGAATGAACGGACTGTTTCCTCCGCCTTAAAAATGTTGATAACCATGAGTTAAAATTATTAATAGCAATAATCAGATATGTCCAGCATGTGCAAAAATGTTCTATGTTATTGTTCTAATGCTATAAAAACATGTTAACTTTGATAGCAGTAATATATACATACAGTATATAATACATATACATTTACATGCATGCAATTCATTTTTTTGATGATTAAATATTAATTACAATACAATGGTGTTTTAGTAGTACAGCATTAAATTAAAATGGTGTGGAAACAAAGAAAACATTTATTTATTTGTTTATGTTTGAGTAATTGATCATATACAGACTCATAATACACTGCTACTATAAGCATTTATAACCCTGCAGACCACACGCACAGTCTCTGTACACTTCAGCAAATCTTCTGAGTGCCTGATAAAAACATTATGCTTCAATTATAGTTTGCCTCCCAACGACAGCTGGTCTGGGCTAAAAAGCACCACTGTGTCTCCATAATGCCGTCTTTGAGTTTCATTTGCATTATTCTTCTGTCCCATGACACAACTACGATAATCTGGGAAACAATGAGCCAGGAGTTCCAGCTCATTCATAGTAGAGTTCAACTATAACAAAAAAAAAAGTGGTTTTGAAAAACTTTTTTGCTAAATATTGGGCACATTTGGTTTCTGAAAGAGGGAAGTCAGCATTCTTCAATAGATTAATATATCAGGTGAGCATGAGAAAGAGTGTTTAATTAAACTAGTGATCCACAAGTCTCATTTAACCCAATATTTCTTTCACAAATTACATGTGTTTTGTATAAGCAACATGGGATACATTGAATAATAATGATAACAAAAAGCTATTACTAATGTGTTTTTTAAAAAAAAAAAAAAAACTATTATCCAATACAAATACAGGTCAATAAACAATATTTTTCAACTTTGCGATACAAATTTTGAAGTTTGGATATATTGCGAGAAAATGGACTATAAGTAGTTGGGGTGTCCCAATCCGATATTGATATCGCATATCGGTCTGATATCATCCAGAAAACGAATATCTGATTTTGTCTGACTTTATCTAAAATCTCCGATATATATTTTATTATATTTATTCAATTGTAGAATACTGTAGATATTATGTTGACGGTTATCATTTATGTAACCAATTGGTTAATAATAAATGGGTCAGTTTTTCTCATACAGTACATCACTTGATCAAGCCTTTGCTAACATTCCGCACTACAAAATAAGTAATAAAAGTATGTATTATTCGTGCTGATATCATATCAAATGGATATCAGAATCGACCAATACTCAAGGCTGCAATATTGGCATCATATCGGAAGTGAAAAAGTTGTATCGGGACATCCCTAATAAAGAGATGAAGCAGGGTTTGATGTATGTAAACAAAACTAGGGTGATAATATTCTAATGGTTATCCATCTAAAAGTTGATTTGTCAGATTTATTGCAGGATGTGTAGTCTTTCAGAAACATGTTGCGCCCAGAGAGGGAAGGATTTGCTACTATTAGTTGAAAAACAAAACAAACATTCTAGAATGAATATTATGCTCCAGTTTAGACATAGGATTCCACAAATGCATGAAATTGACAAACAGAATTGGATTTATGATCTGTCAATTGCAGCTATGGTCATGCTTTTGGCAAACAGTTGGATGAATGTGTTATTCCTGAACTATGATAAGATGATATAACCTATTATCATATGAAAGTGTCCTAACCAACCCTTTGTGTATTCTCACACGTGTGTATATGTAATGGGGCTATCATATATAACGGTTGCATTCATCAAATCAAACATGATGATGAAAGCTCACTAATTCAAATGCCGTTTATTCATGAGTGGCGGTGTCCTGTGTAGCGGTTCAGGTAAAGAAACGTCTACGCACATTTCATTTAAGATCTCAATTACAGTTTTATTTGCTTTATTATTCATTGTGTCTTTGTTCAGCTACAGGTGTCCCCCTGCATTTCCTCTCATCTGTTTCTCAGTCTTTTGATGTTCCATGCTTATTGAGCCAGGCAGCTCTCTGTGCACGTAGACGTGTGAAATGTTCTAAGGTTAAATTAGTGAAGTTAGATGAAAGAACACCTCCTTGTCTTGTCTACGCTACATCTTTATGCCTTGTTCTTTATTTTTTCAAAACTTTTTATTTTATTTTATATGCCTCTATCCTTTCATTGTCCTTAAAGGTCCCATGTCATGCTATTTTTCACCCATCTTCATTTGTTCTAAGAACCCTAAAAACATAGTATTTGAGGTTTATTTTCCCAGAGTTTTAGCCTCTGAAAGTCAATTTCTGAGCAACTCTACACAAACAGGCTGTTTTGCGGCCGACTTATGCATATTCATGAGTGGGCGTGTCTACACGAGACAGAGCGTGGGGGATTCGCCGGTACATACATAGACTGTGGAAAATACATATATAGCACTGCCCGAAGGACTCTGAAATACTCACCTTTGTGGGCGTGTCTGTTTACATGTCATCATGGCAGAGAACTTCCTGGAGGCGCGGCTTCTCCAGCTCAGTGCCGCGTCAACTTTGTCATCACAGTGGGAACGCGTCATCAAATTGGAGTGAGGTGTTTGGGCTTGTCCTGCAGTAAGAAAGGAGAAAATCACCCTCTAACTAACGATTGAGGGAATCAATGAAAAAAAAACACTTTGGGCATGTGTATGAAGCCCAAATAGCACTTTTATCATGTTTAAAGCACACAAAAGTAGGTTTAGCTTAACATGGGGCCCTTTAAAGCCTGACTCACGCTTCTGCGTCATGAGCTACGACGTGGGTTGACCACTAAAAGCGTCGCTCTGCGTTTTACCGCTATGCATGCAACTCTTTTGTTTCAGTATTTTTTCTTTACCAAAATGACTGGCTGTTTATGCACGTTTGTACGGATGCCAATCCAATGGTATCTTAGTCCGGATCAGTTGTTATTGTCATGACTTAGTCATCACTTTTATTTATTCCGAATAAACACGGAAAGGTCATTATGGTTATGTTAGGTCAATTTAAAGGTCTTCAGGGCTTCCGGTGAAACGCTGTTGGATCAAATGTTGTGTTATAAACTTGTAGTTAGAAAAACAAATGGAGTAAAGAAAATGTTTAAATAGTTCATTTGTATTAATGACATTAGTATTCACGCCCTACTAAGTATTGAAGAGAGGATTGTTTAATAAACCAGAACCAACAAATAATAATTTTTCTTTACTCCTTTATAATATTTTTTTTATGAAATTTGAAATCTAACTACTTATTTGAATGTAGGACATTATCGTTCACCTACTATTTTCGGTTTGTTGTTGTATTAGCTTTTAGCTTACCTAATTTTATTGTTTTTTGTTTTTTTTTGTTTGCAAAGTTAATATTTTCAAACTAATTTTGGTGAACAGACTTAAATATATTTCATGCAATGAAAAGGAGAAAGAAATGTGTAAAGGAAGTCAAAAACTAAGCATAGGCCAATGCATAAATGGCATTTTTGTGTGCAAAGTTCAAATAGGAATTGAAAAGAGGAATTATTTGTACTCCTGACTCTCAGCCCAAATGTTACACAACTGCTGCTCCGTAATAAAAGCAGCAGGAACAGTGACACTATTTATTTTAAAATGTTAGTTTAAATAAATACAAAGAGAATCATCTTTTTTCCATTGCAGGGGAATAGCACAGGACATTTTGTATGTTCGATTTTTCTCTTTAGTGAGTATTTCAGTGTAATTCTGCGTGTTTGTGCAAGGGTGCATGTGTAAGAAAGATTGAGTGAGTTTGAGTGTGTTTATGTTAAATGCAACTGCGTGATCATAATGACCTGGAAACACATTTTAAAACCAAGCTAATGATGTGTCACAGAATATTGATTGGGATCAAACTGTAACTTGTTGCATATGTGCTTTGTTAGAAAAAAAAAAACATAAAAAGCGCCTGGGATTGACATATGTTTCTTTGTACCCATCACCACTCACGTCATGGAGCTTTTTACTATTGATAGATTCAGAGCCTCAATAAACTACGCTTGTCCGCTGCGCGATGCGTAGCCATTTCACGCAAATGCCTTTAAAAGTATTTCCTGTTTCTCAATCGTGGGACTGACTTGGCGGTCATGTGACCTGAAGTATGCTCCACTGAAAAGACTGAGCAGATGATGCGTAGTCGGAGGCGTTTGCGTGAAATGGCAACGCAGTCGCGCATTGTAAAGCGTAGTTATTACACACTTGGGAGTCAGTTTGATCGAAGGCCTGGAAGAATGAACTTTAATGAAGCAGAAAACACTGAATCTCAGACAGACAATGAGCACACACTCATGACAACATGTGCCTGTTCTTTACTGGTATGAACTGGATCTCACTGCTTGTTGTTTATTGATAACCTTATCTATATTAATAAGTTCCAGAAAGGTCAAAATACTTGAACTGAAAGAACTCTCCAAAGTGTCCTTTGTGTTTGCTATATATACTCGTGACTTTGACTGGAACGTTCTGAAGAGGAGCCAATTGATTGAGATGGCCCCAATTAGTCCCCCCAATTAATTGAGCGTGATTGGATGTCGTCTCCGGCACCTCGTCGTTTGGAGTTATTGACAGGCTAATTAGTTACCATGGTGACTGCTTAAATACAGCTGATTGTGCGGACAAAGAGATAACCTCATGGCAGTCAATTAAACGCTCCTCTAGCTCGCAGCTGTGTTTGGATGCTTTGTGCTTTTTTTTTTTTTTTTAACCACAGTGTTTAAAAAAGAGATATCGCTGTTACAATTTCTTGACTAACCAGCAATGTTGTTAATGTTGGCGAAACATTTTCATCTTTATTTTTTTCTTTGTACTCAAAGACTTTTGTTATTACTATTATGTGATTGCATATTTTGTGTATTTTAGTGAACATCCCCGTTTTTTTTTTTTTTGTACGTTTTTCAATAAAGGTTCCATTTTTTTTATCCATTTTGTTGAAATTGTGTTTTGATGGGGGACCTACAATTTTACATTCTTCAGGGTGGTGCAAAATAATAAACCACTGAACTAGGCTGTAGCTGGGTTAACATTACAGATTTTCGCAAAATAAAAGCTCCATTTCTGAATGTCGACAATGTATAATTGCGCTTTTATGCCATTGAAGGTTGTTTTGGGCGGGAGCCTCGTAACTCCCGGGAAATCTCATCCCGCGAGACTTCACTACAGAAAGATGGACGCTCCAAACCACTTTATAACACTCCGTTTTCCTTTGTTGTTTCACGTCTAATGTGGCAGTAAACATTTTAAAGTATAACACTAAGAAATGTTTCGGTCTTCTCTTCTTTCCACACGTACCGAGAGAAGTGGTCATATGACCAGGTACCTCACGTTCTGTGATGTGTATTGGTGGAAAAAGTGTTTCTATAGCGCTTTTGCGACACATTTCAATATCAAAATGTCTGCAATTCCTCCTCATGAAAGCATGAAAATCTTTTAGCGATATTTGAGTGTTTTCTCGAAATTTCCATGACCATTTTTTTATTGCGCTATTTCTATTTTGCGCATTTCCAAGGGTAATGGAAACACAGCTTATGACTAATTAAAAAAAGTATCAAAATATATTGATATTTTTGATAAGTAATAAAAATGAAACTGTAATTTCCTCAAAATGAACAGTGTTAACCAAACTATTATATCTTCTTCTGACTGGTCCCAAAACAAACCATGTTTAATATCATTTGTTTGTTTTTTTTTTGTTTTTTTTACTGCTGTAACAAAAATGAAGCAACTGTGTCACACTCATTCATAATGATGATGCAAAAATCTTGTTAAAATATTTGATACGTTAAAATGTGGCAGAAGATTGGTTTTCTCTATAATTACCAAAGACGGAGGTGGGTGACTCAAATCTGTGGGTGTTTTCATTTGAAAACCTGCTGATGAATGAACTGTTGAAGTCTTAACAGGAAATGAATGAAAAGTATTTGCAAACAAAATTGTTTTCAATTTTTTTACATACCACCAAATGGTGATAAAAAGCCAGAAACTGATTCAAGGTGATCACTTAATAGCGTATATTTTTCTTTTTCTCTCTCGCTCAAAAACCAAATGGTGATTATTAAAATCAGCCATAATATTAATCAACTTGATATTATTACCTCTGACAGGAGAAAAAATTTATATTAATCATATTTTAATCATGGCACCCGACCGTTAGTGGGTGAACTATATTTGGCAGAAAGTAAATCACTTTGATTTAGGTTAATTTGTAAAAGATGAATGACTCCCCTCCAAAAAAAAAACTCCATTCTTGGACTGATTTTTTGGCTGCTGTGGTTAGTATTTATTGAATGTAGTCAAAGGAGCAAAGGGCTCATAAGTGAGAGGGACATAGGTTAAAAAATCTCATGGAGGGCAAAGACGAGCTTGTGTAATTCAACCGATGAACGACTGTAGATTAAACTGCAGAAGAGACTTTATGTTGCTAGTTCTGTTAAACAATCTCTTGCAGTTGTCTATGGCTGTGTTTCTCAAATGGGGGTACACAATGGCACTACAGGGTGTACTAAGAGAGTGGAAAATTAAAGGTCCCATATCATGCTATTTTTCTCCATTTGTCCTAAGAACCCCAAAAACATAGTATTTGAGGTTTATTTTCCCAAACTTGCATGTTTTCCAGAGTTTTAGCCTCTGAAAAGTCACTTTCTGAGCAACTCTACACAAACAGGCTGATTTTTGGTCTACTTATGCATACTCATGAGTGGGCGTGTCTATAGATGGGACACTGACTTCCTCCTCCCCGCACGGTGACCCGCCCTCCTCTCCACCCACTCCGTAGCCGAGCTCATGCTGCTTTATAAACACGAGAGAGAGCGTGGGGGTGGGGCGTTCGCCAGTACATACATAGACTTAAAAAAAATACATACATAGCACTGCACGAAGGACGCTGAAATGCTCACCTTCGTGGGCGTGTCTGTTTACATGTCGATCACGGCAGAGAGCTTCCTGGAGGCGTGGCTTCTCCTGCTCAGTGCCGCGTCAAATTTGTCATCAAAGTGAACGCGTCATTAAATTGGAGCGAGGTGTTTTGGCTCGCCCTGCAGTAAGAAAGGAGCAAATCACCCTCCTACCAACGATTGAGGGAATCAATGAAAAAAACACTTTTGGCATGTGTATGAAGCCCATATAGCCCTTTTATCATGTTTAAAGCACAGAAAAGTTTATTTAGCGTAACATGGGCCCTTTAACAAATAAAGTGTCAGTTTTCGTCCCACCTCACGCGTGATATGACCGCAAATGATAAAAACTATAGTAATAAATCTATGCAGGAGCCACTAAATCAATCTTTTTCAACCCTGAGGACGGCACCCCATGTGGAGTCGACGGGTGTTTAAATGGGGTCACCTAAGATTTTTGAAAAATTTAAATAGATTTTTGAAAAATTTAAATAGTGTTCGTTTTAAAAATTAATAATAAAACAACACAATCTTAAACAACTGTATTTCTTTCACTTTGTAAAATACAAATCTAGTTAAACTAAAATGCAGTTAAAAAAAAAAAAATCAATCTTAGTTCAAACATGATCAAGCACTAATTCTAGAAATAAATCATTGATATCAAAATGGGGTCACGATCCAAAAACGGTTGGGAACCACTGCACTCAATACTGTTTTATTCCTCTACAAAATGAGATTCTTTAAAATGTATCACTTGTTCATTCCATCATTATGCTTTATAGTTGTTTTTAAATAGTTTTCTAAACAAAATGCTGTTATCAGACAAAGGGGGTATGAGCCAAAAAAGTTTTAGAACCACTGGTCTATGTGAAAGTATAGTCACACACTAATCTGGGAGTCCCTGCTGACACCTGTCTCCTAACAAAGGACACATGGGCCACAGAACAAAAAATAATATCTCTTAAATCTTGTTTTCTTGTACCTCTTGTGAATGACAAAATGTACACATGGCGCCTAAATGCGTTATGTGGAGATATGGAGCAATGTACTGCTGATGGGAAACTTTGGCTATTTGCAGATGCTACTTTGAAAAATACAAGTGAGCTAAGACGAGGCCCGGCTTTAGGTCATTCGGTGCCCTAGGCAAGAGTGGACCCCAAATAAATTTGTAAAAATGCAATTTTTAATTTTTTTTTAAGTCATACACAGTGTGTACACATGATTATTTATTTCAAATATCAAGACAAAACAATGCAACTTTGCAACACATCTAATCATTGAAAAAAAATTACAATCTATCCTAAAAATTAGAATTAGGTATAGTGCAAATGTCCCGAGGGAACAAAGACAATGGTGCAAAATCCAAAAGCAATACTCTGCAAACAAAAGTTAAAATGAAATGTAAAGGTTTTAGTGCAAGGAAGTTTCTACTTTCCTGTTTGATTTTACTAGTCAATAACAAAAAAAAATTAAAACTAAAAAACACAATGTACAAACACAATGGAATCAGAATAGAACAAGAAATAAAATAAAATAAATATAAATATGCATAAATATGGGCTGAAGATCAGCAGGTATAGTTAGATTTTTAGTATTAATATTTCATTAAAGAAAAAACATGTAAAATGATTGTAAAGGGTGTGATTCATGTTTATTATACATTCTTAAATTATTATTTTATTTTATTTTTTTGGGGGGGCTAAGCTGTCGCCTGGGTTGCCTGGCGGGAAGGTCGGCCCTGGCTAAGACTGTTACAGTTGAATTCAGCTTTATATATATATATATATATATATATATATATATATATATATATATATATATATATATATATATATATATATCACCTGATAGCATATGCTTCTTTCAGTAGGGTAACATAAGCTGCCACAAGTAGCAATGCTCAAGGTGTAATTTGGGAAACACAAAAGAAAGTCTGAGATGATGACTTGGCTTTAGAAATCTGATAATAGAACAAGTCCGATCCTTGGAAGCCACAAGCCAAAAAAACACACACACACAAAGAAATGCAAACTTCAGATTGAAATTCAAACTTTTGAATAGTACACATGCTCTTCTGATCGGTATTGTAATGTTTTGCACAACTTGAGGAATGAAAAGCTGCTGAGAGAGAGGGAGTGGTTGACAACTGCATGGTTGGTTAGCTGTGAAGAAAAGACCCCCATCTAGGGGGAGGCCAGAGCTGGCGTATCATTACATTTTCAGGTCCAGCTCCTTCAGCCTTTGTCTCCTCATTCACATCTATACCGTCTCCTCTCCCTCTCTTCAAATTGTGTCTTTTCTACCATTCATTCAATCTATTTACTTCCATCTCTCCCCATAGTTTACTGCTTGCATTTTAATTTGTTCAGATGAATTATCACAAAAATCCAGCCCCATTATTTATCTGTAAGCACTCAAACAAGCAGTTTGAAGGAGATAAAACACACATTTTACAAAAATGAATATTAATGTTAAACTCATCGTTAAACAGAAAAACAACCCTTCTTAAATGAAACTTTTGTTCTTCTTTAAATTGTAAAAACAATGAGCTTCAAAGATAAGGAATAATATCACAACTCAACAAAGCTCATTTTAATAGAGTGTAATAACTATTAATTTGATATACTTTCCTATTTTCTCTTAATATTCCCAATAAAGATTAATCCTATTAAACAAAATGGCAAACTCAGAAAAATTAATTAAATTCATATCTGAGAAATGTATTACCAAGAAGATGAACTGTCTTGAAATGGGGAGCAGTAATAATGTGTTGGATGATGAATTTGACTAAGAGCTAATTATGCAACATGATCATCTGTAATCGGTCACAGCTGCTTTGTATATAATTGAGATTTATTACTGAGTATTTGATCACTTTTTTGCCATTTGATTCCCTCGCTGTGCTTCTATATAAAACACTGGATTGGTCTCTAAGAAGCTAAATGATTCTCTTGCTTTTTTTTCTGTAGTTCCACCTAAGGAGCCCTCGATCACCTGTCGGTCCAACACTTACCCCAAAGGCTTCTACTGCAGCTGGCACCAGCAGCACCCCACTTACATCCCCACCATCTTCGAAGTGGACGTACAGTGAGTGCCTTCCTTTTTATCAGCAAATCACTTGGAATACAACTTGTGGATTTAGCTTCATTTCATTGATTTTAAGACTGCCTGCTTGATGGTTTTAGTCTATTTTTGTCTTCACGTGCAGTTTGTGCACTTGTCTGATATTCTGAGGTGGCAAAAGTACTAGTCTTCAATACTCAATAAAAAATGACTCTGGTAAAAGTATTGAAGTTGCTCTCTTACTTCAGTAAAAGTCAAAAAGTACATGCCACTAAATGTACATAAGTAAAAAGTCAAACAAATGCCCCCTCATTAATAAGACAGGGTTATTATAAATGCCATATCTTTTATTTTTTAAGAACTTGTCAAAAACTGGTACAGGGAAAACCTGTTACGTTTGAACACCTGGATAATTTAACACTCATAATAAATACAATTTGTAAATAAAATGTGTCAAGGCAAAAAAAAAAAAAAAAAATTGGTGCAAATGTTCAATAAAACCCAGCGCAGCTTTGAGTTTAACATTTTTAAGAACTTGTAGACAACTGGTACATGGAAATCAATTAAATCTGTTACCCTTTATGAACACCTGCAGATTTTAGCACTCATTATCTCTCTAATAAATCAAGGAAGTTCCGCTTGAGTGTGTGCGTGCGTGTTTGTGGAGCGAATTTCTCCCTGACGCGGTGTCTGTTCGACCTGAAACTTTTTTGAGTGTGTACATGCATTATTTTGGACTTATTTGGTGTTGCAAAAATGTTTATTATAATTTGATTTAGCCCTTATGTTTACCCAGAAATGAAACCTATTCAGTGTGTGACACACACACACACACACACACACATCTCAAAACACGCCCTCACCACACATAAGGTGTTTAAAATGAAAATATACTAAATGAGTAAAATAAAACAAAAAAAAAACTAACCAATATTTATACAAATAGAAAACAAAACATCAACAGAAATGCACAAAAATATACAAAACGGATCGAAAAACACACAAAATGAGTCCAAATAACTTACATTACAGAAAAATACACCAAACGACAACAAAAATATGAAAATGATTCAAAATACACAAAACTAAATATTTATACAACAAAAAAAAATACTACAAGTTCATTACAATGATGATATGTTTTCTAACAGTTAAATGAATGTTTGATGTCCAAATTGTGCTGAAATGGCTGAGGTGACTCTTCTCTGTCCTGCTGATTGAGTTTGTGCGGGGCGTGGCTTTGGGCGGAGCACTGAGGGGAGGGGTGAAGCTTAGAGAAGGCGCCACTTTCAAATCGTGCTCGCTCTCCAACATTACCAGTGCTTATTTTGGGTGGATGTCAGCAGTGACAAGTTACAGAACTTTAAGTTTAAAAATTTAGTTGACAAAGTCGCACTACAATAGGGATCATTTTGGCACTACAATAGGAATTGTATCTATTTCTTAGCCGAAGAGTAGTGAATACTAGATTAACACTGTATGCATTTCATATTGACCGCGTCCTTTTGTCTGACATACAGACCCTTTCCAAAAAATTAGAATATCATGGAAAAGTTGTTTAATTTCCATAATTCCGTTGCAACCCAAATCATGACTGACTGTGGATATTTCACACTGGACCTTGGGTTCTGTTCTCGTGAGTTTTATGAGCTGGAAACCCAAATGATGTAAAAATAAACAAATGCATACTTGAAATGGTTTAAATTGTGGGCCCTGAATCTATAATCTATGAAAATTTAACTTTTTGAATGGAATTATGGAAATCAAACAACTTTTCCATGATATTCAAATTTTTTGGAAAGGGTCTGTACACCACTCTAACCCGTTTGTTGTGTAATAATTTTTTGTAGTGTTAACTTGTGGCTTGTGAGATTTTTCCCAATTTTTTTTTTTCAATAAAATTGTAGTTATATAATGTTATTTCTAAGCAACAAAATTGCAGCTAGTGAAAAAACTAGGTTCATTTTAACTTAAGTACACAGTTTGCTGCTGTGGCTGGTGTTTATAGAAAAGGTCCACATCACTATTTTTTCACTGGCTATGTTTTGGATAACATATGTTGTGAGACAGTTGTATTCTTTTGGAAAATGGACTTGACAATCATTTGGTTTTTATACAAACTTTACAAGTTTGTCTTTTTTAAGGTTGTTGATGGTAATGTTTTCGAACCTAAGTCAATGGAATTCAAACAGTAAGTACTTCAGCTCTGTCACCAACCCCATCATCACTTCATGCTCTGTGTTGGTTTTGCTATAATTACTATTGAACCGCACTAGTTCAATCAAGGCAAGGCAAGGCAAGGCAAATTTATTTATATAGCGCATTTCATACTCAAGGCAACTCAATGTGCTTTACATGATAAAACATTCAATTGTTTAAAATCAATAAGAACATTTAAATCAATAAGAACAATTAAAATCATCAGTAAAATCAATTAAAATCATCTGTAAAATCAATTAAAATCATCAGTAAAATCAATTAAAATCATCAGTAAAATCATCATTACATCAACAACATGACAAAAAATCTCTCTCTCAATCATACGCAGTAGAGAAAAAAAGTGCCTTTAACTTTGATTTAAAAATGTTCACATTGGATGCTGACTTCAGCTCCGCTGGCAGTTTGTTCCACTTCTTTGCAGCATAACAACTAAAAGCAGCATCACCATGTTTACTGTGAACTCTGGGCTCCACTATCTGATCTGTGTCCATAGATCTGAGAGACCTGCTGGGTTCATACCTGACTAACATGTCACTGATGTATTCTGGACCAAACCCATTCACAGATTTATACACCAGCAGCAAAACTTTAAAGTCTATTCTGAGGCTGACTGGGAGCCAGTGTAAAGACTTTAAAACTGGAGTAATGTGCTCTGACCTCTTTGTTCTGGTTAAGACCCGAGCTGCAGCGTTCTGAACCAGCTGTAGCAGTTTGATGCTCTTTTGGGGGATTCCTGTCAGAAGACCATTACAATAGTCCAGTCTGCTGGAGATAAAAGCATGGACCAGTTTCTGCTGATCTTTCTGAGCCATTAAACCTTTCACTCTGGAGATGTTCTTTAGGTGGTAGAAGGCTGTTTTTGTGATAGATTTGATCTGACTGCTGAATGTAAGATCTGAGTCAATCAGATCAATCAAAGCAATCTAGTTGTCCAAACAGCACTCTGTAAATACCATTGAAGGAATCTGTGTCTCTGCGTTGGCTTTTCTTCTTCTCCAACCTGAAAAACACACCATTCTTTGAGCAAATCAAACACTTTAGAGACTTTGGTAGGGTTTTCAATCAGGATTTTGCCATTTGTGTCATCAAGGCTAAATTCCTGACAATGCACTCAGGCAAAGAAAGCTTGGCGGCATAGCGATGGAGAAACATTCCTATCGACTCCAGTTGTGTGCACTGGCCTGGTTGAGCAAAAAAAGTCCTGAAACATCTCAGTTTTGCCTTATTGTAGCAAAACTATTTGTAAAATGCTCAATAATAACTACTAAGTCAAATTTTGTCATATTCATGAGTGGGCGTGTCTATAGACGGGACACTGACTTCCTCCTCCCCGCACGGTGACGTAGGGCCATCATCAAATTGGAGCGAGGTGTTTTGGCTCGCCCTGCAGTAAGACAGGAGCAAATTACCCACAAACTAGCGATTGAGGGAATCAATGAAAAAACCACTTTGGGCATGTGTATGAAGCCCAAATAGCACTTTTATGATGTTTAAAGCACAGAAAAGTTGATTTAGCGTAACATGGGTCCTTTAAGATGTTGGTAATTACTGTAGTGAATGTCTGATGTTCCTCAAACATTGAGCTTGGATGTGATCATTAATCCACATATTTCTTGCTTGTGTCTTTTCAACAATGCAGACATAACCAGCGTTCACTGGAAGTGCAGAAAGATTCTGTTCACAAGAATCGTTGCCATGTCAGATTTCCAGAGGTCTTCTCCAGCTTTCCTTACAAAGTCAATGTGACTGCAGTCAACGCCTTGGGAAACGCCTCAATGACCTTCTCCTTTGAAGAGTCCAGTATAGGTAAGAGAGTACAGTTACAGGGTTTATCTTCCCAACACTTTATGATTATGGACTTAAACACCACTTCTGGATTGATGCGTATGAATCAGGGTTGGAATTCAATGACAACTGTCTAATGCAATTTTATTAAAGACAAAACAGGTCTATGGTTTACATGTATGTAGTTAACAAATATTAAAATATGTTTTCCCACTATCTGTCAGTGAATTTTCCCGCTCATACAGGTGGTAAGGTTTAAAAAAGTTAGTGGGTTTTTACAGAGTGACAATATTGTGAATGTAATATTTTTGTGTTTTGTATATCATTTCAAGTCTGTTTTGCTGCTTTTCTTTTCTTTCTATAATGCAGCTGGAAATGTAATTTCCCTGACAGAGCGTTCCCAAGGAATTACTATAGTCTATCTAATCTAATCTAATTGAACTTTAGTAAACTAGAACATAATTGTAATTGACTTTCAGGGGGAAATAATAAATGTCATTTATTTGTAATTGGAAAAAAAAATTCTGGTTATCAATTCATCATTTAATAGCAATTGAACCCGGATATTTGAAAATCTAATTGTAATCGAAAAATGTAATTGACCTCAACCTTGGTCTGAATAGGGGTGAGTATTGGCAAGGATGTTGCAACACGATACGTACCACGATACTTGGGTCTCGATACGATATCATTGTAATATATCGTAATATATCAATATTCTACCCAGTTAATATCAAAATTAAACGTAGAGATGAAAAATCAAGTTGCTGTATATGTTCATCAGAAGATATTGATCATTGAGAGGACAAATTGAGTCAAAACTATTTGCTTCAAAACATCCTATTTATGATTTATTATTAGTGTTTTTGCACATTTTCACTGAAAAAAAAAAAATACAGTGTTACACAGTGCCATCATAAAATAAAGTGCAACAAGTTTCTTTTCACTGAAACTACTGTATAGAAGTCTCAAAGAAACCATGACAACATAATGACGGCATTGTAACAACTGTAAGTGAGAACATTAAGGATAAAGCACCCTGAGTTACTGACAATGCACAAAAATAAGAAAAAAAATATTTCTCCTATTGTGTCAGTTTAAACACTGATCTGAACAGATTATATGAAAATAAAATGCCTGTGTATAGATAAATATTGCAGGCATTACACACTGCCATCATAAAATCAAGTGCATCAAGTAACCATTGCAACACATTGAAAGCATTGCAACCACTGAAATATTGCACAAATACACAAAAGATATTGATTAAATATATAAAAAAAATAATAATAAAAAAATTAAAAAATAGAATTTTTAAATTTAAAAAATCAATTTAAAATCGGCACCCAAAAAAATTATTATATTGTGATTTTTCTGTTCACACCCTTAGGTCTGAATACTTGTATTTTAGTAAATCTGGAACAGAAAGGAAGCCAACTTAAAATAGTCACAAAAAAAAGTTTGTAGCTTCAATTGTAACATTCTAAGACACATCGACCATATCTGGCAAACACTAAAAAAGGTGTCAAGGCGATGCTCTGATCATCCCAACCCTCGAGCACTTTAATGCATTTCTCTGACTGCCGATGAATGATTTCATCCACTTCTGGTTGCCGTTAGAGGTTTGTTGCCGATACAGCAGTGGTCCGTGCCAGGAGATTTTAATTGCCAAATAAATGTCACCATGCTGAGAGTGCTCAGCATTTCTACTCGCCTCTTCAAACAAAAAAGGTCCATTAGCAAGTAACCCGCTGAGCATGGTCCCATGTCTTTAGCGGAGGCACAAGATAATAAATAATCACCCCCTGAACCTTTTGTGCAGAAAGTCGTATTTAATTGAGGCTTGGATGGAGTGTGACACACACATTACAGCAGTCTGTATCTTTATCCATAACATTTTTGCGCCACATTAATCTTTATGGGACAATTAGCAGGAATATCTACGAGTCTTCTTCTTAAATTACAACCTTCATCATCATGCTGTGAGTGTGGTTATTTATACGAAGCCGTTTTGATCGTGAAGTTTTTGTCTGCAAAGGGCCTCGTAATAACACCGACACTCCATGAATTTATGAGGAACTTAAAGTGGAAATCAGTGAAGAGGAAAAAAGGTTTTAAAGGAGGAATGGGGAGTACTTTGAAAGATAAGAAAAATGCAGCCAGCACACTTCAGCTTCTTTGTATTATTGCCTAAAGTCTAATATGGGTGTGCATGACGTATAAAAAGACACCAATGGGGCTCTGAGCTGCTTCCTAGAGTGTGTCAATTGAGGGAGCTGAGTATTGAAAGACGAAGAGAAAGAGATTGGGAGTTTGAGTGAGTGAATGTGTGTGTCTGTGTGTGTGTGTGTGTGTGTGTGTGTCTGTGTGTCTGTGTGTGTGTACACAAGTAACAAAATGAAACGGTGACATGCTCTGCCAAGTTGTGGACACAGGATTTAGGAAAATGCTAATGTTGGTCGGATTAGCGCCTTGGCTTCCAAAGTGTCCCTCAACTTTTGAAGAAAGCTTTGTTGTTTGTTGTGTCTTGACTTTGTTTTGGTCAAGAAATGAATATGTACATCCTGTTTCCAGAATAAAGTTAGGTAATTGTAAAGAAAAAAAAAAGAAAGTAAAACTTCATTGAAATTATTTTATGGTTTGGAGAGGCAGAAGTTTTTGTCTGCTAGACCATGAAGTGAAGTAAATAAATAGTGAAAAGTAATCTATGATTTAAATGTTTAAAATATCATTAAATGAGTGAAACCATTTAAAAAAAAATAATAATAAAGAAATAACAAAAAAACATGGAAAATGGTGTTTATTCCCACTGCACATTCATTCACACCATTGATCAATTTAGTGATACCAGTGAACCTAACTTAAACCAAATGCCATCTTTTAGACTGTGCTAGGAAACTAGAAGAAAGTGAACCATGTAAACTCTACACTAAAAAGGTATTTTTTGCTCTAAACTTAATTTTCAGTAGATATTTTTGTAGATTAAAGATTTCAAATAGTATCATTACATAGGGACCATTGGTGTGAAGTATATTTCCAAGATTAGGGAGTCGTGAACAGGTTTTTGCAGAGATAAGATGCAAGTAAAAGTCATATTTTAGGTAAAAGATTATCAATCAACCCGTTGGTTTTCAAAAAGGTTTTTCAACATAACTAGGGTTTAACCAGGTTTTACTGTAAAGAAGAGAGTGTAACAGTTACCGTACTTGCTTTTCTTTTAACTATGTTTATAGCAGAAACATGTAATGCCATATAAACAATTACAAGCAAGTTAGGAGTCCCTAAGCAGCTAGTATTTCCAATTATCTATAACATTTTTAGTTTCGTTTGTTTGATAACATGTAGTCATCTATGTGATCACCCTGAGGATTTTAAAGCTAAAATAACAAACCAAATGTTGCATGTATGTAAACGGATATGGTTCTGTGGTGATGTATTCCGGGTGTAGGTATGGCCAAACTGTAGTTTTGAATATTGTTTTTGGGCCTGGACTGCTTGTCGCTGCTGTTTGAGAGGGAAAATAGAACTAGTGAGAGAAATCATTGCAACCACAGTGCCTTGCAGCAGAAGTATGCTGTCGGGACTTTGCCAGACAATCCTGTATATTTGTGTAACCTGTACCTGCTGGCCATGATAGCACCAGTAAAGACAAAGGCTATCAAGGGTGCCTTAAAGGTAGCAGTAAGTATCACTCAATGAACCCATTATCGCCATCAATCCTAGCAAGCACCACCTTTTTGTTATTATATCGGGCCAACTTTTTGGAACTCTTGTTCTATTTTCCGCCACCTGATCATTACTAGTGGCATAAAACAGCTAAATATCTATAGATGATAAACGTTTCCCCTTCTTTCATCTTATTTCTTCCTTTCACTGGGTAAGACAGTTCAAAACCTATTCAAATTTTCAATAATTACTTTTCTTAGAGACAGCAACACAACACCACAAAATGCCTGGAAATAGGATTTAAAAATTCTGAATAAACATAAGTTGTTAAAAGTAGCCCTAAAGTATGCACACCCAACTACATCAGATAATTATTAGGGACAAGGCACATTGGGCTCTATTCTGCGGTCTGGACTTAAACACATTTTTATGCAGTTATGCGTCTCTCTCCTGCGCGTATTCTCCGGTTTAGGCTCCTGACACGCCCCTCATATTAACGATAGATTAATGTTTCTTTTGTGTGGAAAGCCTGATTTTATAAACTTTTTCCATTCCTGCATTAGAAATGATTAGCGCATCAGCGTCATCTGTCATCAATAGGGTACCTGTAGCTCTAACACGTGCGAGTGTGATGCGCAGGAGCTTTGAGGAAATAATCCTAGAGCATCCTGCTTTAACGCAGTTTTAAATATATATTGTTTAAAGCCTTATGGAGCTGATGTAAGCGAGTCCGAACTGAAGCTGAGCCTTATTTAAATATGTGTGTTAACAGTTTCTGGTCCATCCTCTCATGTGCATTTCAAACTGTGGCTTTACATTGGACATAGTATAAAAATAGTTGGAGATCACTGTGACCAGCGTGGAGAGAAGTCTGACGTCTGTCAGAGTTTCATTTATCGAGCAGCAGCAGCAGCTGAGGCGCACAGCTGATCAGCTCCACGACGCAGCATCTACCGTCTCAGCAGAAAAAGGAGTGGACGGCACGGATAAAATATAATGAAATGCAACACATTTTGTCCCGTCCAGAACTGTTAAGTGTGAACATATTGAACCCTGTTACAGCGTAACAGTATGGCATTGTCATTTTGGATAGATTATTTCTGGGAGTCTCTTCTGCATTATTATGAGTGTGTGTGGCTTAAATTGAGTCCAAACTTCCAGTGCAATATAATGTTTCACCTTATCAGGGCACTGCACTTATTCCAGGTTCAGAAGTGCATCAGAGGAAAAGAACTTAAGCGGATGGGAAAATGCGTGCAAGGCCAGATTTGAATGGAAACACCCACATTTCAGGGCCGCTCCACCTAGAGTGCATAACTGTGATGGAGGCGCGCAGTGACTGACTTAATTACAGGGGGAGAATAGCGCGCAGCCAGAAACAGTGACGCTGCGCAGCTTTCTTGACTTTTACGTGCATGGGAAAATAGAGCCCATTGTAGATTAGTCAAACTATTACATTCTTCCTGGTGCAAACGTAAGCAGAATCTCTACTGTCCCGTTTAGTCTGACCAAAGCTGAGATGAAATTAGATGAGGGTGTGTGTGTCTGTGTTTGTGTGTGTGTGTGTGTGTGTGTGTCTGCAGTTACAAAGAAAAAACCCTCAAAGAAGCTTCAGACTTATCAAATGATGACTTGGAGCTTTCTAGTGCCAAAAACATCAAACGGCATGTGATCTTGTCTCACCGTCAAGGGTTCTCTTGTTCATTTTTCTTTGACTTCCAACAAAAGGACTTTTTTCCTTTGTCTGACATCTGCCCACCTGAGCACGTCCTACCATTCAGCCCAACAACATTCCTCTTTCATTGGGATTAAAGAGAACATGATATAAACCAATCCCAGCCAGAGAGGTCAGCGTATCCTGCTGTAATCACTTGTGTCATCCTCTCAGTCATAAATTGATGAACCGTAGTATTCAGGTGTACGTTTACACTTATGTTATTATTAATAAAGAAGAGATATAGATGCCTATTTATTGTTCAGCTGATCAATCACTCATTTTTTCATCAATTCCTACTTAAACATTTGAAGATGAACAGCAACCCATTCATCCATCCATCTCTCCATCCATCCATCCATCTATCAGTCATGCATTCATGTATCCATCCGCATCGCCAATGGAAAAGATGGCAGTACACAAGTCTCTAACGTTGTGTTTCTCAAAATAAGCAAAAAGATTAGAATCAATTTTGTTGAAGAAAAATGATGAACACTCAATGCTGAACTATCTAAGTAAAGCTAAATTGTGATATGTTGCTAACTCTATATCCTCCTCACTGCTGATTAAAAAAGTTTGAAAATGAAAAAAGTTCACACTGAGGCAATAATTTAAAGCATAAAACCAATGACCTTTTTATCTTTATGATTAAATGACGAGATGAATTACCCCTCAAGAGATTGTTTAGTTTATCCATAAGCAGTTTGCTTTAAAAATGTCCATTTCCCCCCCAGTGGTCAAAAGTCTTTACTACAGTTTCCCCAAATTAGTTTAAAAAATTACAATTGTTAAGATAATTTACAAAATATACACATGTTTTTATTACCATAAAACACAGTGACTGTACAAAATATACATGAATTAATTTGTTGTATTCTAAATTAAAAAAAAAAAAAAAAAAAAGAAAATTCAGTGAAATGGTCCCAAACTTTTGAGACTTTAGGTTGGTTCTTTTTCTGTAGCGCAATTATTCTTCACAACGTAAATGGTTGCCCCACCTGGCAAGAATCTCAAACTATGCCAATGAGATTATCTTCTTCTTAAAATGCAGATTTTATATTCACCTTTTTAATACACACCTACAGATCGGGGTTCTATGTAGAGTTTAGATCGGGCCCAAAAAATCTAGCCCGACCCGACCCGAGCCCAGAACTTAAATAGTAGGCCCGAGCCCGAAGCACACCTGACGTAAATTCTTATTTCATTGAACGTATTGCAGCTGGTAGATTAATAGCGCGGTGCCTCACGCAGCAAGGGGGAAGGGGGGGGTGTGCGTACACACACTCACCGCAGCCCAAAAGATATTGTAATGACATTTTACAGGCTTTAGTGGAGGTCGTAGTAACACGCCAAAAATAAACAATCAAACACACAAAGAACTGTTTTACACCGTCATACACTCACAGTACCGTGGGAGCAGAATTGTTCACTAGTCTTTTCCCCGCTTACGCCCGCCCTCTCCCCAGCCTCCGAGCCAATCATCACTCAGAACACATGTAAACAAAATACACATAATAACCATGATGCCTTCTTGTTCATGGGAAATCACAACATCAGTTAACCACTGAATACACACAAGTAGAACATAACCAGAACATAGAACCCAGTCCTTTACAGTATGCAGACCAGACTGTGTGGCCCGTGCGTGGAGCGCAGACCTGACGCAGCAAGACCTCCAGCAGCAAGTGAGGAATGAACAAAATCAGCAAATAATATTCAGTGAATGTGAACGCTGAACAACTAAACGCAACACAACGCCGTCAATATCCCATCCCACTATGAGCAGAAATCACTTTAGAAATGACACCACAACAATATAGAAGTGTTTTTGTGTTCAATAAAAAATAATATTAATGTAATAGAGATTAAAAAAAAAAGTTGAAAATGATGCCCGACCCAAAATCTAAACTCTAGTTCTAAGAAGCGCAAGAAACTGCACAATGTGACTACATGGGATATTTATACGAGTGTTTATGTTAAACACGTCACTGAAGCCTTTTTTTTTTTTTACCCTGAATCCAAATCAAACACTTTGCACAGCACCCCTTTGTTCTCCTCAATGTTGGTGTGTGTTTGAATGTGGCAGTTTGTGCAGACTTTGCATACTTTGTCCTTCTATTCTTTCAGTGAAGCACATAAAAATGCATTTGTACCGTTCTCCCACAGAGAAACTGTAAAGGCCCTTGTCATATTTCCCCCTTTTGTTCCATTTTCTTGTGTTAGATCATTTTTGTGAGGTATCACAGCAGATCGCAGCCCTCTGCCTGTGTCACATTTTTCCTGTTTGATCAAGTGCACTGTCATACACTGTCATCCAGCACTTCAATGAATAGATGCTCAGATTTCCCTCTTTCTTGAAAAGCCTATTCATCTAAAGGGAAAATTGACGGTTGTGCACAAAAGAGAAAGAAAAGTATTAGACTTTTATTAACAATTTTTTTTTTTTTCATGAAGTTGCTGCACTATAATGAAAGAACAGAGCACAATAGGTATAGAACAAATACAAAATAGTTTAAATATTATAATGGGTTAGGGGAAGATTAAGATAAGTAATAAAAGAAAAAAAACAGCAGAATCCTTATTTGATTAGTTAGATTTTTTTCCACAATTAATGTTGAAATAAATGTTTTGTTGGCTAAATAAAATTCCTCTTCATGTAACATTTAAAATATCTACAGTATTTGGTACAGCTCTTAAAATGTACACATTACACTTCACTTTTGTAAAGGCATCTATATTTCTATCAACAATAATGTTTTGGTTTTTAATTATGTATAAGGATCTTTTTCTAACTGATTAGTGAAGATGTATAGCATCTATGCAGTTTACTGTATTAATAATAATGAGGGTTATATTGATTACAGTGGCTTTTACTGACCCTGAGGGGTTCAGCATATGCAGTTTTTTACCATATTAATTAGATTTCATTTTTTAACATGTACAGGCGTGGACCTATTTGTTGGTTCCCTTCCATCAAAGAAAGAAAATCACAAAATAATATCTGATAAAACCTAAAACTGATAAAATGATGATGATGGTTTATTAAACACTCTTGTATTGTGGTTTCAAAGAATCATCAAAAAAAAGAACAATGTCTGTCAGTGAGTTTTGTGTTTATCTTTCTTTGATGAAAAAGGTCATTTAGGCACATCTGTACATGTTGGGACACGCTGTGCGTTTTCGTGAAATTCTCATTCAGTGCCCAACACACAATATGTCACTTCATTATTTTGACTGATCACTGTAGCAGTATATACCTATTAGGTATGAAAAGTATTAAAAATAGTTTTCCATCAGGACCAAGTGGCCATTTTAGAGGTTTAGTAAAACGTTTGTCACTCATCCAACACAAAACCAAAGCTACATATTGGAATTCTTCAGGAACCTCAGCGACACTTGGCCCATACTGATTTCTCTGTTTCTTCTCATGTGCACATGTTAGACAAAATGAGGAATTCTTCTCTGTGGTCTCTGCAGATTTTTGCATTGCTTCCCTGAGCTTCTCTTCTCTTCCTGCTGTGTTTCATCTTCATACTCATTAATAAGAAAAGGCACGAGTTTCAACGACGACTTTCTACTCTTCTTTCTCTTCCTTTTTGTTTTCCTGCTTGTGTTTTTAGACATTTAAACTGCAAAGGCCTTACAATCTGAGGACTGTGTCTGCACACAGGCTGTTAATGCCTCTTTTTTGCTCAGTTTCTCTGGTATTCAGATTGTAATTGCAGCTATTCGTCTCTCTATTGTGATGCCATGTGTGTCACGAGTTGAGAAAGTGTTTCATGTTGCACAAGCAACTTACTCGGGCATTCCCATGTGGGAGCCTTTGGGGGGAAAAAAAAAAAAATCATTCAATATTGCTTGAAAAGGTTTGAATTGAACTTTCAGAATCTCTCTGTCTCTGTGTTGTTCTCAGTGGACAGGTATTCAGAAAAGCGTCTTTTGTGCACGTCTTTTCATCAGGGAGTTATTGTTTCTCATCTTCTCCCCTGACTCTTTCAAATACTTTCAGCCTGTGTCCTCAGAGCTTCCCATTGCAAGCAAATTAAGTGGTAAATGTCAGCCCTTGGCTCTACATTTTAATATTTGCAAAGTTGATGTGTTAGTGATGTTGCGCGTGACGTTTTTGGTTCATTACTTTGTTAGATCGGATGAGGATCTGATTTTCTGTCAAAACCTAAAAATAAAAACACATGGAACAACAGGGAATGTAAAGGCAAATGCAATAATTGGGATTCATCACCCACCATCATTGTCATCGTAACAAGCCATGACCTACATCGAGGAAAGTTTTTCAAAACTATCTCATGAACAGATGGTGCAGTTTGAGATCACAGCATGTGTGTAATAAAGCTCTTAAATACCAAGTGTTTCATTTCAGTTTACTTTATTTTTACTTTTATTTAACCAGGAAGACCGTATTAAAATGAGAAAGATCCTTTTCAAGAGTTTATATCTACACTTTTTGATTTTATGACCACAAACACTGCTCTGACAAGAAAAAAAATATCTGTCTCAATGATATGTGCATTAAAATGCTTCTATTTACATGATTACTTATTTGTTTGAAAGCATTGTACAGACCCAGAACTGATGCATTCACAAATTGTATGAATAACCTCCAGTTTCTGGAGCTATAATCACAGAGGCAAATAAATAAAACAATGGAATGGATTGATTCCATGAAGATAGACATTAGTCCTGTGATGTCATTATGATGTAATAAGTAAGGATGGGGCGATATATGGTGCAACAAGATATGGTATGGCGAGAGGAGGTTGGGGTTACGTTTAAAAAAAAAAATCTACACAATATACAGCCTAGGTTCCCAAAGTGAGGTATGGGTAGCCCCAGGGTTTACCAAATTGTCATAGATGCTATGTGAATAAAACATTAAAACACTGACAACATTGGAAATGAGAATATAAATAGAGCAGTTAATGTTAATGCTAGGTTAATGCTAATGCTAGGAATCAGAATCAGAATCGTTTTTTATTGCCAAGTACATTTACATTTACGAGGAATGTGTCTGGGCGTATTGGTGTGAAAGAAAAAACAAGGCTAAAATAACAAGTACTTAAATGAAATAAAATGAGAAGCATTTACCAATATATAAAGTAAATAAGAAAAAGGTTATTGCTATTGCTAACTAGTGCTAGGTTGATGCTATTGCTAAGTTAATGCTATTGCTAATTTAATGCTATTGGTCGGCTATTATTAGCTATTATTAACAGCTAATATTAGGTCAATATTGATGGTAGGCTAATGTTAATGCTAGGTTAATGTTATTGCTATGCTAATGTTATTGATGATGCTAGGTTGATGCTATTGCTATAGGTTATTGCTATTGCTAGGCAAACGCTAATGCTAAATAATGCTAATGCCAATGATAAGCGAAGCGGGCCAGTGTCTGCATCCTCATTTTTTCTCAGGAAATGCAATTATTATTATTATTATTATTATTATTATTATTATTATTATTATTATTATTCCTCAACAGGATAGGTAAAATTCACTGTAGGGCTACATTTTTTATGACATTACATTATTATGTTTTTTTTGTGTAGGAGTACATGGTTTCAGATTAAATGTCTGAAGGGGTACATGACTGAAAAGTTTGTGAACCACTGATCCACAGTAATCGCGAGTCCATTATCATCTATTGTATCCTAGTGTGAACTCAGTGTATCGTACCACCCCAAGTAATAAAATATTTGCTTTCAATCTGTGATGTACTTTTATAAAACCTTTTGTACAAGGGGAAGTTTTATATTATGATAGAAACCCCATATATCTGTTTTTCAATGAAGAGATTTATCAGCATACTTCCTTCCCATTTCCTTTTTTTTCTTTCATCTCACAGTCAAACCAGACCCACCGGAACGAGTGACAGCGACCCCAATCCGCTTCAACTCTCGTAGGCTTGAGGTATCCTGGCAGAGCCCCGCCACATGGCCCGACATCGACAACTTCCCCCTCAAGTACTTTCTTCGATATCGACCACTCATTCGAGAGCAGTGGCAACATGTGAGTACTGTCAGTGAGTGAAAATGTTTTAGCATACTCATGTGCTAGTCACTACCTAGTTTTCATTCCGGTTTTTTTCTCTCTCGTTTTGGACAATTTGAAATCACCATAAAGATTTGCAAACCACAATTAGCATTTTCCAGAACAATCTGTACAAAGAGCAATAATAACATTCATTTCTCAAAATACTTAGCCTTTGTCTCAAAACCAAATAATTCAGGCAATGAACTTGTCAGTGCAATCAAAGAATCATTCAATCACTGCTTATAAACAAGACAGTGAAAATGGTTCAGTTTAACAATGGTGTAAGTATTTTCCAAGGTGAAATATGCCAAAGGTTTGGATCAAAATGATTGAAAACATGTGCAAGTATGAGCTTTTTGGAGGTGTTTTGCAAGAAATCAGGAAATTGACTAACAGTTAAGCATGATTTTACGTTATGTTAGTAAATATAATTTCCGCAAATAGGCAGGATGACCCTGGTAATATTAGGTAAACACAGAATCAGGAAATCACAACCATAACTTACATATCCCGGTGTTCCTGCTGGTCAGGCAATAGATTGTCATATGCATGCAACAACTGGGGTTCAGGAACTGGGAATATGGTCCATGAGCGTTCTGTTGTGAGCTTCAAACCACTGACCGATTGTGACAAAGCGATGGAAACTCACAAATGTCCCAAGTCTGCTCTTCTCCCTGCATTAGGGATCACATCCCTGTGAAGTGTCTAAGGTGATAGGATAGTTAGTGTAATGGGAATCTGAGTTCACACGCCATTCTCTGAACTGGCAGCACACGTTCTCTCCTCCTCGGCCTGTAGCATCAACTGTAGCTCCATGTCCAATCAGATTTCTCCCACCTGTTACTCCTTGAGCCAAATTGAAGCCTCATCCAAATACGTGAAGTTGGTGGCAGCTCCCTGGATTCTAGTTCCATTACTCACCGCTCCGTGCTAGTGTGACTAGAGCACAGATGGGCTACTTATATCACAGCAGGGGGCCACAAAAGTGTGATTGTCTGATCCAATGGCCACATTATCAACATTTATGTTAGAATAATGTCCAATCGGAGTATTAATACAGGAAAAAACTCAGATTTTCTGTGCGTTTTGTGAGTAATTATATGCATTTTTGTTGTCATATTGTGTGTTAGGAATAAATTTTTTGTATTTTCATTGTCACTTTGTCTATTTTTGTTGTCATAATATGTGTTTTTGGAGTAATTCTGCTTAATTAGGATGTTTTGTGTTTGTGTTTCTCATTTCGGGGGTTTTGGAGTCATTTTATACATTTACTCTGGGGGCTGCAGAAAATTAGACTGAGGGTCGCATGTGGCCCCCGGCCCGCCATGGCACATACTTGGACTAGGGTAATACAATGCACCAATTAGCCTTTACTGTATTTCCTTATAGGTAACATAAGTTAAATATTTACTTTTAAAGAAAATATTTTACTGTGAGGTCTTACAGTAAGCTTTATTCTACCAAACCTGATTTATCAAATCAATAATGATCTTGAGAAGAATGGGGGGGAATTATATTCCTTTCACAAGTTCTACTCTTTTGCTGATATTTTGATGAAAAAAGGCCGCTATATATTTACAGGGTAATAATTTTCAAGAGTGAACCAATACAGAAGATTTTGATTGACACATGAGCAAAAGAATATGTTTCAAATAGCAGGTAATTGAACTAAATAATTTGCAAAGATGTAAAAAAAAAACATTTGGTAAATGCTGCAGATAATGAGTTGGAGGTTGTACAGGTAGACTAATGGTTAAAATTCTGAAAAACAGAAAATTTAAGCAAGCATCTTGTAAACCAGAGCAACAACTAGCGAGTAAACGTGAATTCCATGTTCCAGTGGATGTAAAGTGAATTCTACTATGAAGCAGAACTAAAAAGTAAAGTAAAGCTGAATAAACGGCTAAACAGCAGCAGTAAAGTAGAAAAAAAATCAACTTTTATGCATATATATATTACTTTGTGAGGAGAAAATCAACTATCTGTCATGGAGCTTTTTAAACGGAGTCTCGATTGTGGAATTAATGAAAGAAAACCTCTGTCCAAGTACTGTAGTGCCACACACGATCCAGAAAAACATGGTAATAAATAGCTTGAAAACAAAAATGGAAAGCAATAGGCTAGCAATTGTGGGTTTATATCAATTATATATATATATATATGTGTGTTGCAATATTTGCAATATTGTAAATAGTTCTGAATATCTTTAATTAAATGATTTAGAGTAAAAATCTGAAAAATTGCCTAAAAAAGTTGTTCAGAAAAAGCAAACATGAGGAAAAACGCTGCTCGACAAATGTTGTTAAATGGTGGAAATGGTGTTAAATGTTGCGAGACAATGTTTCCAACTAATTGCAGTTTGAGCTTGACTTAATTTCAGAAGTACAGTATGTCTCCACAGGAAATTGCATATATTCTTGAAGCTGGATAGATTATCTTTAAACCATGCCATTTGATTTCACTGGCACCATTTTGACGCCGCAGTAGAATGAGAACTGTGTGTCTGTGAATGATCAGCAGTCCAAACTGTTATGCAAACAGGGATTTTTCATAAGGAAAATGCATTGTCTAAAGAAATGCCTTTGAGAATATGCAGTATAGATATTAGTGAAATGATCCAGCATGTAAATGTTTGAGTTTGATCCCTGGTCAGACAGCATAATTGCTCAGCTGCTTTGGTGTATGTTACTGTTCCTGACTTTTTCTTGTGGGTTCAGTTCCCTGGGGGCTCCGTATAGTAAAAGCACATGTGTCCACTATAGGATTCCTGGGATGAAAGCGACGTCTACTGAGGTTTAATGTTGCACGGTTATTATCATGCACGTCAATGGTGTGCTAAGGTGTTGTTCTTAGAGCTTGGGTTACAGTGCCTCACTCCTCACATGGATCCTCTTTACATTTCTCTCACAGATGGATAGATGGATGGATGGATAAATGGATGGATGGATAGAGAGATAGAGAGATAGATAGAGAGATAGAGAGATAGATAGATAGATAGATAGATAGATAGATAGAGAACTAGAGAGATAGATAGATAGATTGAGAACTAGAGAGATACCGTAGATGGATAGATACTGTAGATAGATAGATGGATACATACTGTCGATATATACTATAGATAGATATATACTATTGATAATGTGGATGGATAGATAGATAGATAGATACTGTAGATATATAGATATACTATAGATACAGTAGATATATAGATATACTATAGATACAGTAGATAGATAGATAGATAGATAGATAGATAGATAGATAGTTAAGATAGATAGATACTATACTATACTATACTATACTATACTATACTATAGATAGGTAGATAGATAGATAGATAGATAGATACTATACTATAGATAGATACTATACTATACTATACTATACTATACTATACTATACTATACTATACTATACTATACTATACTATATTATACTATACTATATTATACTATAGGTAGATAGATAGATAGATAGATAGATAGATAGATAGATTGATAGATACTATACTATAGATAGATAGATACTATACTATACGATAGATGGATAGATGGATAGATGGATAGATGATAGATGGATAGATGGATACATAGATACATAGATACATAGATAGGTAGATAGATACTATACTATAGATAGATAGATACTATACAATACAATACTATACTATACTATACTATACTATACTATACTATACTATACTATACTATACTATACTATACTATACTATACTATACTATACGATAGATAGCTAGATAGATAGATAGATAGATAGATAGATAGATAGATAGATAGATGGATAATATGATGTGTTTCTTGCAACAAGTCATCGACAATTAATGGAGATCCTTACGTGACGCAAACTATTGTCATTTGTCATTTCCCCCTAGCCTCCCCCCAGAAAAAACCTTATTTCAGCACATTTTTGTATTTTAGAACAAACTTCAAGCACATCAACCCACCTTCTTCTCAGGTTTTCTGTGTTTCGAATACAAAGCTACCGCACCACATGAAGGCCCAGGATATTGAAACGTTTTGGTAATAAAAAAAAAAATTGGTCTTTAACTTAATGTAGCCTCAGCTTTAGTAGTTCAGGGGCTAATGAGATTGTATTATCTCACCATGTCCCCCTGTAGCCAGTATAAGGATATAATTGATACTGGAGTGACATAAACCATTGTGTGGAACAGACTGGTTGGCCAACACTGAATAAGCATTTTTAATTCATTAAATACTAACACAATCACATTATAGAATATATATATATATACATATATATATGCATTGATGCCAGACTTGAAACATCCCATTGCTAATCAGAAAGGGAAACTTTTAATGCATCACTTCTGTTTAATTCAGTCTCCCTCAGATTTTTCTGAACTTAATAAAGTTTGACTTGCACTTGAGAAGAAGTAAACACTCCATAACCTTCTAACTTGAATTTTAAGTTGTCAAGGATTTCTTCAAAGTCTTTTGCAACATTGAGATAAAAGCCCAGCAGCCATATACTTAAGAAAAAACAAATTACAGCAATTAAAGTAATCAATTTGATGTTTCAAGTGATTTATTAAGAAGAAGAACAAGCAGTTTTGTGGAAATGAAAGACTGGTCCAGGTTTCCAGTGAAGAACAATTTATTCTTCAGGGGTTTTTTGAGAATATTAAAGGCATTTTTTTTTTCTTTGCTGTTTCAACAAGAGGCCTAAAATAGTTAATAGTTCTTCATGTTTCATGTTTACGAAAGTAAATTGAGATTGAGTGGAATATTAGAATCGACTTTGCATTATTCTAATGAATTCCAACATTCATATTCAGTTGTTGTATTCAACCGCTGGTATTTATATTCACTAACAGTTTAGAGAAAGGAACATTCTTATATGATCTCAGCTTTTTAAGGTTCAAACTAATGATTAATACTGACACACTTTCAAATATCTCTTTTCAACTCTCACCGCTAATCAATCAATCTGACATTTGATGTGAATATATGAACAGATGTGAACAGTGGGCAGATTTAGGTCAATATTTGGATAGAGTAAGCACACATAATGTGAAAATTCCCTTTACGGAGGCGTTGACAGCTGAAAACTGCGATTCGTTTTCACACTGCTCTTTGATCAATGTCTTAGTGGTTGTGGTTTTTATTTTCATAGCATTAAGTGTGGTGAGAGAATTCGACACATTTCATTTCTGGACTTGGCTCAGTCTTCACAGTATTGCGTCTGCTGGTTTAATAATTGTTGGGTAATAATGTCAACAGTGTTTCATAACTGTACAAAGTGTTTCACTGGTTCGCCATCAATCTTGTGTTGCAAGAATAAAATATATACAAGAACAAACAAAGGCAAAGTGCACTAATTAACAGTAGAGCAAGGATAATATATTGTAATATATGTAAAATAGGGTAGAGATGAGCTTTCAGTTGGATTTTTCTTAACTGTCAATTTCAGAAATTACACTTATACTTCATTGAACATTACGTACAGGTCAATGATTCTTTTTGTTTGATATACTGTGGTACCAGTGGTAGAGGCCATATCCAAAACACCACATCAAGTTTATTAAAGTCTGATTGCGCTTTTGGGCAGAGAGAATAACCATACTCTGGTTTTTACATGTTAAAGTAAAACTGACTGACAGTTAGAGTACCATGCTAGCCATGTTACAGTAAAGAATGACCACAAAAACACTGTAAATGGACTGACATGCACATATTTGCAGTGAGGAAGTGCAGGTGTTTGTAAATGATTGTAGAAACTCACTAGAATGCAGTGAAACTCTTTACTGGAACAAGAGCCCGCCCCTAGACATGCTCTGGTTGGCTGAGTCAATTGAATATTGATTACCACCTTCCTCCGCCAATAGTGCATGCTATTGGCTAAAAAGAAGCCAGTCACCAATCAGCATTTCATCGAGCAAATTCTGCTTTTATAGCCTTTGCTACTGAGAATTGGCTTTATATTTGACGTAAATCTCTACGTTTTTTGGGCGGACTACAGATTTCTACAGTTAAAATATGATTTATTGTCATCAGGTTAATGATAACTACATGTATGTTCTGGCCCCTAGTGGTGAAATAATTGATGCATCCTTGCATTCAATTTTTTTATGTTTAATTTTTACTGTCTGGAATGTCGTCAGGATCATTTAAATTAAGTTAGTTTAAATTTAGTTGATCAAAACTTGAACAATAAACCTGCTCAGATTCAGTAAACCATGGATCCCTGAGGGGGAATTGGATGACATTAATGCTGCCCTCGTACATCTTTATATGACCTGAAAAACAAAAAGGATTAGTCAGAATAATTCATGTCAGTCCAACTTATAATTACCTTTTAATTGTATCTTACTCATTATTTTAAATTAAAATGTTATTTTTGACATGAATGTTTTAATTACAGTTTTCTTTTTTATTAGTATTTATTTTGTTTCCTCACAGTACAACCTATATCTTCCTTTTAATTGTATCTTACGTTATCTTTGACATACTATTTTGTTTAATTATGTGTTTTTTTATTTATTAGTATTTATTTTGTTTCCTCACAGGAGTAAAAAACTAATATTTTGTGAAAAAAGGACTAATATTTTAAATTTAAAAAGATGTATGTGGAAAACGTGGAATTTGGGAAAAAATAAAATGCATACAGTATGCATTAAATGTGTAAAATATTTTAAAAAAAATTGTAAATCGAATCGCAATTGCAATACCTGTCAGGAAAATTAGGTTTTTTGTCAAAATCGTGCATCCCTAATCTGTAACGACGAAGGGTCCTTCATCAATCTAAACAAAAATTAGCCATGTAAGTCATGTAGAAGTTTAGAAATTATGGGTATTTGATTTTCGGAGAAAAGTGGATGGTGCTTAAGAGGTTAATGGCAGATCAGACTCAATCTGGATATACATCAAAACAGGTAGTATAAATATTGAAGCTTTGTAGGAAAATAAAAATTAAATAAAGAAACTCGTGTTGGCATTGTAAACAGGTAAGCATCGTATATGTAATACTTTTTGTTGCGCAAGACTGATTAACTGCTTGCCTTTAGCACAGCTAAATTGATTAGCTGCCTCAGTATCTCACTTCTGTGGAAACCGTCAGGTTTCAACTATTAGAGGGTGACATAAATCATTAAGCAGTGGAGGTAAATGAGGCTGCCAGAAAAGGATACACTGTTTTCTTGGCCCTATATAAACTTCAATAATTGTACCTTCGAAGGTTGAGTGCTAATTGAAGTAGTTAATAGGAACGCTGAGGAATGTGTGTTAATGTGGTTTGGCAGCGAAGCTGGATGTGAACGGTGCTCGCATGTGACTTCATGAACCATATTTGGAGAAATGAAAGCCCTGCAGTGATCAGAACAATCTTTACAGAGAGACATTCATCGTTCTGAGGAATGAAGAAATGACTGGCCCAGATACTTTGACTGAAGGGGAGAAACGAGAAGACGTTTTGAAGTGGAGATGAATGGAGTGCATCAGAAGAAGAAAAAAGTCGTTAATGCTTAGCAGACTCTTGGTGTGGTTGTAAAGCCAGATATGGTATATGATAAAAGCAAGACGTTCATAAGGACTTATACGTATCTAGGTAGGGAAAATGGTGCAACCTACGTTTTGAAGGATCTTATATGAAGCACCAACGTGTGGAAACACTTAGTTATGGTCTGTATTAGAAGTACCAAGAGAAAATGGAGAAGTTGGCGGAGCAAGAGGAGATGATTAAGTGTAGAGAGTAACATCAGACACATAAATGATGGGTGTGAGTCTGTTAAAGGGGGTTTAAAAGAAGCTCCTTCTTAAGAAAAGTTGGAGAAGTTGTTGTTTACTGAGGTTTGAAGTCCCTGGAAGAGGACTGGAATGTTTCAAAGGAAAAACAGGCAAAGCAGAGGTTTTTCAAGCTGTAGGATTTTGGGTGAAGGCTAATCCATGAAAAAGCAATTAGACGAGTGTAGAATAATTAATAAAAATTATCAAAAGATTTTTGTTTCAGTTATTTTCTTATATGTTTAAATCATCTACTTGAAGGTTTTTAGAGCACAGCATCCTTTGTAAGGTCCAATTCAACCTGCTTTAATGGAATGTAGATATTGAACGCCATAGACTTTTAACAAACTTGTGACTATAACAGCAAGAACTACTGCTGTTTTATCAACAAACTATAACACTATAACACAGAAGATTTCTTTGGAAATCCCCAGCTAGGAGACTACAAAATCCAATATATCTGCTCCAAATAAAAATAATTACCTTATTGTTTATATATTTAAATCCTGATGCAAATTTGGTCCATGGTAAACAAACAAACAATTACTTATAATCTAACAACTAAAGCGCAAACTAAATCTCACACTAAATCACTTCATAATAAGCTTTTTGTGGCATTGGCCAATTTGAAACAGCCATTGATTTTCAAAAGGTTTTTAAAAGTTAGCATTAGTTAGCTGTAGTCTAAATAAACATCAACAACTTCCCATTTTGGTGTTCATGCTTTATGAAATAAATCAATAAGATAAAATGAATAAAAAAAGCAAACAAAAAAAAAAAACAATTAATGGAAAGAACCAATATACAGTAGAATACCAATAACATAAACAGAACCAACTTGCCTAATCACCATGGTAACTACAATCGTAAATCTAATGTTACAGTAAAAGGACAAAACAAAACATGAAGCTGCACTCAAAAGGAGATTGTATTATAACTGTTAGCTGAAGTATTATCAAGAACCCCACTCATTTGAAATTGCTGCTCAAACAATTTATATTTATATTTAAAATCCATGTAAAGCAGAAAAAAATTTGTCAATGACCACTGAGCCAAATTTGAAGGATGAAAAAAATTGTATTTAAAATTAGGTCTCAAAATCATGGACAAACAAGCACTTCTCTCTGCTCTGAGACGCTGGGGGCGTATCAGTTAGAGGCACTGGAACCACGCCCGCGTGTGGGAAGGGCTCCGACTTTGTGTACTTTCAATGGGAGAGAGCATCAATAGTGCTTCCAAAAGTCCTCGGATCGGACCAAATGAGGTGTCAGCGGAAAGGTCTGCGCTGCCCGAGTCCGAATATGTGCATCCCTCCCGGGTAGAGTCAAAAAAAAGTCTTAATTTCATGGAAAATGTGACACCAGTGGATGCGTTTTATTCCCCCGAGTCCGGATTTGTGGTTTGTTTTTGGTTAGGGGCCGAATCGCGCCCGCTGGAGGTCGCGGAGGTTTGGTGTCCTTCAGCAGCAGGGTCGGGTTTATGCTAATGATGGCTCCGTTACGTAACGCGGCCATGGTTTCTGACCCACCCATGGCTTTGTACGTGTTTTAAGAAATACACTTATGACCTATTTAATGTGTTTAGAAGACAACGGCTAAATTTGCTTTACACAGACTTTAAAGCCTTTTTTTTTTTTTCCTTTTTAAATAATTCACTTCCCTTTTGCTTCAAGGGTGTAACAAAATGTTACTAGGAATCATCGCTGATCCTGAAAAAATCTATAGATTAAAATATGTCTGAGTGTTACTAAAGGATCAGTGAGTCATTTAGTTTCCCATAGCCGTGGAGCTGTGTTGTTTCAACTCAATCCCTCACAGAGATGTGAACTCAAACTCTCAGCGCAATTAAAGCAATGGTCCAGTAACTATGATAAGAACAATTTCAGATTGCTCAATATTCTCTTCGTGCTATGAAACTGCATCTGCTGTGCTGTAATTGCCCTTTGGGGATGATGCTGAGCCTCAGTCAGCTGAAAACACACAAGTTTCCAAGCACATCCACACACATAATAAAAGACACACACACACACAACCAAACGCTAGTACGCGTGTAGATAAATACACAACAACTCTCTTCCACCCACACATTTTTTTTTTTTTCCCCTTACAATTACAGAGGTTACTATGCTAATAATAAATAATTAATTAATTCATAAAAGCAATTGTATCCATATCACGTTTTCCCAGATGGTCTTAAGAGAAAAGCTCAGCCACATTTGTTGGTTTTATTATTCTCAAGTATAAAAAAACTAACTGGAGGCGGAATACTGGATTATTGGTGACCTCAAGTGGCTGAGGAATTAATGATGAAAGCAATGTAGGAATGACTGTTGAATGCATGTAATGAGTGTACACAGGTACACATTGGCTGCATGTTCATGCACACGTGCACTTTCGCTAACACACACCCTTTTACAAAGCTACAGAAAAACCTTTTTTTCTGTTACAGTTGCAGCCTCTATTAAACCATTTTATAATTTTTTTGTTATTTCATTATTTATTTCTTATATATCCTGTTATCCTGTACATGAATATTTTTCTTGTTGTTTTTTTTTTTTTTTTTGTGAACATTTGTTTCCTTAATATATTGTATTTTTTTATATCGCATTAATTCTGAGTGTCACTTTATTATCATTGCAACAAGTACAATGAAAGGTTTGGTGCATGCCATTCAGTGCAAAAAGACAAAAAAATATATAAGAAATATGAAATTCAAAAAAAATGTGTTATAATAAAAACACAATACGACAAGATTAAATTAATTTAAATAAGCACTGGCAAAGCTGTGCTGTGTGCTGCTTAAATAAAATTCATTGTTTCTGTTTATGTAGTTAAAAAGAACCGTAACACCCACACATGTCATGTATTTATACACACATGATGCAGGGCAGAACATCAAATGCAAATGCAACGGCTCTTGAACAAGCATCATAGCTCAGAAAGGTGTTTTTTTCCCTTTAATTATTATTATTCATTTATCTTTTGTAAGGCATCCCAAATCTATCAACGCTCAACAAATTCTGCCTCGCTTTTTATTTATTGTTACATTTTTAATTGTCTGTGCTACTTCTTATACCTTTTATTAACTTTCTCCTCTCTTTTATTGTTGTCCTATTTTTACTCGCTTAAAAAGCCCTGCATGCTCTGTTTGCATGTTTTAAAGATCTGTATGAAATGTTTCAGTCATGGGTTCCTTCATCATCACACTGTCTTTTTTTTTTTGGATGCTCATTTATGTTATAATGGGCTGTGTTTGCCAGAAGTCACTCTAATCCGGCGAGCACTTAGTTCAATCAATAGTAAACCGTGTGTGTGTGTGCGTGTGTGTGTGTGTGTGTGTGTGTGTGTGTGTGTGTGTGTGTGTGTGTGTGTGTGTGTGTGTGTGTGTGCACTTCCGTGAGTAAATGCGTTCTCTTGTACTACCTCAGCCTTAGGAGCATAAATCTGTCACATTTGGTGAATAAATGGCTTGACCCTGTATAATGAATAGTTGAGTTTTAGATAGTATCTGGTTTGCGCTTGGTTTGAGGTTAGAATTAGCATACTTCAGATTTGAGTGATATCAGGAAAGAGGAATGCCTTTTGATTTGTGCCTTGAGTCTTAAAGTCTGCTACTGGAAACAGACAATGAGGGGCAATACTGCCCTCTATTGGATCAAAAAAATTAGAAGAATTGTAACATGGTGAAGAAATATGAATGTCAGAATGAAGATTTGATGTTTTGCCTTAACACAGTGTCATCATTTTTCTCTTTAGAGCAATGCTTCATCCCTCCGGGGAGTCCATTTTGACACTCAGATCAAGAAAAATGTTTGATTTCTTTTCTTTTTTTAATGACGCAAATATGGTTGTTTGAGAGGAAGCAATACATTTGTCATACTATCACATTTTTCCACCACAGAAGTAGTTGAAGACTATAATATAGAGACAAAAAAACATTCATTTTAGAAACAAAAGAACTCAAAGCAGAACATATCCAAGAATGTATTTACTTTAATACATTCTTCACATGGTTTTTTTTGTCTATGACCAAATTAAAACACATCTGCGACCCAGTTAAGAACCCTAACTATAGAACATGTTCAAGAAGTGTTTTGGAAGCACTGCGCTTTGACACACCGAACACTACTCAGTCTGCGGATCTCAAATAATCTCTGATTACAATTATTACTTTACTTAATTTGCAAAGGTGGGACAATGTATTTTGCAACAAGATATTACGATATAAAAATTTCAGTAGATGTATTGTCGAGGGTACGAGTGGTATCGCAGGAGGAAAGTCAACACCGTCTCCTACACACCATATTGGTATAGCTTGTTTTTAGTTTTTGTATATATTTCTATTGAGTTGAAGAGGTCTTACCCAGAGTAAGTATGTGAGTATGTCCACAGTTGAAGTCAAATACAAGCAAATTTATTTTGCTTTTTTTTTCTTACCAAAAATATTCTAATGTTATCGCGAGCCCTATTGTATTGTGAGATCAATGTATCATCCCACCTCTATTAAATTGCGATCAAATGCTCCTCCCTGTCAGTAGGTGGCAGTACATACCTACTGATGTTACAACTCGTTTAGGTTTTTTTTTTTTTTTTTTTTTTTTTTTTTTTATCTTCAGTACATGTCTGTGGCTGTGTTCGAAATTGCATACTAACGTACGACTCATGCTAAGTCTGACGTCAAAATGAGAATGAAGTGTGTTCCAATTAGATATTATGGAAAGAGTGAGTACGCTAGAAAGACCCAGATGTATAGTATATCAGGACATTTTTGAAGTATGCGCAGTGGGCACACTAGTCATACTTTACTGCCCCATGATGCATTGCGAGCGGATACGTAAAATCGTCCTGGGACCGGCTTCAAGCTAAAACGCAAACATCCCCTTTTCATAACAAAAACATCTCTTCTTGTCTTCCATTAGTTTCTTAGCGCTTTTGTAAATAGGGCTCTTGTTTTGAAGTTAAACAGAAGGTTCGTCAGTAGCACAATGGCGAGGCTCTGAAAATCTGTGAAATGTTGGCATGAAATGTGTTTTTGTGAGTTTTATGGATCAATTAACCACATGTTGATATTCTACTTGGTCACTTTTTTTAATTAAAATGCTTTCAGAACTTCCAAAAGTGGCGAATAAATGGAGAAATTTAGCCTCAGTGTGCTTCAGGTTTTTGTTGAAATGCATCCTTAGAAACTTGGAAGTATAATTAAGTGGGATTGGTCACCATCCTAATCATACTAATAGTATATAGTAGACGGTATTTACTCATTGAGTGTGTAGTACGTTAGTGTGCGATTTCAAACACAGCCTGTGTGTTTTGTTCAGAGGTTTTTTTGTGCTAATTCTACAGATATTTTTCTCAAACGGTTTAGAAATTAAAACAAAAAACACGTGTTGGTTATGCCACCATGAACAGTATGTGAATTTGCATTTGTGTTTACTGCCGGGATTTTGAAAAATATGACATTTTTGGGATATGACAGTTGTACTATGTTCCTATGAATACCATTATAATTGCAAATCATACTTAAAAATTGTCAGATGCAAAGGTCATTCAACACCTAAATGTCATCCTCTGCATTTTTACCTCACCGTCATCTCTGTTCTGTCTTCTTCCCTTAACTTAGAAATAGAGTTGTCTCTGAAATTTCACTTGACCATTCCATGCAAGCAGTAGCTTTCAGTATACCTATTTCAATCCAATAGTTCCTCAAACACCCGACGATTCATCCATCCACCCAGACATCTCATCCCCAACATGCACTGAGCCACTTGTCCAACCATCCGTCCCTCAAGTCATCCATTTGTAACCATGGGTGCCATGCATGATGAATGTTCAGACCTTGTTTGGGGGAATCATCTCAGCTAAAGGACACTGCTACAGACAGATCATTTATCAAAACCACACACACATTATTAAGACACGCACACACACACACCAACACACACTTAGAGGGCACATTCATTTTTGTCAAAGTTGTCATCTTTTAGTTCTGCTTTGAAAATATATTTGCACCACACATCCATAATAATCTGGCATTATTACATAACGGTCAGTCATGAGGCGTCATGCTATTGTGTTGGCTAGCCTTTAACTGAGAGTAAGTGCAGAGCTATGTGTATTCTAACACATTTCTACCAAGAACAAACATGGATTTATTCAGGAATTGATTGTGCAGTAGGATGTCTGTGGGGTCGTATCACAGCAGCCAGTCTTCCTTCTCTGCCTTCACACATCACTGAGCCTTGACTTCTTGTGATTCTTGATATTTTCCCCCTTGGGCCACTTTTGATAGATTGACTGCTATAGACGACCACACCTCCTCTCCCAGTCCTATCCAGTCCTCAAGTGCTAATATTATGGACTTTGTCTAAATGGCTAAATCTTGTTCTATTACTGGTAAATATAACTCCTGTTCTGGTAACACTTTATCAGAATCAGAATCAGAATCAGAAATGTTTTATTTGCCATGTACAGTTTTGAGGACAGTACAAGGAATTTGACTTGGTGGTTGGTGCACAAAACAAGCAACAAAAAGAAATAAAAACTATAACTAAGTAAACAGAACATTATTAAACTGTTTGTTAATGTGTTAAAAAATGCTTGTTCACAGTTTGTTAGATAGAAAGCAAATAGATAACTTACAAGCTGTTAGTTAACAATTTTTAAATGACATGTAAACTGTATGTTTATGATTTGTAACGATACCTTATAAATGAGTAATAGATCATGAATAAGCTAGTAGTAAACTACTTGCTAAGTATCAGTTAAAACATTAGATAATTTATTTGGACGTTATTCTAAAGTTGTAATTATTCCTCATTTACTAACGTATATACAATTATATAAGTTGACGAAGAACTATAGGAAACATCTGACCTCTGTAATTGTAATTTCTCTTCTGCTTCTCGACAAGGGCGTCACATTTTCTCTGACCCTCACAACCCTTCCCCCGACCCCCCCCACTCCCCCCTGCCCACGTGCTGTGTTCTTGAGTTTCTGTGTGACTGTGTTTTGCTTTTCGTGCACGTACGCCGAGGAGGTTTTCTCCGAGTTTTATTCTGTCCTCTCCAATAGGGAAGTCGGTTTAAAACCTGCCTTTTCCCTTCACCTCTCCTTCTGTTGTTCTCCCATGTTATATGTGATTGTCTTTTCAGGTTTCTTTGGACGGGATTAAACTGAAATGCATTTTTGTTGCTCTGTAACATGTGCAATGACAAATAAAGCTCATTTTGATTCTTGTAAACAATGGTTTCGGTACTAAATATTAAGTTGAATTCAACCATACAATGTGTTTATTTTGATTTTTTTTAATATTCTGTCTTTCACAGTTGAAGTGTACTTATGATAAAAAAATGTACAGACCTCGCCAGCCTTTGGAAGTGGGAAAACTTGCAAAATCAGCAGTGTATCAAACCACTGTAGTTATAAATTATTACAGTTAACATGCAATTTATGAATTGTTAACTAACAGCTTGTAAGTCATCTATTGGCTATCTATGAGACACAGTTTTATATCCTGAGCAAATATTCAACAAGCAATGTATAACTCATTACCTAACAGATTATTAATGATCTATTAACTACTTATAACGGATAGTTATTATAAAGTGTTACCCATGTTCTTCTTTCCACCTTGCAGTGGTCATAATATAATGGCTCAATACAAAATTGAGATATACTTACCAGAGAAGGTTGAAAATACTAAATTCATGTTTAAAGTTGGGAAAAGCAACACGTCATTGGCTAAATGAAGACAAAAGCAACTAAAAAAAGGGTTGCGTTTCCGTCAGACTCTATCGTAGAGAACAATAAATCTCTCTACTCTTTGCGTCTGGTTTATTTCCAGGCTGCAGTTGCAATGTTTCAGCACTTTCTATTAGTTGAGCTCTGGATGTATCCCCATGTATGGGTGAATGAAGATGAATGGGGCCACTGCCCTCTCCTCTACCTTCATTGATTTCTATATCACTACGCCAATCTGTGGGATGTCACACACAGGTTCTATCTGCTTCAAGATGTCAGGATGCACACATTCTCCATAATAATGTCCTCTGGGGGGGGTTCATGTGTCATGGTCAATAGGGTTTGATAGAAAGAAGGAGGCAGAGTGCAAATGAAGGTAAAGAAATGGAATTTGTCGTGATTGTCAGCAAAGTCACAACAGTCATGCCGACTAAATATTCATACCATTCAAACAGTGGATTTAAGGGGAAAAAAACATTTTTATCCTCCATCTTCAACGTATTTTCTGCAAGAAAAGTCTTAAATCCAATATTTTACCTAATGTGTCTGACTCGTTTACATAATACTGAATCTCATTTGGTTCAAGAACTGCAAACCACGAGGCTCAATGTGTGTGGTATGCACAGGAAACAGGCTGAAACAGATTTATGCAGTAATTACCATCCTGCATGACTGTACAAAACCCAAGGATACATTTTTACTTGGTCGAGCTTTTGGACTGTTTTTTTTTTTTTTTTTTTTTTTTTGCTTCCAGCACATTGGAAGGCGAAGTCATGAAACTAGGTGGTCTTAGACACAAAAATCATGCAAACACAAACACAAGTATGCACACACACACACACACACAGTGTCTCCAGGATAATCTATGTCAATGTCACAGCATGTCTTCAAGCAAATGTCATTAGTGAAATAGAACAGTCATCTGCAAATTAAATGTTTTCGACAATTAAGTACCTTTCACTTTTGTAGAATGAATATTCAAAACTAAAACCTCCATTAGACATTAGCTTTGGGCTGATACATACTCTCTTTCCCATATGTTGGCAGATGTTATATTGATCAATGATCCTGATCATGGTACCATGATCATTGCACTCTAAAGACTTAGAAGATATTTCTATCCCTATTATTAACGATACAGTGGGTCCAAATGTATGAGAACCCCCATTTTTTTTTTTCAAAGAATCGCAATGAAATGCGCAATTTCGATCAGATCCGGATTAAAATTGGTGTGGTAATTGATAAACAAACCAGATATAACTGAGTAAAATCTCGTAAAGATTGGTCAAATACAAACGGTGAAATTAATTATTAAAATTTCACCAATGATGACAGATTGGGATTTGTCCATTTTTGAAACTGATCCAGCATCAGACTATTGATCCGGATCCCCTCTAAAATGTAATGGAATCATTTAAAGCAAAGTCTATCTTTACTTTAAATTATGTCAGAATCCATTTAGTATTTTTGATGTAATCATGCTTAACAGACAAACAAAAAATGAAAGTGCTCGAGCAGCTTAGACTTTCGAAAATGCCCAATTTTGTTTTTAGCTGTTTCCATCAGTGACAAAATTTGTCATAATCATAGTTACTGGATCTGCGGACGTCAGTTAGATTTTTCGGAATTTTTAAGAAAATAAAAACTGCTTTCAATTTTATATTAGGCCATATAATAGGCTCATCCAACGGTTCATCAACTCAAATCACTCAATCATGTAATTAGCTCAATATCCCAACACTAAAAATAAATGACATTTAATCCACAATTATAATCACCTAGATCTTGTATGGCTTCACAGAGATTTTTTTTTAGAAATTTACAATTGATGAACACTTGAAATTATGATAACTGTAGAAAAGGCCCAAAAGTTAAAGGTCCCATATCATGCTACTTTTCACCCATCTCCATTTGTTCTAAGAACCCCAAAAACATAGTATTTGTTTATTTCCTCAACCACGCCTGTTTTCCAGAGTTTTAGCCTCTGAAATGTCACTTTCTGAGCAACTCTACAAAAACAGGCGGATTTGTGGCCGACTTATGCATATTCATGAGTGGGTGAGATTACTAGTATGAAATTCCAAATGGGTGTTACGCAGAAAGTTGTTGACGAGCTGAATGCTGGGTTTTGGCAGTGAATTGATTCTTTAACTAGAAGATATGTGTGTGTAAATGAAAGCGGGAGAACTCACGTCTTGCATAGTTTGCCATGTTGTTGGTGTTTACTCATGTTGATGTGATTTGGTAGTCAATATGGATGAAGACCGGAGCCTGCGGTCCAATGTCAATTTCCAAAAATTGCCGAGTCAGCAATCTGCATCGGATCCGGTTCCTGTTTGGTCAGATGTTGCATGTCATGGCCCTACATCATCCTGCAAAATCGTGAAGGAATCAATGAAGATCTGACGGCGAAATGAGTTTTAGAAATTTTGTCCCCTGCTAAAGATGGAGATTTTTGATATTTTTTGTGACCTTGATCTTGAATTTACCTTCACCAAATTTGAATGGTCTCATCTGTGGCCAAAAACCAATTAACAGAAGAAAAAAAATAAATAGATTTGTAAAAAAATTGAGGACACACAAACATGACGATCAATGTACTTTTGAAAACCGTTTTCGGAAGTAATTAAAATAAACGCAGGTGAAAATCTTACCTTCTAAATGATGGAAATCTTGAACAAATCTGCTTGGATTACCGGTACATGTTTGGCTTGGTATGTTATTGCTGCACTGTGACATCATAACACATTGTGATTCATCCACCTGTAGAACACGCACAAAAGTTGTAGGCAATAAAGGAAGCTGATAAAATTGGAATAGCAGTGTTGCAATACATTGTGGAAATAAGTAAGCCTTCCAACCTGGCAATACAAGCTTTATCTTCATAGCATCAGGTTTCCCTCAATTGTGACATTCTAAAATATTTGTGCTGCGGCAATACACTGAAACCTCTGTAAATGCATAATGAGCTTTAGGAAGACAGTACTGTATAGTTTTTTTATTAGTCCTGTTTTTTTTTATTTTTGTTACCTGTTTTTGTCTTACAATATCTGACGTGAAACAGAGCTTTGTAAACACGTTTAAATCCCGGTGCTGGTTTTTTGAGGGCCCGTTTTGCTTCCTTTTACAGTAATTGCTGCTATGGTGATTGGGGCTTCAAAGAGAGAAATACTGTCTGAGAAATTATTTCAAGACTGAGCACTCATGTGTGTGTGCGCTCTCAAAAGAGAGGGAAGCACGATGGGAAAAATGGGAGCTGTCACTCAACCTAATGAGACCAACCTTCTCAGTGCACAGGCGCACACACCCATTCACACAGAGCACCATCGGGCCAGTGGAAGTGCCAGATAATTGGGTTTCCTTTCCAGGACAACAGACATGCTCGCTGGATTAGATCTGACCACCGACGCCAATTCCCTCAATGTCTCCGTCTCCCTGCTTTTCCTTCTTGCTTTTACCTTCTTTGACCCCATCCTTTTATGCACGTCCCTCTATTTCAACCTCTTCATTTTTCTCTGCCTCTTCCGTCACCTCCTCTTATTTGTGTGTTGTCTTCTCTTTGCCTGTTGATTTCTTCGACTCTGACCTTTAACCCGACGCGCGCAACGTACACGACAGAATCTAATTATGACAGCAGGATTGTCTCAATGATAAGATTATAAAATTAATTTAGAAACACTGTGAGGAAGTTAATCAGGTACGCAATTAGTGGTTTTACACAGAAATGACAGCTTATCTAATTAAAACATCCACTGGGATGAGAATTAATTTAAAATTGTGTATTTACACCAACACTACAGGGTTAAAAAGGTTGATTAGAAATGAGATTGGATCTCAAACCTGTCCTCAGTAGCATCTTTTTAGCTTCTCCTGCTTTGAACAAAACCACCCTCAGAATACACTTTTAATTTTGGAAGTAGGGATTTGAATAATTTGGAGTCATTCTTTTTTTCTACAACATTTTAAAATGTAAAAGACTAACATGTAATTGTTGACCGCTTGATACCAGGTAATTTTAAAGCAAAAATAAAGGGCGTAATTTGTGATAATGAGCTTTTCCAGTTCACACAATTATATATCTTGTGTTTATTCTCAATATTGTAAATGTCAGGATTCTTGAAGTTTTCACATTGACCTCTAGTGAATGTGTGTCTGCTTGTTGTATTTACCATGTGCTGGACGAAGACGTCCGAACTCGGTAGAAGCTAGGCCAGGGGTCACCAACACAGTGCACGCGGGCCCCAAGTCAGCCCTCATGGACCATTTAAGGGGCCCTCAGGAACTGTAGTCACCAATGAGCTCCATCTAAAATCTGATTAACTTTCCAGGATTAAAACTCACAACGATAAGTAGAGATAACAGATGTAATATTTTGTACTTAATAGAGTTAAATACTGCTAATAAAGTTTTTGTATTAAATTAACCATCTCAAAATGTTGTTTTCACTGAAACATTGGGACAAATTTTTTTTAAGTGTTGCAGAGATTTGGTCTATAGTCAGTGGTAAGTTATATATAATATGATATATTTCCAAAAAAGGTGGATTTTCATAAAATATGACATAATTGTTCCATTTTACATGTTTCACGATTAGTTATGTTGTTTTTAGTGGTTAGTGAAATAGAAACATCTATGAAATGTAATGAAAATGAAACAATTGCATAAATTACAGGAGAAATAAGGTGTTTCATGTTAAAACCTCAACATTTCCTACCTTTTTAAGGTACCCTTTAATTACAGTGAAACCGTGAAGTTTTAGTAAATAAGAAGTGGTTTTCTAACTGGTAGCACTTTGCACCATACAGTACCTATGAAGTAGCTCACAGTTTCAGAAAGGTTGGTGACCCTTGAGCAAGGCTAATACAAGTTAACGCTTAGCCATTATATGCTCACGCTGAATAATAATTGCCAAAATTGATATAACTGCAGTTGGCATTCAGTACTTGTTAGTATTGGTTAAGAAAAAAAAAAAAAAGCTTCTTTACACACATCCTGAAATTAAGGACTGGCTTACATACAGTTTGGGACTAATTTCTATCTTGTTAACATTTATTGGGTGGAGCATGTGCCTGCTTGAGACAAACAGAATGTCTGGCTAAAAGAAGTAAGAGTTGTTAGGATAACAGTGCAAGTTATTTGGATATGAATCTTTATAATAAAAGACAATTATTTGGTAAAAACTAGGAATGCGCGAATACTACTTTTTCGATCTCGAGTATCGATACTTATGCCACACACAGACACACACAAAAAGCATGAGGCAAAATGCAATGAATTGGAAGACAGATTTTATTTTATTTTCTGTTTGTTACAACAAGTGTTGATATATTAGATGAAAAATGACTGACATTTCAAGTGGAAAAAGAAAAAAATTGTGTGGAAAATGACAGACCAAAGCCTTAGGATGCAATGGGTATCGGATATTGGTATCTTATGAACTTTAACAAGATCGAGTATAATAGTGCAGCAGTATCAGCCCGATGCCAGTATCGGTGTCAGTGTATCCCTAGTGAAAACCTAAACAAATGTTAAAGTGATGTATCCCAAACCACCTACACTAAATTAAGAAACCAAAGTTAATAATTAGAAATAATAATTAAAAGAAATGATTAGGAATTAAACTAATGCGTAACCTAAGTAGGGTTTGTGATGCGTACAGTATGTACTCACACTCATGGAACAGGACACAAGCCAAAATAAAACTGTGGTTGCATCAGTATGGTCATTTATCATGTTATTTTTTGTCAATTTATACAGCACCAAGCGTCCATATATGTAGCTCACATAGATTGCTGCATAAATGTCAATGTCAAAGCATTATATATCAATACAATGAATCGACAGAAAACAGCTGTATCGGTAATCCCTGTTGGAAAACAGATGAAAATACAACAAGGATCACCAGGCACCGGGAAACAAAACATGAGGAATTAGGAGAGGAAGGGAAATGGCTTAAAGGGTCACTTCTTTCTCTTGCACTTCCTTATGCAATCCCTGAGGAATGTACACTTCTCCTTTTTGTCTGCCCTCTTATTGTCTGCAGTTGTGTAGAAGTTCTCGGAGAGACCGTTTGTGAGTGCGTGCAAGCGTGTGAGTGTGTGTGTGTGTGGCAGTAAGCGGTGTGTGTGGAGAAAGAATATCAGGACTTGTTCTCCCACCCTGATCTAGTAATCTCAACAGTTCATGTTTCTACAAGGCACAGCAGTGTATGGAGAGGAAAATCTACCATGTCACTGTTTTGTTATCTATAATAATACATCAAATTTATATAGCACTTTTTTGGGAACTCAAAGCCGCTTTATATAAGACAAACACAAAGAAAGAAAAAAGAAAGAAAGAATGGACAATAAAAATATGAGAAAGATGTTTGAACAGGTGGGTTTTGAGGAGTGTGAGGATTTGTATGCAACTCAAAGTCTCCTAAAATAAACACATATATCACAGGTTTTTGTAAATAGTGTGGTTTTTCTAGTTGGTTTGCACATTCTAAGTTTCCCCATGTTACTCCTTTAAAATATAACCCGTTTGTGATGCTATAAAGAAGCCCAAAACACAATTGTTAGCATTCTATATTGCTCCTGTCCTTGAACTAGAAAGTTGTGGTAATAGGTAACATACAGTATAGGCCTTTTTATTGCCGTGCTGCTACAATTTACAAAACAACCACTTGTGCTGGCATTTTTTTAGTTTGAGCTATGGAGAAAAAGCTTGATTTAAAGGCACAAACAAGGCTGGGTTTGTACTAGCTCACTCTCTCTGGTCTTCCTTCTTTTTTATACTTTCCTTTTTTTATTCAAAGCCACATGAATAGACAGTAGCATTGTTCATTCATCCTTATCGTTCAATATAAATCGCACGGGTTTGATGACTTATCAGTTATCACTGGATCCTTGTCATCGCAGATGGATGTTTTTGATGATATTAGCACTCATTGCAATGAGATTTTATATGACCTGATTGCAATCATGATAAAAGGTAATTTCCTCTCCTTTTTTGGCCAAAAATAAATTAATATTTTATGTTTATGCAGAAACCTGAAAAATTGTACTGCCTAATAGTTCTTTACTTCGATTAAGTTGTGATTATGCTAAGACAAGCACTGTGTTGTTCACTGATTTTTGAAGCATTTATAGAATCATTTTAACATGAATTTAGTATGAACAGACAATTACAGAGAGTGGGTGTAACCCTGACCACCACTGTAAGCCTGGATGGTCGCTTTTGCCATTTTTTTTATCCCCCAAGTTGTATCCCATCTCATCCATTCTATATTTTTGTTAAAGCGATAGTAAAAACATGTTTGCATTAAGCAGAATACAAACAAGGTGACTGTATTCCACTACTGATAAAGAATTTAAAAAAAAGTAATCAGACTACAGGTACATTCAGTAACAATATGGCTTATTTACCAGGATTACAATTTGAATTATTTGCATTTATTGCACGTTTTTATTTAAAATAGTTTTTTTAGGTTATGGAGGATATGTAGCAACCTCATCTCGCAGCAGAATGCCTGATGACCACATTGAGTAAGTCCTCCTCCTTTGTTATTACAAAATGTTTTGTGCATAGCTAAGTTTTGATTAAATGTAGGACTACATTTCTGCTGTACATTTTCAGCCTTGAGTGTTTTTAAATTGTCTACTTCCAACTGCAATTTTGAAGGTGGCAAATGTGTTCTTCGTTCCTTCAAGACAACTGCTCAGTCAGGGTTCTAGACATAAGAAGGTATACAGTTTTCTGCCTGTATTGTTCAGTTTATACAATATATGTTCCAGCCTTGCCTGCAATATAAAACAGCTGTGATTAGCCACGTGCACAAATCTGTTTTTAATCACCCACAGAATCCTTCCCTTAATCCCTTTTTTTTTTTATTTCAACAATTAGTTTTTGATCATGTTTATTAAAGTGTGTTACAAATACAGAGTAGCCAGGATTAGTGACAAAGTGACAAGTGCGCCACCTTAGATATTTTAATACTGCATTTTATTTGAACTACATTTATATTTGAGAACGTTTAAGTATAGAATACAGGTATGTGATATTTATTGTGTGTGATGTGTATTTGAAAAATATTAATAATTCAAAAAAAAAATTAAAAATACAAATTTAATCCTTTTTTATCTACTTTTTTTTTTTTTTTTTTACAATTACTAGACATTATAGGTGACCCCATTTTAATTCCAGGCGACCCCACATTGGATCCTGACCCTAAGGTTGAAAAAAAACTGCAACATCTATTGCTTGTATTTCATAAATCTGTTCTACAGCATTTTAGTTATTTATTCAATATTGTGTTTGTGACATATTTTTGCTACAATTTAGGGGTGGCTGGTATTTATTTTATTTTGTTGCGGGGAGGGGTTAAAAAGTAATTCAAATCATTTAAGTTACAATAATTTAATTATAAGGTATCTGGTTTACATTATGGACTACATTTTTTAACAGGTAACTAGCTACATTTTTTATGTAGCCCCCAAAACCTGCTCCGAACACACAATTACGCTATTTGTTTTTCAATCGGAAACATCGCCACAATGTCAAGTACATGCTAGCCAGATATACAAAGGAACTCACACAGATGGGGACATATGGTGAGTGATTTCACAATGGGTTTAACACCACAAACATCAGGATGCCAACCAACACACATGGGAACACACACAAAGAATGCTGACGGTCGGATATGCAGGTTGGCCTACATTTAAACAGCACATGATTTACTCTCAAAGCTGACACACACACACACACACACACACACACACACACACACACACACACACACACACACACACACACACACAGGGGAGCACATAATGCACACACGTGCTCGGATGATATTGTTATTGCATTCTACTAATGAAATTAAGCCTATAAATGTAGTGCTTGCCTGGCAGATAAAGGCATGGGAGGGGGATTGGAGACAGGGTTAAGGTTGTGAAAGCAAGCGAGAGAGAGAGAGGTTGTTGAAAAAAGAAGGGTCAACTTCCTAGATAGGAGAGAGATCAGATGTAGAGGAAGTTTTCTAGGGCTCATCGCGCGGGCGGCATCAAGGAAAGGCAATCTGGCACGCTCTGGGGTGCCTGGTCGGTGTGCCTGGGGGCCGGCGGGGCAACTTGTAGCATCCCCTTGGTGCCCTTGGCGACTATGGGCGTGGTCGCTGTCCCTGGGGGCGCTGCTCTTGGTGCTGCTTCCGTTCCGGGTCCTTCTGGCCTGGGGTCTAATCCCTGCTGGCTCTGGGCCCGCCAGCGAGTGCCCGCTGGCTGCCCGTTCGGCGCGGCTCTGGCCGTCTGCTGGGTGTGGGTCTTGGCTCCGCTGCTGGGGTCTCGGGCGGGGGGCTCTCTGGGCCCTCCCCTCGGGGGTTGGGTGCTTGGGTGTGGGTGGGGGGGGGGGGGGGGGGGATGCTGGCGGGGGGCCTTGGGGTTGGGGGTTGGGGTCGGTGGCGGGATGTGCTGGGTGCTCGGCTGCTTGGGGCTTCCTCGAATGTGTGTGTGGGGGGCGGTGGCTGCCTCTCAGCCTGGGATCTTGGGGGCGTCTGGGGGGTTGCTCGGCCTTGGGGGGTGGCCTGGGGCTCCCTGGCCCCCGCTCTTTCTGCTGGCCTGGCTGCATCTGTGGGCCCGGGGCAGTTCCTGGGTTTGCGGTAGCGGTTTTTTGCACATATACTCGTATACGATGCACTGGCACACCTTGGGATGTGGGATAAAACTCATACTGGGCTTAACTTTAGACACGTTAATCCCAAATATCGGCTTTAGATACTACCACTCACTCATTCCCCCTGTCCACAGCCACCACCATTATAGCAAAGCTTCACACTTGTCACTATATTGGCTTGATTACACAACATGATAAGCACAATATATTCTACAACTTCACATCTCACCCTCACTGTAAAACAATCTATTCTCCCCACCCTTTCTATTTCCTACCTTGAGTCTCTCCTCCCTGCTCCCTGCTCCCTTTCCCCTCCCCCTCCCTCTCAACTTAGGTATAACACCGCTCTCCCTTTTTATATTCTCCCTCTAATAAAAGATTTCTTACCCTTCCTTAGGGAGGGCTGGTGATGGTCACAATGAAGCAATAAAATAAATCAATTTATTTTATTGCAGTAACAAAATATGCATTGCTGTCTCATAATGATTGCACTTCTTGTAGTGTTGACCTTTGACAGCATGTGCAGACAAGATAAAAAAAATAAATAAATAAATTAAAAAAAAGTGAAGGTGTTTGGGGTGAAACAAAGGCGTAATAGTAAGAATGGCCACATTTACATGGGAGCTTTAATTCTTCATTAAAGCTGAATAAAAGTTAATATCTCTTTAACCTGTCCTTGTAAACACTTAATTCCTAATGCTAATTTAATTCCGAACAAAACTGAATTCTGAATTAGGTTGCTGGTTTATTCCGTTTTTAATTCCGAATTAAATAATTCCTCTTTTTTGTAAACAGTTAACAACACTTAATGCTGCTTTAAGTTAATTCCAGTTGTTCCCATGTGTGATTTGCGGCCTGCTGGGTGACGACATAATCCAACATGGTTTTCCATGTAAACCTCAGTTCGGCAATTACTATTTCCATGTAAACACGAAGCAGAACACTTTAATTTCGAATGATAGAATTCGGAATAACTAATTCCAAATAAAAAAAACATCATGTGATCGTGGCCATTGACTGGTTTTGATATCTTTAATTGCTACAAAGTGAGTGGTTTGGCAACAGCCAGTGGTGGGGAAGATAAAAGGGTTTGTGACCATGATGCTAACGCTAACCTACAATATATATTTATATATATATATATTTATATGAAAATCATAAGCTTGTAGTTTGGTCCTACTATCCCAGTATGTATAAAACATATTCTGGTTTATGTAGTCATCTTATCTAAGCTAGCGCGAAATCCTACATGCTACATGTTTGCAGCATTTGTAACATTATCTCTCTGAATGTTCTGCACAGACTAAAAAAATAGAATGAAGTATGTCTGTGAGCTGCCACACAGATTAATACACGACTGTGTTCCTTTTTCTTTAAAGCACCATATTGGTTTAAAGATGTACAGCATTAAAATATTTGTTTTCCTTCATAATAGGTTATAAATGGTTATCCAATACATAACGTGTGTTTATTTGTGCAAGTGTGTTTAATTGTGACACCACACACTTTCTTCTGACCTCAAATGGGAAAAAGTGAACACCTGTACCACTGTGTTTATTTGCTGTGTCAAATAAATTGAGAGAAAAATGTAAACACAACGGCCCTCATTTATCAACTGTTCGTACGACGTACATTTGACCAAATTCACGCACGCTTTGGTATTCATCATTTTCTACGTGAGCGTACGCTGTAAAATGAGCTCCTTAAATCCGAAAAGCACATCTTTGTTTTTCGACACCTCAGCTGTGAGAATGCTGATTTTCATTTCAGAAATGTTTATTTTCCTTGCAAATGTTTGTTTGATCTCAGTGGGCGTGGCCTCCGAACCAGTAATATTTGAGGGCCTAACATGTTAACGACGATCAAATTCTGCCACCGCATTTAACAACACCCGATCATTTGTAAGCTGGGATTGGTCAAATACAAATGTTTTATAAGTCCCATGTTGGTCCTGTCGTATGACCAAATGTGAACTCAGATTTGCACCTGTTTTGATGCAAGGTTGATAAATGAGGGCCACAGACATTAACGACACACAGATTACACACAGACATGATACAAGCTCACATTTGAGGCACTCGCTGCACAATTTAAAAGAAAGCGCCAAACTATTTTCTCATGGATTTTCCTGGAGGCTTAATCACAATTTATTTTTATTTTTTTAATCTTAGAAAAACAAAACAAGGAAAAAGGTATTGATCTGGACCGTGACCAATATGTTGGATCCTGGTGAAAAATAGTAATAAAAAAATCCATCTGTAAATCTTTCTACCATCAAGCATTTAAAGCTTACACCAATCCATCTTATTCCTTAGTGAAACCACTCTACGGGTGCATATAAAGAAGTGGGCATGCATAAATGTGAAGGGGCATCATACGTATATACACATCATGCGCCAGGGGAATATCATATTGTTTATCCTCCACAGTTTTACCTCAAGAGTAATTAAAATGCTTGCCCAGAGGTATTTGGCACAGAGGTAACATTTTGAGTTTGCATGCTCGGTGTCGTGAGTTCAATTCCCCGCCAACTGGTTTTCTGTGGGTGGTAGATTTTTTGCTTTATTGATTTTCTATGTAATATTCAGTGGGCGGACAGTGATGGTGAATCTCCTCTGTAATCACAAACATGTCTTGTCAGTAAGGCAAGCCCCTGACCACAATAAGTTGTCAATGCCTATTATTATTATTAATAATAATAATCCCAGTTTTAAAAACTAACAATCTTATTCGACAACTCAAATAAATTTAAACCTAATAACAACCCTCAAAAATTAAAAATCTTAAAATAATAATAAATCAACAAGGTTTTCCTTAAACAAATAGAATTAAAAAACACAACATCTTTAAAGCAAATCATTTTGCATTTATATATTTCCTTTCACCTCATATCTCAAATTCAAGCTACATTTTTCTGGAAGTTTCTTCTAAGGTCATTTGCATACTGAACAGTGATTGGGTGTTTACTGGGGGAGGGTCTCTACTGTATGCAGACATGATGTATAGATTCAGAATACTTTGTGTATCCAAAAGGAGCAATTCAGCTTCAGGGTTGAGGGTTTGGGGTGGAGAAAAGGATTGCAGCCAGCCGCTGGGGGGCGCGCGCGTGCAGCATCTTACAGGCGCTCCGCTCGCCCCTCATGCTGCCACTACGTGGGCCAAAGAAGGAGTTGAAACATGATCGCATTCGCTTCATTCTCTACTGTTCAGCCTGTTGCAGATGACGTGAAGAGACCTTGGTAGATCTTATTCAAAAACAAAGTTCCCAGGTGGTGGCAGTGGGGAAGAGGAGGAGGGGACAGCGCGTCATTCGACACAAACATCATGGAGAACAGACAGATGAACCGGCCTTGAACGGCTGACTTGTGGGGAGCCAAATGAAGATGACTATTTTTTTTTGGCCAGGCTAAGCACAGTTTTCCATCAGCCTTGGGGTCCATCTCTCAAGCAGTAAATCCAATATAGTGGCTTTATCTCGAAAGCTGAGCTGTTAACTTCTCCAAGTTAGGTTCCATCCCGCATAGACGTTGCTAAGTAGCATCCTGCTTACTTTTGAGTTTGTTTATCACATGAGTTTGAGTGTTAAGAGCCCTGCACAATCCATCAGAAATGACTGGCAGCCTTCCCAAAACCCGAACTTTGCGATGATTCAGGAAACTGCCAGCTCCAATTAGCAGCACACCTACAATCATAATTCAAATTATGTAGACATCTTCCACGTCCTCAATGGAAAGGATAGACGGACACATGATCCTCCACTTCTCCCAGGAGTCCATCGTGTATTCCGCCGCAAATGTTCCACTCGGACAGGCGGGCTCACCTCTGCCCGTTATTTTTGTCGAAAAAATTGGTCGATTGCATTGAGAGATTAGCTGATCAATGCAATAATTTCGGTTTCTTGATAGAAATGTAGAGAAAGACTCCTATTAGATTCTGAGAAAAAAGACAGCACAAGACTAGGCAAGCAGGAGCAGATAAGAGAAAAAGTGTCCGCCTTCGTTGAGAGCAAGAAGAGAACAACGAGAGAATGCCTATAGGGCACAAAGCAGGGGACAGAGAGAGATGAACAAGCTTGTGATTAAATAATCATACCAGTTTATAGAATATATATACTGCCTATGCAATTCTTGATTGCATGAACAGAAAGTTGCCCCCTATTAAGGAAGTAGTGGTCCTGGGGATTATGGTGAATGAAGTTTTGTGAAGAAAACAGTAATTCAAACCAAAGGTTGACTTTGAGACATTGCAAATGCCTGATTTATTGGTAAATTTGCGCTAAAACTAAATCTTCTCTCTTTTCCTGGCTTAGGTGGAGCTCTCTGACAGCACCTCACACACCATCACGGATGCCTATAATGGGAAGGAATATATTATCCAGGTAACAGGTGTCACGTGTTACAGCCTTGACTTTATATACCATACCTACCACAGTAACAGACATAAGTATGAGTAGAATAACTCATAGGAAGTTCACCCATTTTGACTAAACACTTTTTTAAATTAATGTTAATCTATTTTTATTTAATTAATGAGGATTCCAGATCACATTCCTAAATGAAGGTTGTATAAATAATTAAATGTCCTCTGAAATAGTTTGTGTAACACTTGTTTATTTTACCTTCACTCTAATTTCAATAACATGAAGGCACAGCATTGATAGTCACAGCAGTTCATTTTTTGTTCTTGAGCATTCTTGACCTTTCAGTATAGGATTTATTATGATGATGACTGTGACGGGTTCCCACTTATCAAATACTTTACTGCTGTCCTTGTGTTCGACAGGTGGCTGCCAAGGATACAGAGATTGGAACATGGAGTGACTGGAGTGTTGCTGTGCATGCGACTCCCTGGTTTGAGGACCCCATGCCTATCACTTCAACTACTGAGGTGGACTTTCCCACAGGTACTTTCCACATAGTGCTTGACCTTTTACTACTTTTTCCCCCCATGTTCAGAGTTATTGACTTAAATCAGTGGGGTACATCTCATTGTCTGCTCCAGCTTAATCTATAACGGGGTCACAGAGGGTTGAGCTAGCTGAATATTAGGCAAGAGGAATTGTACAATGTGGAAAGGTTACCAGTCCGTCAGAAAATGACAATTCCCACATACCGTATGCTTCTATTCCACTGCTAGAGACTATGTAGCCTGTCTTTGCTGAGTAGTTCATATTTGTCTCATCTATCCTATTAGCACAGTAGGCCATTATCAACAGCTCATGCTAAAAAGTAAGAAAATACATTTTCCTAAACATAGTTTGGAGTATTGTCCAAACTATGTACTCTTACATTATAACCTGGTGACACACGACTTCATTTTTGTCAAACCCTTATCCAGAAAAGTAGGTTAATCTGAAAACTTTCTTCATTGTTCTGCTGAGTACTATGTTTGATTGTTCTTAAACTTTACTGGGAGTTAATGCTGTAAGACTCTTCAGCCTCAAGAGAAATCAGCGCTCATCCTCCTGAGCAGCTGATCACTGCCTCATGTTTTAAAATCAATCACAGCTCTACGTTTTCAAACGCCATTATGGCTCCAACTAAAACCATAGCGTTTCAAGGTATGATTGAGAATTAAGCGTAATCCTTAATCTATTGCCTTTTTATCCAGATGGATTGTAGTGATCTGTTTCAGTTAACACAGGCTGAAAGGCATGGATCAGAAATTAAATAAAAAGCATATTTATGCTCGCTGTACCATTGTTATACACTTTAGTTTGTGACACAATAAAATGTCCTATTAATTATTTTGGTTATAATGAGACCGTTAAAAAAAGACATGCTGTGAATAATTAAACGGTAAAGATAACTTGTAGTGAGTTCAAAACAGTTTCGTCACGCTTTGGAATGAATCATCACACTGCAATAATAGAACTAATAACAAGATGAGACACAAATCAACTTACAATAATAGCTATTTATTTAATGTAACTATTAAGTATATTCTATTAACTACCAAGATTGGGGAAACATGAAAAAATGTGACGGTTCACCAAAAGTAGGCGATTGGCTAGAAAAATAAGTATTTATGTTTGCTCTTTAATCAAAAACAAACACATATCTACTCAAGATAAATAGCTTTTTGTACATAAATCAGTAACATCAGCCTTTAGAAAAAAACAAAGATATAGACTTAGTAAATCTGTCATGATGTGCAGTTTATATTGAAGTATATATTTTGAAAAGGGGTCACCGGTTCAAGTCCCGGTGCAGACCCAAAAAAAAAAAAGTTGTTCTGGTAGCTGGAGATATGCCAGGTTACTTCTCGAGCACTGCCGAGGTGCCCTTGAGCAAGGCACCAAACCCCAACACCTCTCCCTTCTTTGTAAAGCAACTTTGAGTAAACAAAAAAGCATTATATGAAATTGATGTATAATAATAATTTCTCATTCCCATTTGACAAGGCATATGCCAGTGACTCACAAAAAATGGCCTGCAACCCATTCTTGGGTCTCAACCCAAGAGTTGAGAACACCTGCTATTTACCACGGAAGTTGTAAGATGCAGTTTATGCTGTTTTCCAGATCACTTCATTTAAAAATCTAAGGGTTGATGGTTCTATCACACTCATGCCCACTGTGTCCTTGGGCACGACACAAAACCCACATTACCTTGAATGAATGTACGCATTTATGACTTACCTGGGGGTAAGAGGAGCTGTTGTGCAGTTTATCAGCGACGCTTCTTTTGGAGCATGTGTGTACGTGTGGTACGGAACGATGAGACACATGTGGTGTTGTGTGGGAACTGGGAAATATAGCACCTGACAGCAGTATATCAGTGTGCCAAATTCTGATGCACAATTGTGTCAATCTTCCAATCACCTATTAATTGATATTAGTGTTAATTTTGTTGACAAAAAATTTCCGTCACAGTTTTAGACGAATAAAATTTTTTATTTTTTCTACGACTCGTTTAAATACTATGTTAACAAAAGCTGTATCAAAACATATTTATATTTTTGTTGACTAATAAAAACAAAACTATAATTTTGTCACATGGGACGAAATCCAATCAGAACTGTTTTCTTGCGCATTAACCACATCAAATCTGTGTGGTTGATATCAGTATCAGGTTGATCAATAGTAATTGAATATTTTGAAAAAAAAATGCATAAACTCTTATCTTGTGAATTTTGGTCGACTGTGTCTGTAACAGATTAAGTCTACTGGAATATTAATGTAATTTCTAAAAATAGACTATAACTGAAGTAGTCCTGATGACAAAATTTTGACTAAAAGTACATGGTATTTTTTAGTCAAAAGACTATGATTAAAACTAAATCAAAATTCACTCAAACTTTTTATTTAGTCTGAGTGACATCTCCAAACTGAAGATTTGCAACTGTTGGGACTGTCTGATGGCCCTGTAGAGATTGACAAGACTCCTGCACTTAGGAGACAGACGAGCATAAAACGCCTGATTATGACTGCTCTTTGAGACTGTTTAACCTGGGATTTAGTGCAGGGCAAACAAACCACATTGGTATATCCAATTTATACGCATATAGCTAAAGCTCTCAATGTAAGCTGTAAAATCCTTGAAAATGCTGATCATAATTTATACCATCTCTCCTGCAACAGAGCACTCACATCAATGCAGGTCCGACCGATCCTCCTCCCCTGGGTTTGTGTTTTACTTTAGGCAGCAGAAATGATGACTTTACTTTGTGTTCTCAGTCACAAGAGGAGTTCTAGCTGCTTGTACTTAAACAAAATATGTAATAAGTTTATGCATCTGTGTCTTTATGACCTTAAAATTTCCCAAATTTACCTTTTGGACAAAATCTGTCACTTTATCTGTTTTTTTTTTTTTTTTTTTGCAAAGGTGGCCGTTGTGCTGTTTCAACAGTTTTGCAGTACATCACTGCCACCTAAGGGCTAAATGTGGCACTGCACAATAGTTACAATACTCAGCTTGGACATGCACATTATACATATACTGTACATAAGGAATAAACAATCACAAGGTAAACAACTCATGGAGAACACAGTCTCGGGTAAAGAAGATCATTGGGATTAATCTTGTGCTTTCAGTCGATCCAGCTGCTCTCTCTTTTCTTTCCTCCTTTCTTTCTTCTCAACACTTTATATAATGCATCAATAACTCATTTTGCTGATGCTACAGTCACATCACTACTTGAGTCTTTGATTTCTTTGTTGCTGGCCCAGAGCGCATGGGCGGGGCTTGATTCTGATGACCACACCACAGCAGCCAATTAGCCTCATCACTACAGAAAGTTAGAAGAATGAGGAGGGAGATTTGCACTGTAATTAGAAACCACAAACAGATTGATGAATGCAGCTTAAGGTCAATTAGCTAAAGCAGATTAGAAGTCCTCCTTAGTGAAATGAGGAAGCTGATGCTGGTAGAAAGTAATAATAATAATAATGATAATAATGCATTGGATTTGATATAGCGCTTTTTTCATAGACAATCAAAGCGCCTTACATTGATGTGCATTATTCTTTCACTCCACACACGATGGTGGTAAGCTACTATTGTAGCCACAGCTGCCCTGTGGCAGACTGACAGAAGTGAGGCTGCCATAGTGCGCCATCAGTACTTTATGCATTCACCTTCATTATTATACCTAAATTCCCTTTAACTGAGCTACACTCCTTACATATGCATCATGTAGTTGCTACATCTCCCTTTGTGTACTCTCCTCAGCTGCTGATCCATACTGAAGGTAAATGTTAGCATAATGCTAATGAAGGCTGAGAGTACACTTTGCATATTTTGGTGAAGTCGCTAACATGTCTGCTGTACTGATTAAGTTTGCCATCAAAAGTTTCTTTCATTTTAAACATAAGAGTAACATTTAAGTTAAGATATTCCCTTCCAACCACTGGCGACTCTCCAACTTGTCTTAATGACTTTTTTCTCAAAAGCGACTATCAACAAATGTGTCAAAAGATGTGTATTGGAGTCTGAAAACTCATGTCACTTTACTGTCCACAACAAGCAGCGGGTACTGCTGTGAGCCCCTCCCCCATCCCAAAGCTCACAGGTTGGTCAGGTTCACAGAACCGACGGTAGCAGCACTCCCACCTTCAGGTTAGAGCAGAGAGGAAACCCTCATCACTCTGTTTTCAAACTGCAAATCAACTGTGCATGTTCTCTACACCTTGGATATGCTTGTCCAAGGATTACACGTAATTACCCTCTGACACAAGTATGTGGCGTGGACTGTGCAGAGTCATAAAGTTTGAGCAAACTGGCCTTGTGGACCTCTGCTGAGCCCTCTTCGTGTGCGTTCTGCCTGAGTATGGTGGACCTTTAATCTGTCGCTTCACCATGTCAGTCTTCCTTTTTTTTTTGGCTTGTTTAGACGTGTAAGCCGTTGTGCCTTACGCAACGATGGAACTTTTCCTGCCGAAATGCCCCCCATTGCACCTTCGCTACCGATAGGAAGTGAACATGCTTTGACTTTTGTCAAGCAGCCAATAGTAACGCCCAAAAGGCTTCATGGATTACTTGGTTTGTAAAAAAAAAAAAAAAAAATATCTGTATAGCTGAAAAAGAGTGTCCTGCTCCTTGATTTCTAAAGATTGTAAACAGAGTCAAGAGATGTAGCAGAGGTCAAGCATCTTATTTGAACACTTTGGATTACAACATGCTGACAGGTTATCGTAAAACGTGCATAAAACGTGCATACTGCAGCCTTAATCAGAGCTACAGTTTCTATGATGAGCTGACATATTTACGGGTTAGCTCAGTCAAAAACAAAGAAGTTTACCTTTCCATGTAGCGGCTCCCTTCAAAATAAAAGCATCCAGGAATGTACTGTAGTACTTGACAAACTCATTCCACAGTGCATGAGCAGGGTTTGGATCATTGCTGATTTAGCATTTATGTTTTGCTTCTAGACATCATTATTTTTCCCAAACAAGCAGGTCAGAGTTGAACTCACTCAGCAGCTTTCATCAGCTTCTCTTTCCTCTTTGTGCATATGTATGCTGGATTTCCCTCCTTGCTGCTCTTCCTCAGTCAATCACTGTCTTGTATCATCTCTTCCTCTGTACTCAAGCTGCATTTTACATCAGCATACACCTCCTAACCGTCTCCGCCTGGCACATTGTTCCTGCAGGTTTTTTTTTTTTCCCCTCACCACTCCGAAGCAGAATGTTTTGCTTCAGGCTGGAAGTAGTGCACAGAGCTGCTGAACATGCCAAATGTGTTCTACTTCTCATTCTCTTCCTTTCACTTTCTCTCTCTCTCTCTCTCTCTCTCTCTTTTTGTGCCTATTTCACACCTGACTGCTTTCTTCTAATATCTCCAGACTCCCAACACTACATTCATTAATTGGAAGAAGAGGGAAAACACCATCTCTCTCCACGAGTAGAGAAAAAAAGCTCTATATGTTTCATACTGAGTGCCAGAGAAGTAAATAAGAACTGTAATGATTGCAGCTGTAGCAGCAGTTAATTGGTATATCTCAAAAAGAGTTCCGTGGAAAGGTAAAACTGAAATGGGAAAAATGTCTTTAGTTTTGTTCACTGATCTGCTTCATTCTGTCAATTAATGGAGTTTTAAAACTTCATGCAGTGAGACTCAGGAGCTGTGATAAGCGAAGTGTTGGAGCCTCCCACGCATTGACTGCATGCGGTCCATCAGGAGGTTCTAATATATTACATTGTCACTGGGTTGATGGGCTTGACAAATAAGAGTTGGGTTTGTACTTTGCGGCTTGTTTAAAGACTCTTAGACATTATCGGAAATATTCTGCGCATTGCATTGTGGGATGTGGAGTCCTGTAGACAGATGCATAGAAGGATTTTTACCTCATTCTTACCATGACTTATTGGGTTTCTACACCAGACAAGATGGACATTGAGTCGCTTGATGCGATTTTTGTTCTAGTTTGTTCACATTATTCCCCATGATAACGCCTCAGTCTGCGAGACATTACATTTCTGCACGATTCGGATATTTTTGTGTAAACTCCAATATAAACATCCCCCATTGTTTAGTTGTAATTTGCAGTTAGTTAAAACAGCAGAAATGTGTTGGGAAGTCACTTTGGTAGTGTTTAGGAGGCAAACAAGAAATCACAGTATGAATTAAGTAAAAAAAAAAGACTTCTAGACATTCATCTAATAGATGCCAAATCCCACAATGCAATGGGTGAAACTTTTTAGACAATTTAAATAAGAAAGTGTCTACAGTGAATATCAAAGCAAATTTTCGAGTTGCAATTTTAACCTTTTACATCATTTTTTGAGCAAATAATCTTCGATTTACTGAACTATGGGGCCTACATTATATCTTTATCTGATGAAAAAAAATGATTGTCTCATGCAGCTTTTAAGTAGTTGCTTTAGTTTTTGAATTTCAGTTTGTCTCTTATCTCGCCAACACTGAAGGAAACTTTGACCAAAGTAAAGTTTTAACATGTAGGTTTAAAAAAAAAACCTTCCACTTCTAAAGACTTCCAGTTTTTCAGCCACGGATGCACGTCAGCATCATTTTTGCGCTTCTAAATATGAATTTACAGCTTACTGAAAAAGTATTTCTGGGGAAAAAGTAAAAATTAGTTTTGGAGATGAATAAGAATTGGTCGATCTTTCCACTCCCTGCTGTATTCGCTGCCTTGTTTACTTTGTGATTTTCCGCCTTGTCCTCTGTTTCTCTTTCCGGTCTTTTCTTGTCTCCATCGCTCACCGACCTACTTTTCTGCGTCCTTTAGTCTCCCCTGCAGCTTCAGCCTGAATGAGATTCTCTATTTCATTTTGTCCACTTCACTTCATAACTGCCTTGACAAGGCTCATATTGATTGCGCTGGTGAATTAGAATTGATTTGGCTCAGTGCTTGTATTTTCTTTTTTGTTTTGCTGCTTCCCAATGCCATGAAGCACTTTTCAGCATCCATTTATCAGGCAGACGCTTTAAATGTTCTTACCCATAGGGAACAAAGCAAGAAGGACTGGCCATGAAGTGAAGTGCAAATCCAAGCTGAATTAGAGAATAGAGGTGTAAAATCAATGACTAATGGAGCAATAGGTTGACACTGTGATCTGATTGGTCTCCACAGAGACAAAGACGTCCCCCATCCCGTCCTCCAACGCGCCGCAGAAGGCTGAACCTCCGGTGGGCCGCGCTGCCAGGGTCCTCACTTTCTTCTCCCCTCTGCTGTTAGGAATGATGCTTCTGTTGATGTGGTGAGCGCGCGCGCGCACACACACACACACACACACACACACACGCACACACACAAACATACACACACACACACACACAAATCCTATAGGAGATGTACTGCCCCTTATCGTCAAATTGATAATGAGCTCAGACACTCAGTCATGTATTGGCAGGTCGATCCAAGTCTGCCAATGTCAAGTGCATGTTTAATAGACCTGAGCAGCATCAACTTTATGCCTCGACTGGAGCTGTTTTTACTTTAAATCTCACTGTAGCGAAAAGTGAGCAGTTACAGTAATTATTCTAACAAATACTATGCGTCAGCTGTAAATGTAAAGAAATGTTTCCAGATTTCTCTCTTTAACCTTTGCTAAATTCATTACTTTCTCGGCTTGCTCAAAGCAGCTCCATCAACATAATGTTGGTATTTGTTTTTATACAGACCAGAGGTTTTTTTGTTAATTTAATTTTTCCCATTACTTTCTAATGAGGGAAAGTTGTAAACCTCTACAACCACACCCGACCAACCCGCGGGGGCAGCTCCAGCCTCCTTGACTCGTGGTCTAAATGTTATAACGAATGAAAGAACACATTCTATACCTCTTCGTAATACTATGAAACTCAGCGAAAACTGTAGCCAACCCACATTCAGAACAAAAGACCACAGCACACACACCAGGCCAATATGTTCAAAGGTGAAAGAGTCGACAACTCGACAAACTCGGCTTTTCTTACTGCTGTGAGTCACAAAATAAACGCAGAGTTCTATTGCAAGATTCTACATGAAACTACAAGTTGACCTGAATCTACTGATATACACTGGTGTTTCTTATCAAGAGTTGCTCCAAGGTGCATAAAACTTGCCATTGCCATTACAGACATCCGAGCATTTCTCAGTCAAAAAATCTGTCCAATGACCGCACTGCGCTCGTGTGTAAAATGGCAGGTCCTTCCTTTATCCAGTTCTGTTTGGCCAGGACAAAAGCTCAGCCCCATAGTGTTTGATATCACTAATTTCTACAGGTGCCAGGCTGTACAACACTGTCTCAAGCATTCTGATTGGTCAGAGCATTGCTGAATTAGATCGATGCCTAACAACATCAAAGAGTGGAACGAAAAATAGCATTACGCATTGCACAGCACATACTTGGATAAAAACTGGATAATGTGTGTTTATTTCAAGCCAAGCTGCACCATCTAATGGTAAAAATAAGATACACAATGATTGGAATCAATTTAACTGACATAATACAGTTGCACAATTGTTCTTTAACTTTTGCCACAACTCTGCCAAATTTAGTTAAATTTGGCAGAGTTGTGGCAAAATGGGCTTCTGCCTGAACTGTTTTGTACAAAAGTGTGTATCTTTAGTCTATTGTTTATTATTATCACTAAATGTGCTTCAGTCCATACATTAGTACCATTATTTCTGCCTTTGTAGCCTTCCCTATTGAGAATTGGCTTCATATTTGATGTAAATCTCTGGGGTGGGGGTAAGGGTGGTTGACTACATATTTCTATATTTAAAACAAGATTTTTGTCACTCAGTATCATTTATTTCTAAAATTAATTTCAAATCATCTGGAGCTCTTTCGTAGCTCATCTGCCAGTCTGTCCTCTAAGCTTGTGTACATCTCTCCTGCTCTGTTCTCTGTTTCACCAGGCGGGTGAAATACAGGTCGGCGTTACATTTAATGTGGGTCGATACAATGCCGAGCAGTGTTTTTTGTGACACCAACTACGAAGTCCTTGCAGTAGTAAAATCTGAGCTTTGCTTTTAATTGGCATGGCGAAGTCCGCTTTGCGGGTGTCCGCCCGAGTATGTTTGAGCCTTAAGGGTCCTACTTTAATCTGAACAAAAATGTGTCATGTAGGTCACGTAAAAGCTTTGAAAAATTTAATTTTTTATGGGTTTGTGCTTTTCAAGAAGAGGCTGGAGGAAAAGAGGTTTAAACTGTGCTTATCAATAATAATCATCATCATATTTGACAACATTAACACCCATGTCTGTCTCTTTCCCCAGATGTGAACATTTGATCCTTAACGGTGACGAGAAGTCAGAGGAAGGTGTGGAGGATGAAGGGAGGCTGATCTTTTTTCTATTTTGCACATGTTTCAAGGATACAGTGCATCGATCATTTCTGTCCGTCATGCGGTTGCTCACCAAAACTTCTTCAGACGATAATAATGCTTCGGAGCATTTTTTGAAAAACAGTGACAAGGAAAGTCTTCTGAGAAACTCCTCACGACCGAATCAGCATCACCAACAACAACAAAAGCAGCAGGAGCATCAACAACAACAATGAAATCAGCGTGGAAAGTTCTCAAAGCGCCCCCTGTTGGCTTAGCAAGCCAGTAACAGACGGATTTGTTGGGTTTGTTCCTCAGCAGAGAGAAAAAAAAAATCACCTTTGTTACATCTTTGTCCCATTTTTATTCGCTAATTGAGAAGTCTTATGTTTTTGCACTGCACAGACAAACACACACATCGGTGTGTTTGTCTGTGAGGCTGCCCCTTATACCATATATACAGCTTATTCTTCATGCCAAAGACTGAACCACAGCCCACCATCAAAACAGCTACAAAGTGATTCACTGAGCTTCCCGAAGCCTGTGCCTGTCCTCACAAGGTAGAAAACCCAGGAAAGTTGTGCGTAACGTGCGTGTGACTGTTGGATATCGTACACACATTTAAAACTGGGAAATGAGTTTAAGGAATGATGCAGCTCCGATTTGTGGAAACCCACCTTTTTAAAAAACCCAATGAGACTGAATCCACGCGCTTCACGTGAATGAACCACCACCATGAAGCGAGGACTAATATTCAGTAACTATAGTCCGGCTTATTCAGACTCTTAGCTTTACATTGTGCTCTCAGCGAGTAGCGAGAAGGACCTAGATTGTAAAAATAAAATAAAAGAGTAAATAAAACAACAAGAAAAAGGAATTTGAGACTTGTTGCCCAACCTTTTTTTTTTTTTGGTTAACTTTGTATTAACAGCTTCAAAGCTGCTTCTTGAAATGAGCTCTGTTGGTTTCCCATTCTGCTCTGTGCTGTAAGATACAATAACACCAAACTGACGCCTTTATAAAATGTTCACGTCTTTTTGCAGTTTACATTTCAATAGCCAACATCACCAGTTTATTATGTTATTCGAAGAAATTTTGGCGTCCTTGTTGTATGTTTTGTTTTTTTGTTTTTAAATAGTATCATGGAAGAATAAAAAATCCTTATAGGTTTTTAGGTTGTTTCTTTTTAACGTTTTCTTTTCAGACATTCATAATGGCTTAATTCACCTTGATCCTATTTTGTAAACTATAATTGTGTAACTTTAACATGGAACAAAAAGTTTATTATTTAATAATAATAATAATGTATGCATTAGCAGTAGAATGTCGTAACCTGTACCTGGGGTCTTTTTTATAGATGTATATACAATGACAGGTTTCAACCATTAAACGTGACCATTTCACAATGAAACACGGCTCAGTTTACTTTTGCAGCGACACACTGAGAAAACAACTCAGCATCAGCACCGGGGGGGGGGGGGGGATGTGCTTTCTCTCACTCTGACTTCAGAGTAGCTACTTTGTGTTAAGTGTGATTCAGTGCACGTATTAGTGTTTTGTTTTGTTTTTAAAGTTTAAACTACTAGTTAGGTTTGGTTTTGCGCTTGAGCCTTTGGAGCAAACACTGACTTTGGAATTCAAACTTGATTCTTTCAGGTCAGGGTTAGTTCAGATTTTCCTCTTTGGTACAAAAGCTTCATATAATAGCCATTATCTTAGTATTTAAAGCAGCGGTATCAAACTCGAGGCTTGCGGGCCAGATTTGGCCCACCAAAGCCTTCAGGAAGATTTTGTAAGTATTTTCATGCAAAAATTACAGTATCACCATATCGATATTGTATTGCTTATTTTGTAACAGAATACTTGTTTTAGGAGTCGCTGCTTTCACTACCTCTAACAACAGACAGTTAGATGGATTGCTAATTGTGTCCTAACCCAGACCTTCATCTAAATAAACACACTACAGAACTCACTCACACATGCTGTCCCTTATAGGAAAAAAGGCAAAAGTGGCACATAATCACAAAAAAAAAAAGTGCCTGTGTAGCATTTTGCATCAGCAAATTAAATCCAGAATTGTCTTTCTGGTCAAAAGGTTGGCCTTAATTTGAATATAAATTATGGAGATTTATATCGTATATCGCCATTTTGAGAAAGATTTTTCAGATATGAGTTTTGGTCTATATCACCCAGCCCTACCTGAAATTACATTACAAAAATTTAAGTTTACACAAATTTTAGAAATTTTCAAGTGTGAGATCCTGTAGTTAGTACTCTCTGACTTCATGTTTTAAACTAGGATAGTCTAAGTGTATTTTAGACATTTTGTAAACACCAAGCTTGAGTACATGTTGAAAATGTTGACATTGCTGTTGATGGGGGACCTGTGCTCTACCAGGTAGAGGTGAGAGAGTGACAGAGACAGTGTGGCACTGGTTAGTGAGGCTCTTGAACTTTACTGTATCATATACAAGCAGGAGTGTCTCACTCGTGGGGGCTTTTTACAGAGGGATTCATTGCTGAGAACATATTGGTACAGTTAGATTGATTGAATAATGATTAAGCCAATTCAGAGAAATTTAACAGCGATGAACAAAGTGTAAGTAAAGTGGCAAAAAATTAGTAACAGGTGGGAAAAATGTGACAAAGAAAAGAGTATAAACTGTTATTTATTGGGCAAAAGCTGGCTTATTTGGATTTAAGGTGTCAAAAAAAATTTGCAAAAAGTAGGACAAAAGCTTATTTATTGGCCAAAGGAAGCTAAAATCTGAAAAACTAAAAAGTGTCAAATTTTGAGGAAAAGAGGAAAAAATGCGGGAAAGGAAGTTGCAAAATGGCCAAAGAAAAAGCTAAAAAGGGGTTAAAATGATCCCCCTTTAAGGATTTCTTTGGGGAATAGTTATAATTAAGACAAAGAAACACATGTTGAGTATCACTGACTTAATAACAGCTTTATCATGGTTTTAGTAAATACATTTATTAAACTAAAGTGGGAGTCGACGGTTGCCCTATCCTTAGAACACCCTCACTTTTAAGCAGCATCGATGCATATACATCCATAGATTATTTTTACCAAATTTCAGCTCGATCCGTTCAGAAATAACAGAGGAGTAGTGATTTTAACTAGTGTGCACAACAACAAGAAGAAGAACAAAATGATGCACCTTTCTGGTGCATTAAGATTATATTTGGGTTGATGGTGAGTCCTGAAGCAAAAATAATTGACAACCAGCTGAAGAACAGGATGAAGCGCAAACAGAAGATGAATAAATGGAAGAAATACTGGACTGATAAAAGTCACATTCAAGTCTCCATTGTGTTCCCGTTGTTCCATACTGTGCATTCGGCTGTAGCTCCAGGGAACCAAACACTGAAGCCTGAGCTCCCACTTTGAGTAGAATGTGCTAGAAACTCCAATAGGTCATTATTGTGACACCCAATTATAGTTAATATCACCCCGTGCTCACATGCCTTCATTGAGAAGGATGAGGAGGCTGGAAAAGATAAGGTTGGTCAAATTCTCTGCTCTGACCTTTAGCTCTCCACTCTGTCTATCCTGTGTGTGTGTGTGTATGTCCAAGTGTGCATGCGTGTGTATGTGTGTCTCTTCGTTCTCTGAAAGCTCTTTCTTTCATTATTCTGACAAGTTCAGGCAGGCCGATGTGGAGGCCGAGGACAAATCAATACACCATCTAACAGCTGTCAGCTGGAGTTCTCTCTCCGTGTGTGTGTGCGTGTGTGCGTTTTTGCTTGCATAAGTGTTGCCTTCATTAGTTTTTCCGTCCCTCCGTCTCGTCCCTTGCTTCGACTCGTCTGCTCTTTCCTTATTTTAATGAGGTTGTCAATGAGAACTGAATTGATACTTACATTGACAGAGCAAGGTGTAAACAAGGAGGTCGCAAAGGACGTTTTCTGATTCAGCTTTTTGTCATTCACTGTCCTCGACGTGTTTTTAATCTACAGTTTAAAAAAACAGACCACTGATTGAACGTATCTTTACCTTTGAATTACAGCAGAATTGTTGAGCATCGCTCCCTCTTAGGACCATTGCGTGTGCGTGTGTGTGTGTGTGTGTGTGTGTGTTCTAACAAGTACCTGCTCTAATTGCTTCATTGACCTTTCACTGAAAGTGACTAAATGACATTTGTGTTCTGGTTTCCAGTCCACTGTATATCTTGCCATCAATCCTCGAACCACAAAGCCTTTAATTGCAGGTGTCTGCAACGGATGATGTAGTGTTTTAGACCAGTGTTTCTCAAATGGGGGTACACGATGGCACTACACAGGGTCCTTGTTCGCGAGAGTGTGTGGAAAATTTACAAAAGAATGAAAGCATTAAAAATAGGCAGTGGCTATTCGTACGGTTGCCGTATCGATATACCGACATTCTATCCGTACGCTACTTTGGTAACCGTACCAATAACACCAGGGGTTGTCCGTACGGCAACCGTACAAATAGACACTTTCTTAAAAATATTGGGTTAATCATGCTTATTTTTAGTTAAAAATTATCATCATAATGATGATGGAAATGATTTTGATTAGAACGTGAACTGAAAATACAAAGGTCAGTCTTGTCCCTCATAAGGGGTGAGATGACCGGTGTCATGTACTGAGTTCACATTGTACTGAGATTGTATGGGCATTACCGAAAAATGAATTTTTGCAAAAAAAAAACAATAAACTTTTGTTTATTTTTGTTTATTGGATTATGTTAGGGTTAGGGTTATGGTTATAATCCCAGCATGGAGGTAAACTCAGACCATGACACTGGAAATGAAAGAAATTTGAGAAATAAACCTATTCAGGAGGCACTAAATACCCTGTAATTCCACTTATTTACAAAATGAGATTCTTTTACATGTGTGTTATCGCTAATTTATTCCATCAATACTCGCTATATTTGTTTTTTTCACTGTATTCTTATCAAAATGTTGTTGTTGGACAAAAGGGCTACTTGGATTCGGAAATAGGAGAAAGGGGGTACTTGAGCAAAAAGAGTTTGAGAACCATTTACAAACATCTGTGGAGAAATATTTACACCTTACAAACACAAGTGGGAGCTGTTAAAGATCAGGGTCATGTTATCTCTGTTTTGTAAACATACACAACGTATAAATATAGATTCAGGATGTGCATGTGCATGAGAGACACATCAGTGGTGTTTTGCTACCATCTGCTGTTCAGTTCTAGACCTTGGTTTTGTGTAACGTCTGCTACTATTAGTGGATGACTTATGACCAGCAGTTCATTTTATTTAAAGACCAAACAACCCAGATTTTACACTCATTACTTCTTCTTTACCTTTTGGCTGTTCTCTTTAGGGATCACCACAGCAAATCCTCTGGCTCCATCTAAACCTACAGTATATATACTACAACATCCTTTTCTTACACTAACTGACTTCATGTCCTCTCTTACTACATCCATGAATCTCAAAAACATTCCCACCACAACAAATGTTATTTAATGATAATAATGAAAAACAAAACAGGTGGGCATTCACAAGCAGTAAGTAGATACAGGAAATAAAACTAAACAAGAGGATTAATCTAAATGTATACTATTGATATTTAGTATTGAGTCACCAAACACTAAATAACAAAACCTTTATTCTAAGTCAAGCTCTAGTCTAATTGTCTGCTGCTTCCCTCTTTCAGTTTTCCACACTAGTACAGTTCCCGTCGGAAATATGTATTCATAAAGTGGGAGGAGCTTAAGTAGAGTTGTCAAGTGAGTTTGTGTTTGAAGGTTGGATGTACAATAAGGTGTACATACTCTGTACTTTGTAGTGTTATAAAGTGTATATTTGCGGGTGCAAAGTTAAATAGCGTGTGCAATTTCCCAGGTTTAATTTTATGGGACATGTTAGAGTTTTGAGATACTCTCGTGTTCAGTAACTGAGATTACATACAGAGAGACATAGTCAGGGGTTTTGCTTTGCTGAATCAATCAATCAATGTATTATAGATGAACGGAAATTAATCAACAACAATATCAAGTCAATAGGATTTAACAGGCACTCATCTAAAACACAGCCGTGGGCCTCGAACTTAGTTTTCTCAGCATTTTTTTTTTTATTATTCTATGTTATCTAGTGTTTATGCTCCCTTGGTTTCTTTTGATATGATAAGTAAGACATTTGTGATTGTCAGAGTAAATCTCATCGGAGATAAAGACTTACACAAATCATATAGGTCAAAGCATAGATTTCAAAAGTTTATATCTAATAATAGAATAGTATTCCTTTCATTAGAAAATGTTTTACATTTAGAAATTAAAAATGACATTTACTGCTGATATACAGCAATACAAATTATGTTAAAAATGTATTGATTGATTTATTATTATTTATCATTTGGGGGTCTATTGTGTCTGCTTATTTGATTTATTAGGTTTATGTATATGAGTTGTTTAAGGTGTATTAAGTTTAGTTTTTAACATAAAAATATTTTTATTTGTTAATGATTTGGATTTTGTGCATTTTGGTAAAACTGTCTTGTTTAATGTTCATCTGAGTGTCCCAGTTATTTATATCTGATTTGTCTCATCGCTTACATACATGGTTGTGTTGATGTTAGATTTAGGTTAAGATTAAGTTAAAATCAGATGTTCTAAAACTGTTTGTTCCAAAAAACAGGCTGTGACAAAGTTGACCTAAACATGTTTTATTTTGGTTAAATAGAGCTATTTACTTATAGTATAAGTAAAAAAAAAAAAAAAAAAGAAACCATGAATATATTCCATATTTACAGACATGCACATGATAAATTGATAAATAAAGTCTGCACCAATATTCGCTGGACTTAAGCAAATGGATACAAATGTCCCGGAGCATTCCATGTCCTCAGACCCTCCATTGGCAAGGAAAAACTCAAAAAACCCAGTGGGAAAAGGAATGGGAACATGTCATGTACAGCCGAGGTGCCAAAGTGTTCACTTTTGGACATGGAAAAATGAGAAAAAGTGACAAATACCCAAATTTAAAACACATTCTCATCCCAAATTCATCACATATTGACGATCGGTCAGGACCCCTTAGCGTCAGTGTTCAACGCACTGGGAACCCCTTTGGCGTTCATTTTCAAAACTGAGGTCCGTAAGATGCTGGAGATTGTTCCGTTCAGTCTTTTCAACAGGGTTGACGTCAGATCACGTGAATCTGAAAAACTTAGAATTTTTTTTTCTAAGATAAGGCTATCACAAGACCCTAAAAACTAGTACAAACATAATGAGCAGACTTAAACTGGGGTCAAATGCAGTAAGGTATTAAAAATGAGAAGACAAAAAAAGTACACTGAAATTAGTGGTAAAGCAAAAGGGCATACAAACAGAACTTGCCTGAGAAATTATTTTTTTGGAGATGGAAAGGCTTGAACCTGGGGTCCTATTCATGCAGAGGATGCACTCTACCAACGAGATACAGCCCCACATCTGGACCTTGAAAAATGGGAAAAAAGCAATAAGCATCCACACCAAAGGTAAGAAAAATGACAAACACCTAAATTCAGAGGTAAGGCTACAGTAAGGCAAAAATTTTAAAAAATTTTGGATTTTTTTTTCTGAGATAAGGCTATCATAAGACCCCTAAAATCAGAGGTAAGGCTATAGTAAGGCAAAAAGTATAAAAAATTTTGGATTTTTTTTTTTTGAGGAAAGGCTATCATTAGACCCCTAAAACAAGTACAAAAATGGTGAGCATACTTAAATTGGGATAAAAATGCATTAAGGCAGGAAAAATGAGAAAAAATGACAAACACCTAAAATCAGAGGTAAGGCTATAATAAGGCAAAAAATTTGGATTTTTTTTTCTGAGATAAGGCTATCATAAGTCCCCTAAAACTAGTGCAAATATGATGAGCATACTTATACAGGGATAACAATGCATTGAGGCATGAAAAAAGAGAAAAAATGTCAAACACCTAAAATCAGAGGTAAGGCTATAGTAAGGCAAAAAATGTGAAAAATTTTGGAATTTTTTTTTGAGATAAGGCTATCATAAGACCCCTAAAACTAGTGCAAATATGATGAGCATACTTATACAGGGATAAAAATGCATTGAGGCATGAAAAAAGAGAAAAAATGACAAAAACCTAAAATCAGAAGTAAGGCATGAAATTTGAAAAATTTTGGAATTTTTTTTCTTGTGATAAGGCTATCATTAAACCCCTAAAACAAGTACAAATATGGTGAGCATACTTAAACTGGGAAAAAAATGCATTAAGGCATCAAAAATGAGAAAAAATGACAAACACCTAAATTCAGAGGTAAGGCTATAGTAAGGAAAAAAATTGAAAAAACTAAAAAAATTTGGATTTTCTTTTCTAAGATAAGGCTATCATAAGACCCCTAAAACTAGTGCAAATATGATGAGCATACTTATACAGGGATAAAATTGCATTAAGGCATGAAAAAAGAGAAAAAATGACAAAACCTAAAATCAGAGGTAAGGCATGAAATTTGAAAAATTTTGGAATTTTTTTTTTGAGGTAAGGCTATCATTAGATCCCTAAAACAAGTACAAATATGGTGAGCATACTTAAACGGGTAAAAAAATGCATTAAGGCAGGAAAAATGAGAAAAAATGACAAAACCTTAAATCAGAGGTAAGGCAAAAAATATAAAAAATTTTGGATTTTTTTTTTTTTGAGGTAAGGCTATCATTAGACCCCTAAAACAAGTACAAATATGGTGAGCATACTTAAACTGGGATAAAAATGCATTAAGGCAGGAAAAATGAGAAAAAAATGACAAACACCTAAAATCAGAGGTAAGGCTATAATAAGGCAAAAAATTTTGATTTTTTTTTTTGAGATAAGGCTTTCATAAGACCCCTACAACTAGTGCAAATATGATGAGCATACTTATACAGGGATAAAATTGCATTAAGGCATGAAAAAAGAGAAAAAATGACAAAACCTAAAATCAGAGGTAAGGCTATAGTAAGGCATAAAATTTGAAAAAATTTAGAATTTTTTTTTCTGAGATAAGGCTATCATAAGACCCCTAAAACTAGTGCAAATATGATGAGCATTCTTATACAGGGATAAAAATGCATTAAGGCATGAAAAAAGAGAAAAAATGTCAAACACCTAAAATCAGAGGTAAGGCTATAGTAAGGCATAAAATTTGAAAAATTTAGAATTTTTTTTTTTTTTTTTGAGATAAGGCTATCATAAGACCCCTAAAACTAGTGCAAATATGATGAGCATACTTATACAGGGATAAAAATGCATTGAGGCATGAAAAAAGAGAAAAAATGACAAAAACCTAAAATCAGAAGTAAGGCATGAAATTTGAAAAATTTTGGAATTTTTTTTCTTGTGATAAGGCTATCATTAAACCCCTAAAACAAGTACAAATATGGTGAGCATACTTAAACTGGGAAAAAAATGCATTAAGGCATCAAAATGAGAAAAATGACAAACACCTAAATTCAGAGGTAAGGCTATAGTAAGGAAAAAATTGAAAAACTAAAAAATTTGGATTTTCTTTTTTGAGATAAGGCTATCATAAGACCCCTAAAACTAGTGCAAATATGATGAGCATACTTATACAGGGATAAATGTGCATTAAGGCATGAAAAAAGAGAAAAAAATGACAAAACCTAAAATCAGAGGTAAGGCATGAAATTTGAAAAATTTTGGAATTTTTTTTTTGAGGTAAGGCTATCATTAGATCCCTAAAACAAGTACAAATATGGTGAGCATACTTAAACGGGTAAAAAAATGCATTAAGGCAGGAAAAATGAGAAAAAATGACAAAACCTTAAATCAGAGGTAAGGCAAAAAATATAAAAAATTTTGGATTTTTTTTTTTTGAGGTAAGGCTATCATTAGACCCCTAAAACAAGTACAAATATGGTGAGCATACTTAAACTGGGATAAAAATGCATTAAGGCAGGAAAAATGAGAAAAAAATGACAAACACCTAAAATCAGAGGTAAGGCTATAATAAGGCAAAAAATTTTGATTTTTTTTTTTGAGATAAGGCTTTCATAAGACCCCTACAACTAGTGCAAATATGATGAGCATACTTATACAGGGATAAAATTGCATTAAGGCATGAAAAAAGAGAAAAAATGACAAAACCTAAAATCAGAGGTAAGGCTATAGTAAGGCATAAAATTTGAAAAAAATTTGAATTTTTTTTTCTGAGATAAGGCTATCATAAGACCCCTAAAACTAGTGCAAATATGATGAGCATTCTTATACAGGGATAAAAATGCATTAAGGCATGAAAAAAGAGAAAAAATAACAAACACCTAAAATCAGAGGTAAGGCTATAGTAAGGCATAAAATTTGAAAAATTTTGAATTTTTTTTTTTTTTTTGAGATAAGGCTATCATAAGACCCCTAAAACTAGTGCAAATATGATGAGCATACTTATACAGGGATAAAAATGCATTAAACGGGACTAAAAAGGCTATAAGGGACAAAAAATTACAAATAACAAAAATCACCCAAAATAAAAAGTAAGGCTTTAGCAAGGCATTTTTTTCAAAAAATTTAAAAAAAAAATAAAATTGAGTTAGGACCATCATTAGTGCCTAAAAACTACTGCAAAAATAATGCACATACTGAAACAGGGCTAAAGGAGCAGTAAGGCACAAAAAATGACAGAAAACAAAAATCACCCAAAATAAAAAGTAAGGCAATAGCAAGGAATTTTTTTTCAAAAAAATTCCAAAAAAAAAAATTGAGTTAGGACCATCATTAGACCCTAAAAACTACTGCAAATATAATGCACATACTTAAAAGGGGCTGAAAAGGCAATAAGGCACAAAAAATTACAAAAAACAAAATTTACCCAAAATAAAAAGTAAGGCTTTTTTTTCAAAAATTAAAAAATAAAATAAAATTTTCATTAGGACCATCATTAGACCATAAAAACTACTGCAAATATAATGCACACACTTAAGCAGGAAGGCACAAAAAATGACAAAAAACTTACAAAAAATCACCCAAAATAAAAAGTAAGGCATTTTTTTCAAAAATTTCAAAAAAAAAAAAAAATTAAGTTAGGACCATCATTAGACCTTAAAAACTACTGCAAATATAATGCACATACCTAAACTGGGCTAAGAAAGCAGTAAGGCACAAAATTATTTTACAAAAAACAAAAATCACCCAAAATCGAAAGTAAGGCTAAAGCAAGGCATATTTTTTCAAAAATTTCAATGAAAATAAAAATTTGAGTTAGGACCATTATTAGACCCTAAAAACTACTGCAAATATACTTCACATACTTAAACAGGGCTAAGAAAGCAGTAAGTCACAAAAAATGACAAAAAACTTGTCTGAGATAAGAATATCATAAGACCCTAAAAACTAGTGCAAATATGAGGTGTACAACCTAACTGGGGTGAAAATGCAGTAAGGTGAGAAAAATGAGAAAAAAAGTGACAAATACCCCACATCAGAGGTAAGGCTAGTAAGGCATAAAATGTAATAATTTGTAAATTATTTGTATCAGTAACCTTTTTTTAACGCAAATGCACTAAAAATAAAAGTCAAATATTCCGAGAGCACAACTGTTAGTAAGTCAATTACAAATGGTGTTGTGGATAAGGCTTTGGTAACAAGTGGCATTGGGTGACTGTCTAAGCGCAAGCATGGGTTCAAATCCTCTTTAACCAGACACTTAATAACTGATAAGGTTGCACTTAAGCTGGCATGATTAAAGAGACAAACACCCAAAATCAGAGGTAAGGCAAAAAAGTGTGATTTTTTTTTTTTCTGAGATAAAAAAATCATAAGACTTTAAAAACTAGTGCAAATATAATGCATATACTTAAAGCAGTAAGGCACAAAAAATGACAAAAAACTAAAATTACCCAAAATAAAAAGTAAGGCTACAGCAAGGCATTTTTTTCAAAAATTAAAAAAAAAAAAAAATTGAGTTAGGACCATCATTAGACACTAAAAACACTGCAAATATAATGCACATACTTAAACAGGGCTAAATAAGCAGTAAGGCACAAAAAATGACAAAAAACAAAAATCACCCAAAATAAAAAGTAAGGCTATAGCAAGGCATTTTTTTTCAAAAAAAAATCCAAAAAAAAAATTGAGTTAGGACCATCATTAGACCCTAAAAACTACTGCAAATATAATGCACATACTGAAACAGGGCTAAAAGAGCAGTAAGGCACAAACAATTACAAAAAACTAAAATCACCCAAAATAAAAAGTAAGGCTTTAGCAAGGCATTTTTTTCAAAAATTTCAAAAAAAAAAAAAATGAGTTAGGACCATAATTAGACCCTAAAAACGACTGCAAATATAATGCACATACTTAAACAGGGCTAAATAAGCAGTAAGGCACAAAAAAAGACAAAAAAACAAAAAAAACCAAAAAAAAAAGAAAGGCTATAGCAAGGCATTTTTTTTTAAAAAAAAATTCCAAAAAAAAAATTGAGTTAGGACCATCATTAGACCCTAAAAACTACTGCAAATATAATGCACATACTTAAAAGGGGCTAAAAGGGCTTTAAGTCACAAAAATTTACAAAAAACAAAAATCACCCAAAATAAAAAGTAAGGCTATCGCAAGGCATTTTTTTCAAAAAATTCCAAAAAAAAAATTGAGTTAGGACCATGATTAGACCCTAAAACTACTGCAAATATAATGCACATACTTAAAAGGGGCTAAAAAGGCTATAAGGCGCAAAAATTTACAAAAAACAAAAGTCACCCAAAATAAAAAGTAAGGCTATAGCAAGGCATTTTTTTTCAAAAATTAAAAAAAAAAAAAAATTGAGTTAGGACCATCATTAGACCCTAAAAACTACTGCAAATATAATGCACATACTTAAACAGGGCTGAATAAGCAGTAAGGCACAAAAAATTACAAAAAACAAAAATCACCCAAAATAAAAAGTAAGGCTATAGCAAGGCATTTTTTTCAAAAAAATTCCAAAAAAAAAATTGAGTTAGGATCATCATTAGACCCTAAAAACTACTGCAAATATAATGCACATACTTAAACAGGGCTAAATAAGCAGTAAGGCACAACAAATGACATAAAACTCACTTTTCTGAGATAAGAATATCATAAGACCCTAAAAACTAGTGCAAATATGAGGACTACAACCGAACTGGGGTGAAAATGCAGTAAGGTGAGAAAATTGAGAAAAAAGTGACAAATACCCCACATCAGAGGTAAGGCTAGTAAGGCAAAAAATGTAATAATTTGTAAATTATTTGTATCAGTAACCTTTTTTTACGCAAATGCACTAAAAGTAAAAGTCAAATATTCCTCGAGCACAACTGTTAGCAAGTCAATTACAAATGGTGTTGTGGATAAGGCTTTGGTAACAAGTGGCATTGGGTGACTGTCTAAGCGCAAGCATGGGTTCAAATCCTCTTTCAACCAGACACTTAATAACTGATAAGGTTGCGCTTAAGCTGGCATGATTAAAGTGACAAACACCCAAAATCAGAGGTAAGGCATAAAAAATGGAAATATTTTTTTTTTCTGAGATAAAAAATATCACAAGACCCTAAAAACTGCTGCAAATATAATGCACATACTTAAACAGGGCTAAATAAGCAGTAAGGCACAAAAAATGAAAAAAAAAAAAAAATCACCCAAAATAAAAAGTAAGGCTATAGCAAGGCATTTTTTTCAAAAAAAATCCAAAAAAAAAATTGAGTTAGGACCATCATTAGACCCTAAAAACTACTGCAAATATAATGCACATACTTAAACAGGGCTGAATAAGCAGTAAGGCACAAAAAATTACAAAAAACAAAAATCACCCAAAATAAAAAGTAAGGCTATAGCAAGGCATTTTTTTTTAAAAAAAATTCCAAAAAAAAAATTGAGTTAGGACCATCATTAGACTCTAAAAACTACTGCAAATATAATGCACATACTTAAAAAGGGCTAAATAAGCAGTAAGGCACAAAAAATTACAAAAAACTAAAATCACCCAAAATCAAAAGTAAGGCTATAGCAAGGCATTTTTTTCAAAAAAATTCCAAAAAAAAATTGAGTTAGGATCATCATTAGACCCTAAAAACTACTGCAAATATAATGCACATACTTAAACAGGGCAAAATAAGCAGTAAGGCACAACAAATGACAAAAAACTCACTTTTCTGAGATAAGAATATCATAAGACCCTAAAAACTAGTGCAAATATGAGGACTACAACCGAACTGGGGTGAAAATGCAGTAAGGTGAGAAAATTGAGAAAAAAGTGACAAATACCCCACATCAGAGGTAAGGCTAGTAAGGCATAAAATGTAATAATTTGTAAATTATTTGTATCAGTAACCTTTTTTTACGCAAATGCACTAAAAGTAAAAGTCAAATATTCCTCGAGCACAACTGTTAGTAAGTCAATTACAAATGGTGTTGTGGATAAGGCTTTGGTGGCATTGGGTGACTGTCTAAGCGCAAGCATGGGTTCAAATCCTCTTTTAACCAGACACTTAATAACTGATAAGGTTGCGCTTAAGCTGGCATGATTAAAGTGACAAACACCCAAAATCAGAGGTAAGGCATAAAAAATGTGATTATTTTTTTTTTTTCTGAGATAAAAAATATCACAAGACCCTAAAAACTGCTGCAAATATAATGCACATACTTAAACAGGGCTAAATAAGCAGTAAGGCACAAAAAATGAAAAAAAAAAAAAATCACCCAAAATAAAAAGTAAGGCTATAGCAAGGCATTTTTTTCAAAAAAAAATCCAAAAAAAAAAATTGAGTTAGGACCATCATTAGACCCTAAAAACTACTGCAAATATAATGCACATACTTAAACAGGGCTGAATAAGCAGTAAGGCACAAAAATTTACAAAAAACAAAAATCACCCAAAATAAAAAGTAAGGCTATAGCAAGGCATTTTTTTTAAAAAAAAATTCCAAAAAAAAAATTGAGTTAGGACCATCATTAGACTCTAAAAACTACTGCAAATATAATGCACATACTTAAAAAGGGCTAAATAAGCAGTAAGGCACAAAAAATTACAAAAAACTAAAATCACCCAAAATCAAAAGTAAGGCTATAGCAAGGCATTTTTTTCAAAAAATTCCAAAAAAAAAATTGAGTTAGGATCATCATTAGACCCTAAAAACTACTGCAAATATAATGCACATACTTAAACAGGGCAAAATAAGCAGTAAGGCACAACAAATGACAAAAAACTCACTTTTCTGAGATAAGAATATCATAAGACCCTAAAAACTAGTGCAAATATGAGGACTACAACCGAACTGGGGTGAAAATGCAGTAAGGTGAGAAAATTGAGAAAAAAGTGACAAATACCCCACATCAGAGGTAAGGCTAGTAAGGCAAAAAATGTAATAATTTGTAAATTATTTGTATCAGTAACCTTTTTTTACGCAAATGCACTAAAAGTAAAAGTCAAATATTCCTCGAGCACAACTGTTAGTAAGTCAATTACAAATGGTGTTGTGGATAAGGCTTTGGTAACATGTGGCATTGGGTGACTGTCCGAGCGCAAGCATGGGTTCAAATCCTCTTTTAACCAGACACTTAATAACTGATAAGGTTGCGCTTAAGCTGGCATGAATAAAGTGACAAACACCCAAAATCAGAGGTAAGGCATAAAAAATGGAAATATTTTTTTTTTCTGAGATAAAAAATATCACAAGACCCTAAAAACTGCTGCAAATATAATGCACATACTTAAACAGGGCTAAATAAGCAGTAAGGCACAAAAAATGAAAAAAAAAAAAAAATCACCCAAAAAATGCAAGGCATTTTTTTCAAAAAAAATCCAAAAAAAAAAATTGAGTTAGGACCATCATTAGACCCTAAAAACGACTGCAAATATAATGCACATACTTAAACATGGCTAAATAAGCAGTAAGGCACAAAAAATTACAAAAAAACAAAAATCACCCAAAATAAAAAGTAAGGCTATAGCAAGGCATTTTTTAAAAAAAAAATTACAAAAAAAAATTGAGTTAGGACCACCATTGCACCCTAAAAACTACAGCAAATATAATGCACATACCTAAACAGGGTTAAGAAAGCAGTAAGGCACAAAAAATGACAAAAAACTAAAATCACCCAAAATAAAAAGTAAGGCTATAGCAAGGCATTTTTTTCCAAAAAAATCCAAAAAAAAAAATTGAGTTAGGACCATCATTAGACCCAAAAAACTACTGCAAATATAATGCACATACTTAAAAGGGGCTAAAAAGGCTATAAGGCACAAAAAATTACAAAAAACAAAAATCACCCAAAATAAAAAGTCAGGCTATAGCAAGGCATTTTTTTCAAAAAAATTCCAAAAAAAAAATTGAGTTAGGATCATCATTAGACCCTAAAAACTACTGCAAATATAATGCACATACTTAAACAGGGCTAAATAAGCAGTAATCACAAAAAATTACAAAAAACAAAAATCACCCAAAATAAAAAGTCAGGCTATAGCAAGGCATTTTTTCCAAAAAAATTCCAAAAAAAAAATTGAGTTAGGATCATCATTAGACCCTAAAAACTACTGCAAATATAATGCACATACTTAAACAGGGCTAGATAAGCAGTAAGGCACAACAAATGACAAAAAACTCACTTTTCTGAGATAAGAATATCATAAGACCCTAAAAACTAGTGCAAATATGAGGACTACAACCGAACTGGGGTGAAAATGCAGTAAGGTGAGAAAATTGAGAAAAAAGTGACAAATACCCCACATCAGAGGTAAGGCTAGTAAGGCAAAAAATGTAATAATTTGTAAATTATTTGTATCAGTAACCTTTTTTTACGCAAATGCACTAAAAGTAAAAGTCAAATATTCCTCGAGCACAACTGTTAGCAAGTCAATTACAAATGGTGTTGTGGATAAGGCTTTGGTAACAAGTGGCATTGGGTGACTGTCTAAGCGCAAGCATGGGTTCAAATCCTCTTTTAACCAGACACTTAATAACTGATAAGGTTGCGCTTAAGCTGGCATGATTAAAGTGACAAACACCCAAAATCAGAGGTAAGGCATAAAAAATGGAAATATTTTTTTTTTCTGAGATAAAAAATATCACAAGACCCTAAAAACTGCTGCAAATATAATGCACATACTTAAACAGGGCTAAATAAGCAGTAAGGCACAAAAAATGAAAAAAAAAAAAAATCACCCAAAATAAAAAGTAAGGCTATAGCAAGGCATTTTTTTTTAAAAAAAATTCCAAAAAAAAAATTGAGTTAGGACCATCATTAGACTCTAAAAACTACTGCAAATATAATGCACATACTTAAAAAGGGCTAAATAAGCAGTAAGGCACAAAAAATTACAAAAAACTAAAATCACCCAAAATCAAAAGTAAGGCTATAGCAAGGCATTTTTTTCAAAAAAATTCCAAAAAAAAAATTGAGTTAGGATCATCATTAGACCCTAAAAACTACTGCAAATATAATGCACATACTTAAACAGGGCAAAATAAGCAGTAAGGCACAACAAATGACAAAAAACTCACTTTTCTGAGATAAGAATATCATAAGACCCTAAAAACTAGTGCAAATATGAGGACTACAACCGAACTGGGGTGAAAATGCAGTAAGGTGAGAAAATTGAGAAAAAAGTGACAAATACCCCACAACAGAGGTAAGGCTAGTAAGGCATAAAATGTAATAATTTGTAAATTATTTGTATCAGTAACCTTTTTTTACGCAAATGCACTAAAAGTAAAAGTCAAATATTCCTCGAGCACAACTGTTAGTAAGTCAATTACAAATGGTGTTGTGGATAAGGCTTTGGTAACATGTGGCATTGGGTGACTGTCCGAGCGCAAGCATGGGTTCAAATCCTATTTTAACCAGACACTTAATAACTGATAAGGTTGCGCTTAAGCTGGCATGATTAAAGTGACAAACACCCAAAATCAGAGGTAAGGCATAAAAAATGGAAATATTTTTTTTTTCTGCGATAAAAAATATCACAAGACCCTAAAAACTACTGCAAATATAATGCACATACTTAAACAGGGCTAAATAAGCAGTAAGGCACAAAAAATGAAAAAAAAAAAAAATCACCCAAAATAAAAAGTAAGGCTATAGCAAGGCATTTTTTTCAAAAAAAATCCAAAAAAAAAAATTGAGTTAGGACCATCATTAGACCCTAAAAACTACTGCAAATATAATGCACATACTTAAACAGGGCTGAATAAGCAGTAAGGCACAAAAATTTACAAAAAACAAAAATCACCCAAAATAAAAAGTAAGGCTATAACAAGGCATTTTTTTTTAAAAAAAAATTCCAAAAAAAAAATTGAGTTAGGACCATCATTAGACTCTAAAAACTACTGCAAATATAATGCACATACTTAAAAAGGGCTAAATAAGCAGTAAGGCACAAAAAATTACAAAAAACTAAAATCACCCAAAATCAAAGGCATTTTTTTCAAAAAAATTCCAAAAAAAAAATTGAGTTAGGATCATCATTAGACCCTAAAAACTACTGCAAATATAATGCACATACTTAAACAGGGCAAAATAAGCAGTAAGGCACAACAAATGACAAAAAACTCACTTTTCTGAGATAAGAATATCATAAGACCCTAAAAACTAGTGCAAATATGAGGACTACAACCGAACTGGGGTGAAAATGCAGTAAGGTGAGAAAATTGAGAAAAAAGTGACAAATACCCCACATCAGAGGTAAGGCTAGTAAGGCAAAAAATGTAATAATTTGTAAATTATTTGTATCAGTAACCTTTTTTTACGCAAATGCACTAAAAGTAAAAGTCAAATATTCGTCGAGCACAACTGTTAGTAAGTCAATTACAAATGGTGTTGTGGATAAGGCTTTGGTAACAAGTGGCATTGGGTGACTGTCTAAGCGCAAGCATGGGTTCAAATCCTCTTTTAACCAGACACTTAATAACTGATAAGGTTGCGCTTAAGCTGGCATGAATAAAGTGACAAACACCCAAAATCAGAGGTAAGGCATAAAAAATGGAAATATTTTTTTTTTCTGAGATAAAAAATATCACAAGACCCTAAAAACTGCTGCAAATATAATGCACATACTTAAACAGGGCTAAATAAGCAGTAAGGCACAAAAAATGAAAAAAAAAAAAAAAATCACCCAAAATAAAAAGTAAGGCTATAGCAAGGCATTTTTTTCAAAAAAAATCCAAAAAAAAAAATTGAGTTAGGACCATCATTAGACCCTAAAAACTACTGCAAATATAAGGCAGATACTTAAACAGGGCTGAATAAGCAGTAAGGCACAAAACATGACAAAAAAGTAAAATCACCCAAAATAAAAAGTAAGGCTATAGCAAGGCATTTTTTTTCAAAAAAAATCCAGAAAAAAAATTTGAATTAGGACCATCATTAGACCCTAAAACTACTGCAAATATAATGCACATACTGAAACAGGGCTAAAAGAGCAGTAAGGCACAAAAAATTACAAAAAAAAATCACCCAAAATAAAAAGTAAGGCTATCGCAAGGCATTTTTTTCAAAAAAATTACAAAAAAAAAATTGAGTTAGGATCATCATTAGACCCTAAAAACTACTGCAAATATAATGCACATACTTAAACAGGGCTAAATAAGCAGTAAGGCACAACAAATGACAAAAAACTCACTTTTCTGAGATAAGAATATCATAAGACCCTAAAAACTAGTGCAAATATGAGGACTACAACCGAACTGGGGTGAAAATGCAGTAAGGTGAGAAAATTGAGAAAAAAGTGACAAATACCCCACATCAGAGGTAAGGCTAGTAAGGCAAAAAATGTAATAATTTGTAAATTATTTGTATCAGTAACCTTTTTTTACGCAAATGCACTAAAAGTAAAAGTCAAATATTCCTCGAGCACAACTGTTAGCAAGTCAATTACAAATGGTGTTGTGGATAAGGCTTTGGTAACAAGTGGCATTGGGTGACTGTCTAAGCGCAAGCATGGGTTCAAATCCTCTTTTAACCAGACACTTAATAACTGATAAGGTTGCGCTTAAGCTGGCATGATTAAAGTGACAAACACCCAAAATCAGAGGTAAGGCATAAAAAATGGAAATATTTTTTTTTTCTGAGATAAAAAATATCACAAGACCCTAAAAACTGCTGCAAATATAATGCACATACTTAAACAGGGCTAAATAAGCAGTAAGGCACAAAAAATGAAAAAAAAAAAAAATCACCCAAAATAAAAAGTAAGGCTATAGCAAGGCATTTTTTTCAAAAAAAATCCAAAAAAAAAAATTGAGTTAGGACCATCATTAGACCCTAAAAACTACTGCAAATATAATGCACATACTTAAAAGGGGCTAAAAAGGCTATAAGGCACAAAAATTTACAAAAAACAAAAATCACCCAAAATAAAAAGTAAGGCTATAGCAAGGCCTTTTTTTTTTAAAAAAAATTCAAAAAAAAAAAATTGAGTTAGGACCATCATTAGACCCTAAAAACGACTGCAAATATAATGCACATACTTAAACATGGCTAAATAAGCAGTAAGGCACAAAAAATTACAAAAAAACAAAAATCACCCAAAATAAAAAGTAAGGCTAGAGCAAGGCATTTTTTTAAAAAAAAATTACAAAAAAAAATTGAGTTAGGACCACCATTGCACCCTAAAAACTACAGCAAATATAATGCACATACCTAAACAGGGTTAAGAAAGCAGTAAGGCACAAAAAATGACAAAAAACTAAAATCACCCAAAATAAAAAGTAAGGCTATAGCAAGGCATTTTTTTTCAAAAAAAAATCCAAAAAAAAAATTGAGTTAGGACCATCATTAGACCCCAAAAACTACTGCAAATATAATGCACATACTTAAAAGGGGCTAAAAAGGCTATAAGGCACAAAAAATTACAAAAAAACAAAAATCACCCAAAATAAAAAGTAAGGCTATAGCAAGGCATTTTTTTTCAAAAAAAATCCAGAAAAAAAAATTGAATTAGGACCATCATTAGACCCTAAAAACTACTGCAAATATAATGCACATACTTAAACAGGGCTGAATAAGCAGTAAGGCACAAAAAATTACAAAAAACAAAAATCACCCAAAATAAAAAGTAAGGCTATAGCAAGGCATTCTTTTAAAAAAAAATTCCAAAAAAAAAATTGAGTTAGGACCACCATTGCACCCTAAAAACTATAGCAAATATAATGCACATACCTAAAAAGGGTTAAGAAAGCAGTAAGGCACAAAAAATGACAAAAAACTAAAATCACCCAAAATAAAAAGTAAGGCTATAGCAAGGCATTTTTTTCAAAAATTAAAAAAAAAAAAAAAATTGAGTTAGGACCATCATTAGACCCTAAAAACTACTGCAAATATAATGCACATACTTAAAAAGGGCTAAATAAGCAGTAAGGCACAAAAAATTACAAAAAACTAAAATCACCCAAAATCAAAAGTAAGGCTATAGCAAGGCATTTTTTCAAAAAAATTCCAAAAAAAAAATTGAGTTAGGATCATCATTAGACCCTAAAAACTACTGCAAATATAATGCACATACTTAAACAGGGCAAAATAAGCAGTAAGGCACAACAAATGACAAAAAACTCACTTTTCTGAGATAAGAATATCATAAGACCCTAAAAACTAGTGCAAATATGAGGACTACAACCGAACTGGTGTGAAAATGCAGTAAGTTGAGAAAATTGAGAAAAAAGTGACAAATACCCCACATCAGAGGTAAGGCTAGTAAGGCAAAAAATGTAATAATTTGTAAATTATTTGTATCAGTAACCTTTTTTTACGCAAATGCACTAAAAGTAAAAGTCAAATATTCCTCGAGCACAACTGTTAGTAAGTCAATTACAAATGGTGTTGTGGATAAGGCTTTGGTAACAAGTGGCATTGGGTGACTGTCTAAGTGCAAGCATGGGTTCAAATCCTCTTTTAACCAGACACTTAATAACTGATAAGGTTGCGCTTAAGCTGGCATGATTAAAGTGACAAACACCCAAAATCAGAGGTAAGGCATAAAAAATGGAAATATTTTTTTTTTCTGAGATAAAAAATATCACAAGACCCTAAAAACTGCTGCAAATATAATGCACATACTTAAACAGGGCTAAATAAGCAGTAAGGCACAAAAAATGAAAAAAAAAAAAAAATCACCCAAAATAAAAAGTAAGGCTATAGCAAGGCATTTTTTTCAAAAAAAAATTGAGTTAGGACCATCATTAGACCCTAAAAACTACTGCAAATATAATGCACATACTTAAAAGGGGCTAAAAGGGCTATAAGGCACAAAAATTTACAAAAAACAAAAATCACCCAAAATAAAAAGTAAGGCTATAGCAAGGCACATTTTTCAAAAATTTCAAAAAAAAAAAATTGAGTTAGGACCATCATTAGACCCTACAAACTACTGCAAATATAATGCACATACTGAAACAGGGCTAAAACAGCAGTAAGGCACAAATAATTACCAAAAAAAATCACCCAAAATAAAAAGTAAGGCTATAGCAAGGCATTTTTTTCAAAAATTTAAAAAAAAAATTTGAGTTAGGACCATCATTAGACCCTAAAAACTGCTGCAAATATAATGCACATACTTAAACAGGGCTAAATAAGCAGTAAGGCACAAACATTTACAAATAACAAAAATCACCCAAAATAAAAAGTAAGGCCATAGCAAACATATTTTTCAAAAATTTCAAAAAAAAAAATTTGAAAGATTTTGGAATTTTTTTTTGAGATAAGCCTATCATAAGACCCCTATAACTAGTGCAAATATGATGAGCATACTTATAGAGGGATAAAAATGCATAAAGGCATGAAAAAGAGAAAAAATGTCAAACACCTAACATCAGAAGTAAGGCTATAGTAAGGCATAAAATTTGAAAAATTTTGGAATTTTTTTTTGAGATAAGCCTATCATAAGACCCCTAAAACTAGTGCAAATATGATAAGCATACTTATAGAGGGATAAAAATGCATTAAGGCATGAAAAAAAAGAAAAAATGTCAAACACCTAAAATCAAAAGTAAGGCATTAGGAAGGCAAAAAATTTGAAAAATTTTGGAATTTTTTTTCTAAGATAAGGCTATCATATGACCCCTAAAACTAGTACAAATATGATGAGCATACTTATACAGGGATAAAAATACATTAAGGCATTAAAAAAGAGAAAAAATGACAAGCACCTAAAATCAGAGGTCAGGCTATAGTAAGGCATGAAATTTGAAAATTTTTTTAATTTTTCTTTTGAGATAATGCTATCATAAGACCCCTAAAAATAGTGCAAAAATGATGAGCATACTTATGCAGGGATAAAAATGCATTAAGGCATGAAAAAAGAGAAAAAATTACAAACACCTAAAATCAGAGGTATGGCTATAGTAAGGCAAAAATTTTGGAAGTTTTTTTTTTAGATAAGGCTATCATAAGACCCCTAAAACTAGTGCAAATATGATGATAAATATGATAAATATAAGTATTTATAAAGGGATAAAAATGCATTAAGGCATGAAAAGAGAGAATAAATGACAAACACCTAAAATCAGAGGTAAGGCTATCGTAAGGCAATAAATTTGAAAAATTTTGGAATTTTTTTTCTGAAATAAGGCTATCATAAGACCCCTAAAACTATTTCAAATATGATGAGCATACTTACTGTATACATGGAAAAAAATGCATTAAGGCATTAAAAAAGAGGAAAAAATGACAAACACCTAAAATCAGAGGTCAGGCTATAATAAGGCATGAAATTTGAAAATTTTTGGAATTTTTTTTTCTTGAGATAAGGCTATCATTAGACCCCTAAAACTAGTGCAAATATGATTAGCATACTTATACAGGGATAAAAATGCATTAAGGCATGAAACAAGAGAAAAAATGACAAACACCTAAAATCAGAGGTAAGGCTATCGTAAGGCATGAAATTAGAAAATTTTTGGATTTTTTTTTTTTTTGAGATAAGGCTATCATTAGACCCCTAAAACTTGTGCAAATATGATGAGCATACTTATACAGGGATAAAAATGCATTAAGGCATGAAACAAGAGAAAAAATGACAAACACCTAAAATCAGAGGTAAGGCTATCGTAAGGCATGAAACTAGAAAATTTTTGGATTTTTTTTTTCTGAGATAAGGCTATCATTAGACCCCTAAAACTTGTGCAAATATGATGAGCATACTTATACAGGAATAAAAATGCATTATGGAAAGAAAAAAGAGAAAAAATGACAAACACCTAAAATCAGAGGTAAGGCTAGAGTAAGGCATGAAATTTGAAAAATTTTGGAATTTTTTTTCTTGAGATAAGGCTATCATAAGACCCCTAAAACTACTGCAAATATGATGAGCATACTTATACAGGGATAAAAATGCATTAAGGCATGAAAAAAGAGATAAAATGACAAACACCTAAAATCAGAGGTAAGGCTACAGAAAGGCAAAAATTTTGGAATTTTTTTTCTTTGATAAGGCAATCATGAGACCTCTAAAACTAGTACAAATTTGATGATTATACTTATACAGGGATAAAAATTCACTAAGGCATGAAAAAAAGAGAAAAAATGACAAACACCTAAAATCAGAGGTAAGGTTATAGTTGGGCAAAAAATTTGAAAAATTTTGGAATTTTTTTTCTTGAGAAAAGGCTATCATAAGACCCCTAAAACTTGTGCAAATATGATGAGCATACTTATACAGGGATAAAAATGCATTAAGGCATGAAAAGAGAGAAAAAATGACAAACACCTAAAATCAGAGGTAAGGCTATCGTAAGGCAAATAATTTGAAACATTTTGGAATTTTTTTTTTTTTTTTTTTGATAAGGCTATCATAAGACCCCTAGAACTAGTGCAAATATGATGAGAATACTTATACAGGGAAAAAAATGCATTTAGGCATGAAAAAAGAGTAAAAAGGGAAACACCTAAAATCAGAAGTGAGGCTAAAATAAGGCAAAAAATTTGAAACATTTTGGATTTTTTTTTTTTGAGATAAGGCTATCATAAGACTTCTAAAACTAGTGCAAATATGATGAGCATACCTTTATAGGGATACAAATGCATTAAGGCATGAAAAAAGAAGAAAAAATGACAAACACATAAAATCAGAGATAAGGCTATAGTAAGGCATGAAATTTGACACATTTTGGAATTATTTTTTTGAGATAAGGCTATCATAAGACTCCTAAAACTAGTGCAAATATGATGAGCATACTTATACAGGGATAAAAATGCATTAAGGCATTAAAAAAGAGAAAAAATGACAAACACCTAAAATCAGAGGTATGGCTAAAGTAAAGCATAAAATTTGAAAAATTTTGGAATTTTTTTTTCTTGAGATAATGCTATCATAAGACCCCTAAAACAAGTGCAAATTTGATGAGCATACTTATACAGGGATAAAAATGCATTAAGGGATGAAAGAAAGTAAAAATGTCAAACACCTAAAATCAGAGGTATGGCTAAAGTAAAGCATAAAAATTGAAAAATTTTTGAATTTTTTTTTTTGAGATAAGGCTATCATACGACCCCTAAAACTAGTGCAAATACTTATACAGGGATAAAAATGCATTGAGGCATGAAAAAAGAGAAAAAATGTCAACCACCTAAAATCAGAGGTAAGGCTATAGTAAGGCATAACAATTGAAACATTTTGAATATTTTTTTCTGAGATAAGGCTATCATAAGACCCCTAAAACTAGTGCAAATATAATGAGCATACTTATACGGGGATAAAAATGCATTAAGGCATGAAAAAAGAGAAAAAATTAAAAACACCTAAAATCAGAGGCATGGCTATAGTAAGGCAAAAATTTTGGAAGTTTTTTTTTTAGATAAGGCTATCATAAGACCCCTAAAAATAGTGCAAAAATGATGAGCATACTTATACAGGGATAAAAATGCATTAAGGCATGAAAAGAGAGAATAAATGACAAACACCTAAAATCAGAGGTAAGGCTATCGTAAGGCAATAAATTTGAAAAATTTTGGAATTGTTTTTCTGAAATAAGGCTATCATAAGACCCCTAAAACTACTGCAAATATGATGAGCATACTTATACAGGAATAAAAATGCATTATGGAAAGAAAAAAGAGAAAAAATGACAAACACCTAAAATCAGAGGTAATGGTATAGTCAGGCATGAAATATGAAAAATTTGGGAAATTTTTTTTTGAGATAAGGCTATCATTAGACCCCTAAAACTAGTGCAAATATGATGAGCATACTTAATGTATACAGGAATAAAAATGCATTAAGGCATTAAAAAAGAGGAAAAAATGACAAACACCTAAAATCAGAGGTCAGGCTATAGTAAGGCATAAAAATTGAAAAATTTTGAATTTTTTTTTTTGAGTTAAGGCTATCATAAGACCCCTAAAACAAGTGCAAATATGATGAGCATACTTATACAGGAATAAAAATGCATTAAGGCATGAAAAAAGAGAAAAAATGACAAACACCTAAAATCAGAGTTAAGGCTAAAGTAAGGCATAAAATTTTAAAATTTTTAGAATTTCTTTTTTTGAGATAAGGCTATCATAAGACCCCTAAAAATAGTGCAAAAATGATGAGCATACTTATGCAGGGATAAAAATGCATTAAGGCATGAAAAAAGAGAAAAAATTAAAAACACCTAAAATCAGAGGCATGGCTATAGTAAGGCAAAAATTTTGGAAGTTTTTTTTTTAGATAAGGCTATCATAAGACCCCTAAAAATAGTGCAAAAATGATGAGCATACTTATACAGGGATAAAAATGCATTAAGGCATGAAAAGAGAGAATAAATGACAAACACCTAAAATCAGAGGTAAGGCTATCGTAAGGCAATAAATTTGAAAAATTTTGGAATTGTTTTTCTGAAATAAGGCTATCATAAGACCCCTAAAACTATTTCAAATATGATGAGCATACTTACTGTATACAGGGATAAAAATGCATTAAGGCATTAAAAAAGAGGAAAAAATGACAAACACCTAAAATCAGAGGTCAGGCTATAGTAAGGCATGAAATTTGAAAATTTTTGGAATTTTTTTTTCTTGAGATAAGGCTATCATTAGACCCCTAAAACTAGTGCAAATATGATTAGCATACTTATACAGGGATAAAAATTCATTAAGGCATTAAAAAAGAGAAAAAATGACAAGCACCTAAAATCAGAGGTAAGGCTATCGTAAGGCATGAAATTAGAAAATTTTTGCATTTTTTTTTTTTTGAGATAAGGCTATCATTAGACCCTTAAAACTAGTGCAAATATGATGAGCATACTTATACAGGGATAAAAATGCATTAAGGCATGAAACAAGAGAAAAAATGACAAACACCTAAAATCAGAGGTAAGGCTATCGTAAGGCATGAAATTAGAAAATTTTTGGATTTTTTTTTTTTTGAGATAAGGCTATCATTAGACCCCTAAAACTTGTGCAAATATGATGAGCATACTTATACAGGAATAAAAATGCATTATGGAAAGAAAAAAGAGAAAAAATGACAAACACCTAAAATCAGAGGTAAGGCTAGAGTAAGGCATGAAATTTGAAAAATTTTGGAATTTTTTTTCTTGAGATAAGGCTATCATAAGACCCCTAAAACTACTGCAAATATGATGAGCATACTTATACAGGAATAAAAATGCATTATGGAAAGAAAAAAGAGAAAAAATGACAAACACCTAAAATCAGAGGTAAGGCTACAGAAAGGCAAAAAATTTGAAAAATTTTGGAATTTTTTTTCTTTGATAAGGCAATCATGAGACCTCTAAAACTAGTACAAATTTGATGATTATACTTATACAGGGATAAAAATTCACTAAGGCATGAAAAAAAGAGAAAAAATGACAAACACCTAAAATCAGAGGTAAGGCTATAGTTGGGCAAAAAATTTGAAAAATTTTGGAATTTTTTTTCTTGAGAAAAGGCTATCATAAGACCCCTAAAACTTGTGCAAATATGATGAGCATACATATACAGGGATAAAAATGCATTAAGGCATGAAAAGAGAGAAAAAATGACAAACACCTAAAATCAGAGGTAAGGCTATCGTAAGGCAAAAAATTTGAAACATTTTGGAATTTTTTTTTGTTTTTTTTTATAAGGCTATCATAAGACCCCTAGAACTAGTGCAAATATGATGAGAATACTTATACAGGGAAAAAAATGCATTTAGGCATGAAAAAAGAGTAAAAAGGGAAACACCTAAAATCAGATGTAAGGCTAAAATAAGGCGAAAAATTTGAAACATTTTGGATTTTTTTTTTTTGAGATAAGGCTATCATAAGACTTCTAAAACTAGTGCAAATATGATGAGCATACCTTTATAGGGATACAAATGCATTAAGGCATGAAAAAAGAAGAAAAAATGACAAACACATAAAATCAGAGATAAGGCTATAGTAAGGCATGAAATTTGACACATTTTGGAATTATTTTTTTGAGATAAGGCTATCATAAGACTCCTAAAACTAGTGCAAATATGATGAGCATACTTATACAGGGATAAAAATGCATTAAGGCATTAAAAAAGAGAAAAAATGACAAACACCTAAAATCAGAGATCAGGGATGAAATTTGAAAAATTTTGGAATTTTTTTTTCTTGAGATAAGGCAATCATAAGACCCCTAAAACTAGTGCAAATATGATGAGCATACTTATACAGGGATAAAAATGCATTAAGGCATGAAAAAAGAGAAAAAATGACAAACACCTAAAATCAGAGGTATGGCTATAGTAAGGCATTAAAATTGAAAAATTTTGAATTCTTTTTTTCTGAGATAAGGCTATCATAAGACCCCTAAAACTAGTGCAAATATGATGAGCATACTTATACAGGGATAAAAATGCAATAAGGCATTAAAAAAGAAAAAAAGTGACAAACACCTAAAATTAGAGGTAAGGCTAAAGTAAGGCAAAAAATTTGAAAAATTTTGGAATTTTTTTTTTTTTTTAGATAAGGCTATCATAAGACCCCTAAAACTAGTGCAAATATGATGAGCATACTTATACAGGGATAAAAATGCATTAAGGCTTGAAAAAAGAGAAAAAATGTCAAACACCTAAAATCAGATGTAAGGCTAGAGTAAGGCATGAAATTTGAAAAATTTTGGAATTTTTTTTCTTGAGATAAGGTTATCATAAGACCCCTAAAACTAGTGCAAATATGATGAGCATACTTATACAGGGATAAAAATGCATGAAGGCATGAAAAAAGAGAAAAAATGACAAACACCTAAAATCAGAGGTAAGGCTATCGTAAGGCAAAAAATTTGAAAACTTTTGGAATTTTTTTTCTTTGATAAGGCTATCATAAGACCCCTAACACTAGTGCAAATATGATGAGCATACTTATGCAGGGATAAAAATGCATTAAGGCATGAAAAAAGAGAAAAATTGTCAAACAACTAAAATCAGACGTAAGGCTATAGTAAGGCATAAAATCTGCAAAATTTTTGGATTTTTTTTTTAAACAAGGCTATCAAAAGACCCTTTAAATTAGTGCAAATATGGATAGCATACTTAAACTGGGATAAAAATGCAGTAAAGTGTGAAAAATGACAAAAAATTGATAAACACCTAAATCAGAGGTAAGGCATGAAATTTGAAATATTTTGGAATTTTTTTTCTGAGATAAGGCTATCATAAGACCCTTTAAACTAGTGCAAATATGATGAGCATACTTAAACTGGGATAAAAATGGAGAAAGGCGTGAAAATTGAGAAAAAAGTGAAAAACATCTAAATTCAGGGGTAAGGCTATAGGAAGGTATAAAATCTGCAAAATTTTGGATTTTTTTTTTAGATAAGGCCATCATAAGACCCTTTAAATTAGTGCAATTATGAATAGCATACTTAAACTGGGATAAAAAAAAAAAACAGTACGGTTTGAAAAATGAGAAAAATTGACAAACACCTAAAATCAGGGGTAAGGCTATAGTAAGGCATAAAATTTGAAATATTTTGGAATTTTTTTTCTGCGATAAGGCTATCATAAATCCCTTTACACTAGTGCAAATATGATGAGCATACTTAAACTGGGATAAAAATGCAGTAAGGCGTGAAAAATGAGAAAAAAGTGACAAACACCTAAAATCAGAGGTAAGGCTATTGTAAGGCATAAAATTTTAAAAATTTTGAAATTTTTTTTTGGCTGGCTCCAGCAATGCCCAGCATCTTGTAGTCCCTGCAGAGAGACTGGCCCGCAAATCCTCTGCATCCTACTTCAATGGGTTGGCAACTTGCCCGCCAACCATTGCTCCTGCACTCCTCCACTAGCTCGGAGTACTTAGCCCTCTTCCTCTCATGGGCCTCCTCCATTCGGTCTTCCCACGGCACAGTAAGCTCCAGAAGAACTACCTGCTTGTTGGCTACAGAAGTAATCACAATGTCTAGCCTCAAAGTTGTTTTTGCGACCTCTTCGGGGAACTTTAGTTGTTTCCCCAGGTCAACCTTTAGCTCCCAATCATGCGCCGTTGCCAACAGGCCAGGGGAGGTATTTTGAGTGGTCACTGCAACCTTCTCCCCAGCTCTGACGAAAGTGATGCTCTTCTTCACTGGGCGAAGGCTCTTGCTGTGGCTAATCCCGCAGCAGATGGAATTAGCTATTGCCTTAAGGACCTGGTCGTGTCTCCAGCAGTAGCGCCCTTCACCCAGGGCTTTCGCACAGCAGCTGAGGATGTGCTCCAAGGTTCCTCTCCTCTGGCAGAGGGCAAGCCGGTGTCTCTGCCTTCCCCCAGATGCAAAGGTTGGATGGGCTAGGCAGCACGTCATAAACCGCCTGGATCAAGAATTTGATTCGGTGGGGCTCAGCTTTCCACAGCTTGGTCCATGTGATCTTACGCTCCAGCGCTTGCTCCCATCTCATCCAGGCTCCCTGCTGCCGCATTCCCACCATCTGGCTGGCCCGCTCCTCCTCTAGTCCTGCTCGCACCTCCTCGAGGATCAGCGCCCTCCTCTCTCTCTTCTTTGCTTTATTAAAGTGAGTTCTACCACTACCCAGGCCAGCTCTTCCTTGTGCCACTTTGCCCACCAGTACCCTCTGCCCTAGCCTAGACTCAGCAACATCCATGGCCACAGCAGCTCTCCACTTCCGTCCCCTCCGGACCTCAATCCCAGCCTGGGCAACCTTTGGGTCACTAGACTCCCGGTATTGGAGCAGCTCCCTGGACCGGGTACCATGAACTCTTTACTTAGGCTGCTCATAGGGAGCTTCAGCTTGTTGCTTTGCCCATATAGGGCAATGCTGCTCAGGCTTCGCGGCAGTCCCAGCCACCTGAGGAGAAACCTGCTGACCCTCATCTCGAAGCCTTCCACTGTTGAAATGGGGAAATCATAGACCAAGAGGGGCCAGAGGATCCGAGGGAGAATGCCATGCTGGTAAATCCAGGCCTTGAACTTTCCAGGGAGGCCAGACTTGTCCACCGCGGCCAACCAGGTCTCCAGCTCCTGATTCGTTGATTGTGTGGAAGCTGTGTCTCTAAGGCGACAGTTGAACACCTTTCCCAGGCTCTTCACTGGTTTCTCTGTTAGTGGTGGAATCTTGGTGGTGCCAAGGGAGAAACTAAACTTGCCAGTGACCTTCCCTTTCTTCAGCACGAGGGACCTAGACTTAGCTGGCTTAAAGCTCATACAAGCCCACGAGATCAACTCCTCAAGGCCACTTAGAATCCACCTGCAGCCTGGGACAGATGTCGTTGTCACCGTCAAGTCATCCGTGAAAACTCGGATTGGTGGCTGTCGGACTCCGGACTTGCTGAGGGGCCCCCTGCACTGAACTTCCGCAGACTTAACCAGCATGTTCATGGACAGTGCAAAGAGGATGACAGAAATTGTGCATCCAGTGATGATTCCCTTTCCGTGTTTGTGCCAGTCTGAAGTTGTTGATCCAGAGGAGACTCTCAGGCTAAAGTTGGAATAGTAGTCCAGGATCAGATCTTTGACCTTCTTTGGGACGTGGTGCCTGTTTAGTGCCTCTTCGACCAGCTTGTGGGGTATGGATCTATCGGCGTTTGCAAGGTCCAGCCACAACACAGCCAGGTTGCCCTTGTTCTCTCTGGCTTCCCTGATGAGCTGGGTGACCACACCTGTGTGCTCCAGACACTTTGGGATCCCTCCTTTCTGGACCGAGGTGTCGATGTAGGAGTTTTTCAGGAGGAAGTCTGTCAGTCGCCTGGAGACGAGGCTGAAGAAGATCTTCCCTTCAATACTTAGCAGCGAGATGGCTCGGAACTGGTTGACGTTCTGTGACTTTTCCTCCTTCGGGATCCACACACCCTCTGCCTGTCTCCACTGGTCAGCCACTTTGCCCTTCCTCCAGATTACCTTCAGGATCTTCCAAAGCCTGTGGAGTAGCCTGGGGCAGTTCTTATACACCTTATAAGGTACTCCACTGGGCCCCGGAGCAGAGCTCGCTCTAGCCCTTTTGACCACTTCCTGAATCTCCTTCCAAGCGGGCTCCTTCTCGTTGAAATCCCAAGTTGGTGCAGGTGGATCAATTAGGGACCTGCAGGGGCCCAGGTCTTGCTCTCTGCAGGAATCACTGTCAGTCTCCTTGAGGTAGTGGTCGACCTCAGCTTTGGAGCAGGTAAGTTGGCCACTGCGCTTCTGTCCTAGCAGCTGCTTTGTGAACCCAAACGGATTTGCAAGGAAGGCAGCTTGCTTCCTGGACCTCTCTTTCCTCCTCCTCCTGTGCCACTCTGCCCTTCTCAAGGTCATCAGCCTCTTGCGGATTATGCTGCGCAGCTCTGCAAGAGGTCCCTTCTCCTCTTCACTTGCTGACTTGAACTGCTGCTTTAATCTCTTCAGTTCTTGTCTGAGCTGATGTATCTTGCTAGCTCTGTTGTTCATGATGTAGGGGAGCATTACTGTTTGTTTCGCCGCTAGCCCAAACCTCTCTGCTGCTAAGCTGATGATGATTGTCGTCGTCGCCTTGAGGCGTCGTTCAGCTTCCCCTTTAACAGTTGCTTCTAGAATGGTGTCTGCAACTTCATCGAATTGGAGCCACTCCTTCTCCTTGCTAGCTTGGGGCCACTTCACCTGACGATGTTCTGATGTCCAATGCACATCTGGTGCCAGCGTCACGTGGAGGCTGCGGGCACTGTGGGGTGACTCCGGGCCAGGCTCCTCCGGCGTCTCACCAGGCATTGTTCCTGTGCGCTGTGACTCTTGTGACTCTTTGCACACACTTCATCTTGGCCTGGTGGATCCACAGGCAATGTCGGTTCTTGCATCTCTTGCCACATATATATTCCATAGTCGTTGTCGTGTAACCATTGCTATGCGTCGTTATCGTTTGATCCGTCCGATGGGATTCTCTTTCACCCCCCCTCTCGGGAATCCCTGGGGGTATTTCTCTTGTAGGTTGATCTGTAGCTTGTTGTGGGTTTCTTCCTCTCAGAAGATGCAGCTCGGGATGCTACCCCTGACTGCCCCAGTGCCGTCTTTCCGGGCTGTCCACTGTCTCTCCAGCTGTCACCAATCTGTACTTGGTCGTCAACCAGACTATTCCTGGTAGTCACTGGTGGTTCCAGTAAAACAGTTCTCAAATACACCTTGTGGTGCCCCTGGACACGTCATCAGTGATGTAACCTGGGATCACAGGGGGTTTTGGGTCTTTCAACAATCAGACCCCCTCCTCAAGGCGACCCAACTGGGGTTGATCAAGCCCCAGCTTGTGCCCAGGCAGCGCTACCCTACGTGCCACTCCTCTCCTCTGCTGATCCACAGCCACCTTGATGCCACTTCTGCAGCATCTGTAGACTTACTTAAACTGGGATAAAAATGCAGTAAGGCAGTGAAAAATGAGCAAAAAGTTACAAACACCTTAAATCAGAGGTAAGGCATAAAATTTGAAATATTTTGGAAATTTTTTTCTGAGATAAAGTATTCATAAGACCCTATAAACTAGTACAAATATGATGAGCATACTTAAACTGGGATAAAAATGCAGTAAGGTGTGAAAAATGAGCAAAAAGTGACAAACACCTTAAATCAGAGGTAAGGCTATATAGTAAGGCATAAAATTTGAAACATTTTGGAAATTTTTTTCTGAGATACGGCTATCATAACACCCTTTAAACTAGTACAAATATGATGAGCATACTTAAGCTGGGATAAAAATGTAGTAAAGGCGTGAAAAATGAGAAAAAAGTGACAAACACCTAAAATCAGAGGTAAGGCTATATAGTACGGCATAAAATGTAAAACATTTTGGAATTTTTTTTTTTTGAGATAAGGCTATCATAAGACCTTTTAAACTAGTGCAAATATGATGAGAACACCTAAATTAGGGTAAAAATGCAGTAAGGCATGAAAAATGAGAAAAAAGTGACAAACACCCTAAATCAGAGGTGAGGCTATTGTAGTCTCAAAAAGAAATAATAATAAAACAATACAAAACACATTTTAATACATTTATTTCAAATAAAACATTTTGTTATAACAAATGATTTGAAGTGTTGTGAGAAAAAAGAAACACATTTTTTTGCAGTAGTTTATGTTTTTCAATCAAATTAAGCAGTTTTAGCTTTACAAAAAACTAATAATAATGTTAATAACATGTTGTTTATCTAAAGAGAAAGTGATCATTGACAACTTAACTCTAAATTAGTGATTTGAAGAAATCACCAGAAACTTTATCCGTATTTTACTTCCATAGATTTACATCTTTTCCACATGTGCATTAGCACCCTTTGCTGGCTGTAAAGGCTTAAAACATCGACTATCTGTGGAAAACACTTAATATTCGTTTGAACAATACAATAATGACATATTCTAGAAGAAGCATAGCTTGTTAGCGCTCATTACCCCTTGGTCTAAATAAAATGTGTGTGTGCATATATTTTTATACATGCATACTTTTACATACACTCATATATATACACATACATACTGTCCATACATATATACATTCACATTCTCTACCTTTCATCACCATGCCACATCAATTAATAAATAATCATTAAAGACCATTATCAGTTGTACCCACTAAATAACCTGTTTTTGTTTATTTTCTTGAACGGGTTGATATTTGGACTTTGCTTAGATTGCTCCACAGCTTGACGCCAGAAATAGATATACAGAAACTTTTCAAGGTTGAATTGAATGTTATGCAAGCTAATATATTACCAACTTGGTTTTTTTTTTTTCTTCATATCTTTAATGTAGGACTTCTTTGTGAGGCAGCTCAAATGAAATCAGATGAGAGCATTCTGACTAGGGCTGAACGATTAATTGCATTTGCGATATCGCGACATCATAAAACCCAGTTTTCAAATCTTTTTTTAATTTTTAGTGTTTTCCTGTCTTGTACTGTCCCGTTAAGTTCAGAGTGTTTAAGAAGTGCAGTCCACATGTTTACATGTTTCATTAACGTGAAGTTAGGCAGATATGTTGAAGAGGTAAGGCCACATATTTGTTTGCTTTAATGTTGTAATCTGTGCTTTAAAATGTACATTTTATATTTATTTATAGTTTAAATAAATCTGAAATTGTTTATTTTGAAACAGATTGATTTATTGCTTGTGTTCATTGAAAAATACATGACAAGAGGCCCTTCAAAAAATAATGACATATTAAATAGCGATATTGAGGAAAAAAAAAAAAAAAATCGCAATTAGATTATTTTTCAAAATCGTTCAGCCCTAATTCTGACACAAATTCATGTTCATTGTGACTAGACTTACTTATGAGTGATTTTTTTTTTTTTTTTAATTATGATAAACCAAAGGAAATAGGTTGTATATTTATGTTTTTGTTGGGGTTTTTTTGCCCTGGCATTGGTTTACTGTTAAGTTGAAGAGTTGAAAAAAAATTTTGAATAAAATTTTGAGGAATAACTGACAATTTCTTGCTCATTTTAAGAGGTCTTTTGTATTTTGCAACACACTATTGATATAGTTGTTTACAAACACAAAAGTGTAATTTGTACAATTAATTAATGAAGAAATTGACGAAATACTCAACTTCAAAAATATTGGATATCTGCAACACTAAACGTGAGTGTCTCAAAGTGTTTTTCCAGGAATAACTTCATGCTGGTGTGTTGCTTTTTCCCAATTTGTTCGTTTTAAAATATGAAAATTAAATGTTTACAATAATCACTCCTGTGAATATGTACAGTACATGTAGTGCAATTACTGCTCATGTATGCAAATTGACAATTCACCATTAAATGTGTTTTTTTGAAGATTTTTTTTTAATACATTATATTTTGGCTTAATTCTATTTGTTATTCAGATTATACCTCAAATATTACCTTTGAATTAGAATAACATGATGAGAAGTAATTGTGATATTAATGCTACAGTAGAAGTTTTCTTGATAAGATGTTTACTGTTCCTAGATAGCAACTTCAGGTATATCACACATTTCAAACTGGTTTATTTTGTACTACAAGTGGTTATTCAGCTTTTTTTGGGTTTATTTGATAAACAGGTTTGAAAGTGCAAAATTTCTTTTACTTTTTTAAAAAAAAATGGGCACCTTTAGCATCATTTTCAACTTTTTCGTGAGGAATCTTGATATATTTGTGTTATAAAATATCGAAAAAATAGGTAGTGGCCCCAAGGGTGGAACGAAACCCTATTTCTAGGCCTCTTTTTAGCTAATAGCAGCGGCCTACTTGTCTTAAAAAAAAAGCAACTGATTTTCTGCCACCTGTCCCTGAACAGGATGATCAAAAACTTTACGTAACTCTGAAGAAAAGGTAGAAAAAGAACTAAAAACCTCAAACTGTCTGTCCCATAAGGCAGTGACCCAGGGCCCAACCCTCCCTTATAACAAATTAATACAAAAAGCAATCTAAGCTTTATCTGAGGGGTAAGTTGATCAATGTTTGGGGCCAGATTGTTCTGTCACATCTTGAAAACACCCCAGGACCCAAGAAAGAGACAAAGGAGTGAGTTTTGAGTGGATTTATTTATTGTACACAGAGAAGTAAATCCAGGCAGCTGTGGTGGTGATAATCTGGGAGTGGATGAGTTGAGGCGGGCTGGGGGCGCTGGAGTTTAAACGGAGAACACTGGAGAATGAGAAAAAGAGATTCCAATGAGTGGTGAGGTAAGCACAGACAATGATTCCATAGAATAGCCTCGAGAGCTCGTGAGAGAGAAAACATGTAAAACCACTCAGGAAGATGGACGCACTGGCGCTGATGAGGAGTCACAGCAGGGCTTAAATCCTGCTGCAGGTCATCAGCACTGATTCTAGGCAGGTGCGTTGATCTCCAGCCGACTCCAAGCAGCAGCCCTGCCCCGGATCCTCAGAAAAACCACTTCAAAAGCACAAAATATGAAAGAAAATACAGTACACAAAAATACAGCAATGACAGACAAGATGATTACCAAAATACAAAATATCAAAGATGTACAAAACAGCAAAAACACACAACATTAAAACACATACAGTGATGCTAAATTTTTAAATCTTTATTTTTTTAATGCTTAGATTGGTCCTTATGGCCCTAAAATCACAATCACATTCTGCGAGGCGTGCTGGTGGTGGGCAGTCAACCTTCAGAGATGCTTCCAATGTTTGAGCAGCGAGAGGCCAAGGTCACGGCGCAGTTGGAGGATTCTTCTTCAGTCATTCTGCAGGAGCTGCAGATTACGTTTCATGTCTGCAATCTGTCTTTGCATAAACATTGCTGTTGAGGCCAGGAAACACAGGGTCAGATCAGACAACTAGGAACTCACATTTATAGATATTTAGTGATACTTGGCCTAAATCTCAGTTAAAATATTATAGGTTTTATCTGTTCACTCGTGTTCTATCAAAAAAACCTCATTTTCTATGGACTTCTGCCATGAGCTGTACCTACATCTGTTCTGTTCTAAATTTAAAAAAAACCAAATGCATTCAAAACATTTACACTATACAACAGGAACACTGGTTGGTTCATTTTGATTTGGAAATAAATGCACATAAATTCTCTGAGGACAAATTTCATAATAAGGATTAAATGCTTAGTGCATGTGAGTATAAGACTGATGAAAACCTGGAGGTTCTCTTAGAGAAAAATGACATGAAATCTAGAGAACATTACCCCGTGCACAGTGTCAGTTGTTAAATTTGAGTCCGGCTTAAAATATTGTAGTTTTAAAAGTGTAGCATTCCTTGTTTGTTTTTAGATCATTTCTTTTCATTTTCATCTTAAAAAGCTTTTCACACCACGTCTATGTCCTCATAGACATGGTGCACGTGACCTTTCTCATGGCCAATTCCTGAAAGAAAAGGCGTCACAAATGACTATCACTCTTTTACTCTCACTGAGCTTACTATAGTTCCCAGAAAACAATTCCTGCTAATTCTTTATTGTTTCAAGTGAAAGGGACTCTTTTTGTGCGGTTGTTATGGCTTTTGTGTATATGTTGTCTTGTTCTTTCTTTATTTTAATGGTGCATTTGTTGGAATGCCCGTCATGTGCGTGACATGTTGCAGAACTATGTATGCATGAACCATCCACACATGTAAGTGGTTACCGTGCTGTTTTAAGGGTTACATAGTCAGATTTTCTTTGAACCACTAAACTGTTTTCTGTGATGTTGCAACCAGTTGGCTACTTGGTTGGAGTTAAAAACCAAGGCAGGGTTTGCTGCTCAGATGCACACGAGGAAAAGTAGATGTTATTTTGCAATGCGTGTTCCTTAGCATGCTAATCTATAACTTTGTTGGATAAGCTACACCTTCATGAAGAAAGCCTAGTTCAGGGTTTAGGTGGACTATTTAAAGATTGTTATTCTACAATGATATCAGCCTGGGGATTAGCTTTAACCACCGAGACAATCTCGCACATAAGTTATTTAGTGGTTTTGCTGAAGAAGGAAAAAAAAAAAGACGAGGTCATATTTCCATGTCTGGCTTTGTGTGTTAATCAGTAGTTACATCATGGAAGTACTGCGTTTCACAGCTCACTTCCGACACAAATATTGTTTTAAAAATGTGGCTGAACCTTTTTCATGACAGTAAACTGTCGGGAGGCATCCCTCGAAACTACGCCAGGATCTTTGTCCCTCATCAGTTACGTGTCTTCCACACCAGGTCGGAAGGGGTTCGTGAATCGAGCCTGCGTTAGCGGCCCAGATCTGCAGAGAAAAAACAAATATAGAAATTTAGATAATGTTCAGCTGAAGAATCTAAAAATACACAAGAGCCCTCATTTATCAACCTTGCGTGAAAACGGGTGCAAATCCGAGTGCACATTTAGTCGTACGACCGGACCAACGAGTGGAAGCAGAGAGAGGACAAGGGTTGGTAAAAAGTGGGCTTCAAACATCAGGGCATAGTATTCATCGAGTGTAATAAGATGTAATGCATTGTTCACATAATTGCAGTATTACGGGAAAGTTTAGTGGAATTAGGACTTCTAGGTTCTTGATGCTAGAGGTGGAACTGTTCCTGCTTACTTTCAAAGAACTGATTTTTTATGAGTAAGTAAATATTGCGTTTTAGGAAGCAAACATTTTTTCACCTTCATAACAAAAGCACTTAAGTTCCATTTGGGCCATTTTCAGATTTTATACCTAACTCATTTATTTTATAATATATTTTTGTTTTAAATTATTATTAACTTAATTTCAATTATTCTAATTTAATTATTTCAATTTAAAGATTTTTTTTAAAATTATTTTAGATTTATTTTTAAATTATTTTAGATTTATTTTTAAATGTTTCTAGATTCCGTTTCTGTTATAATTTGTAACAGTAATTTGAAATTTATTATTGTATAATATAAAAATACATGAGTTTTGGATTCAAAGACAAAAAAACGACACAGGCACTTTTGTTGTCAGGATAAGGATTTTAAAAAAAATTGTTTGTTTTTAAAGATTAAATAGGTATAAAAAATACTTTTATTATGATAAAAAAGGTAGTTCTTTTGAAAAATAAAGTTTTTGATTGTGCATCGTAAGCACTTCATAAATAAATCCCCTTCAAAATAAAAGCTCGATGCATTTTTTTTTTTTTGGCCAAGGCAAAAGGTCCTGAAGTGTGACTAACTTATTTTTTACAGCTACAATAAAACAGGAAAATGGATTAAATACAAGTATCGAAGAAGTCAATTATCAGTTTCTACACATTGTGCTCAGGAAATGAGGAACTATCTGTTGATGACTGGCCACAGACAGACTTAATGATGGTTTGTTTCCACCTCACCTTGGCGACATTGCAGTCCTTTAGAACCTGCAGAAGCTCCAGGTTCTGCAGGGCTGCAGAAAACTCAGACTCCACTTCAGTGCACCTATGCAAACAATGGGAGAGGATGGATTTAATAAACATGTATGCTTTACAATGCAGTTATCATAAAGATAATTAACCAGAGTGGAAACCATTTGATGGTTGAACAAGGCTGCAATAATGTAATGTTTAGTTTCATGTATATAATATACAGTATATTAGCAGCCAATCCATTTAGATTTAGATTTATTGTATCAAAAAGTTTATTTGCTTTGTTTCAGCAATCAAATTGTGTTGTTGACAATTGACTCATCTTCATCTCTACAACCTTAACTCGGACATTCTTCAATTTTCTGAATTACTTTCTAGGAGAAAAATTTGATTGATTGATTATACTTATTGCCATGATGAAAATTTGCGTGGCTGGTCAGAGGGCAAGTCAAGACAAAAATCTTAATGTACATATTTGGACGACCTGGTGAACTTTGATTCACCTGGCTTTGAGCTTATTGTGGTCAGCGAGCAGGTCATCGATCTCCGGCTGCCATATTGCTTGTTCCTTGGCCAGCGGGTCTGGAGACTTCGGAATGTTGGCCAGCTCCTCGTCAAAGATGGACATCAGCAACACCTCCAACTTTGCGAAGTCAAGCTCCAAGTCGTCATCCTCAGACTCACCCTATTCCAATCAAATCACAAAGTTTACACAAAGTTAAAAGGATCCTGATGAGCAGTTGTGTAAAGCGTTCAGGAATGTTGAAAGACTTTTTAAGGCCTCTGAAAGTCCACAGCTACACAAAAAACTGGATTATTGTCAATGCTCATTTCTTTAAAAAGTTGTGATAAAAAAAAAATAACTCCTTTCATTGGTTTATATTCAGAGCTAAAGAGGAGCTGTTGCATGCTTTTTGGAAACTTTTAAGGCAGTGCTTCCAGATGTGAAAGTAATGGATTACAAGTACTCACATTATTGGAATTCAATTGCTTTTATTGGTACTTTTACTATTTTTTTTGTATATTTCTAAATCAGTAATTAGTTTGTACTTAAGTACGTTTTAGAAGAAGTAAAGTAATTTGTTACATGTCTACACCCAACCGTTAGAGTAAATTATTATTTTTTGTGATTATTTTTTTATTTCCAACCTTTGGTCAGCAGTTTTTGAAAATTATGAACATTGAACATAATCCATTGTTTAATGTCCAACACCATGAATTTATTGGTGTTATTTAATTTGAAGAAGAACTGAACAATTGGACAAAACTTATTTTATACAGATTCCTTTGTGAAAAATAAATGAAATTTAAATTGTGCAATATTTGGTCTCTTTATAAGTTTATACACAAGATGTTTACTGTATATAAGCAAACAGTGGCAAAATTTATTACCAAAAATAAACGTGGGAGGTCAAAGTAACTAGTAATTTTGACGTTGAGTACTATTTAATTTAGCTCCTTTTTATTTGCACTTGAATATTTTATGTATGACTTACTTATACTTGTGTACAATTTAATTGACATAACAGTACTTCTACTTGCTTAGAATATATCAGTAGTCTTTACACCTCCGAGTGCTTCCCAGCCTTTATGTGGAAATATTTATCAGTCATTTTTTAACTAATAAAATAACTATTTCAGTCATTATATTTTACCTTTAAAATAATAATATTAAAAAAATATAGCAGTAAAAATGACAGAGAAATTATTTTACTTTTTTTTTTTTTTTTTTGCAAAAGTGTCGAATGGTAGAAGTTTTAACGTCTATTGTTCAGGTGTAGTGGACTTCAGTTCTCCCTCTAATGTCCGCGTAAATATCAAATCACACAAACAAGAACAAGTTTCAAAAATAAAAAAACGCTGCATATCTGGTTTTTCCTGTGTTTCTGTTTTGGTTTTAAATCAGTAAAATAAAGTAACCACACTGTTATTTTCTTCTTGCTTCTCTCGACGAGATCAGTCGCACTCTCTGTTTCTCCCTCCCTTCCGTCTTATCTCTCTCCCAGCTGCTGCTTTGTCAGGTCTTGTGAAACTAACAAGAGCCTCTCTCTGCAACTCATCCAAAACCGGAATAATGGAATTATTTAGTTGGTCTCTCAGTGCTATCGATCAGATTTTTTCGACGCAAAGAACCAGGGGTGGTGACCCCGCATGTCCAAGCGGGACGTTTGCGGCTGGATACACACTTGACCCTTGGAACAAGTGGCGAGTTGTGTGTCTGTCCATCCTTTCCGTGGAAGACGTGGAGGACATCTACATGATTGGAATAATGATAGTAGGCATGCTGCTGATCGGAGCTGGTGGCTTCCTAATCTATCGAAAAGTCCGTACTACGCTGGCGACTGTTTTGGAAAAGCTGCCAGTGATTTCTGAAGGATGTAGCAGGGCTCTGAACACTCAGACTCATGTGTTGATCGATATCAAAAGCTGAAACTAGGCCACTCATTGGATTACAGCAGAGAGACCCAGGACAGAAGGCTATTGGAAATTAACATAGCCTGTATCAAATCACATTGCTTATCTCCCTTTCGGCTCCCCAGCCAGCCAAGGCTAAAGCCAAGGTTGTCTCAACTCTTATCACCAGGAAGTTTCTGCAGACGGCGGCTCTTACCCTCACTCCCTCCCCCCGCTCCTTCCCTACATTCCTCCTGGAACTGTTGATGCTGAACTTTTCCACACGTCATCTGGTTGTCAGTAACGCAGCTACAGGTCTTCAACTTCAAATGCCTCGTCGGCCATCTTTCCCCACCTCCCAACCGCAGCTGCATGGAGGCGTGGTTGCAGCGCCGACTGGCAGCACGCCCATGTCCCCCAAACGGCTGGACTCCTGTTGTTCTTCCCACCTGACCCCCTCCCCCAGCCAACCTCCCACCCAACCCTTCCTACATGCCTTGTCTCGAGTTGTTTGACTGTGTCATGCTTACATTTATGTTTGCAGAGGCGGTTTTTTTCCTGGTTTCACACTGCTTTCTCTGTTTAGGGAAATCAGTTTCAAACTGGCAGTTTTTTTTCCCCTCACCCCTCCTCTCCTCCTGTTATTGATCCTTTTTTCACCTAAATATGTGGGCGCCGCAAATGGCTGCTCCGGTGTGTTGATGTGTCTCCTTTCACTGCAACTACCTAGTCAAATTCCTCGTATTGTTCTAAACTGTACCTGGTCAATAAAGCTGATTCTGATTCTGATTCTGATTCTGATTCTGATTCTGATTTTGATTGAAAGAACGAAAGGTACCTGGATTGTAACCATTTATAGTCAATAATCTGAGTAATCTCACTTGCTATTCCGTAGAGAGGCTGTGGAGACGTCACTTTGCTTTGACTGCTGAACTAACTCTGAGAAACTAGCGTCAAAATAAACGAATTTGAACTCCACGCACGAAGTCTGACGTCATAACTATTTGTCCACAACGTATGTTGCGGTTCTATTTGTTTTGGCGGAGCCAAATAATCGATTAAGAAATGATCAATATCTTGTCATTTATTAGTGTTAACTAATAATGCTGATATACAGCACGTTAACTTCCGGTCTCACATAATGAAAAACAGACTTTTTTTTTTTTTTTTTTTCGTCCTCTGGTATTTCTGTTTTTTGGTTTTAGAAAAAAAAAATTAAAATCATGTCTGGTAATTCCTTCTTGACCTTGATAAAGAAATACCCCTTTGATTTCAATCTGAAAACAAAAATCAAATAACCAATATTTTCTTAATTGTTTTTCGATTTCCTTTTCAGCAAATCCAATGACCAAAACATACACTGGTCTGTGCTGGAGACAATTATTGTTCTTTAATCAAAAAAAAGTTTAAATTGTCACTTGAAAGTATGTTTTGATCTCAACTGTAAAGTCTCTCTCTCTCTCTATATATATATATATATATATATATATATATATATATATATATTAAAGCTATGTCAATGTTAAATCTAAATGTAGATATGAAATCTAAACACTGTTAAATGATTGAACTGCACTGTAAAAAAAAGTCTGTAAAATAAACAACAAAAGACTGTCAAATTCCAACAGTGAAGTAGCGTAAAACCCAAAACGTCCTTTTACTGTATTAAATTAAATACATCGAATAACAGTTAATTGTGAAACTGGACAAAACTTAAATTTTTACTGTAATAAAATGATTGCTAAGCAAACAAAAACCTTCATTTTTACAAAAGCAAAATGTTAAAAAATAGGGTCCAATGTAAAAATACAACCAGTAAATACTATTTTTAAAAAAAGGGCAAATCTCAGCAGCAAAAGACAATAAAGTTTTATCTTTTTTTTATTTATTTTTTTTAAATTCAGATACTGATATGCACATTAATAGTTTGGTCTGCAGTATATCATTGTTAACCTTTTCATAAAAAAAAAAATAAAAAAAAATCAGCAGCAAAAAATTATGTTTAAAATAAAGTTTAAGGTTGCTGAATAAAATGTACTGAAATAATCGTTTTTTAATTATTATTTAAAACCAACTTTATGTTCTGTAATGTCTCATGCTATATTATCAGATATTTAAAGTTAGATGGATCCTCTCAGATTATATACACTCCAATAGAGTAGGTAGCGGTAGTGCACCTAAAACACTAGGTGCCACTCGCCAAAAAACAAAACGAAGAAGAAGAAGAACACGTCATCTGACAAAGACCAATAGCGTGGCTTGTTGCTGAGACTTGTACAGACCGCTCTTTTTACCTGGACACCTGGTGACTTCGCTAACGGACGCAGATTGTAATTCGTACCAGCGCCATTTTAGCTGCTCGGACCACAGCATCTTTGGACTTTTTAGACGTCCTGGCAGCTTTAAATTAACTCGTGAGGTGAGTACATGTGACTTCAAGTTATATCTGTTATAAAAACCCACCAGCACAGCTATGATAGGTATGTTTATTAAGTTAGCACTACTGTGGTGAGGAAAGCATTGCCCGTGATTAATTTCTGTGTTTGATGTGCTTAATTTGTTAGGGATGAATTACCAAAGTACCTGAAGACATGTTGACCTGTAATTTTTGTGGTAAATTAGCTCAATTATCAAAGGGCTACGTGCTTCATTGTAAACCGCATCGGGAATGAATCACGTTTATTTAGGTGTAATGAAGCTGACTGCAAGCAGACATGTGCCAAGTATGGCACGTTTAAGGCAAATTTTTAAAATAATTTTCCTCTCTCTTTACAATATTACTGTTTTGTTTTTGTGAACAGCATCAGAGAAGAGTGACAGGTGAAACAGTGTCAAGACAACAGTGGGAAAAACATGCTGAAGATGGAATAAAACCTTGGATGGAAATATTTGGTATGTACAGTATTTTACCATTTTGACTACTTGGATGGTCTAACTCTTAATGTTATTGACTGTGTATTTAGTTATTTGATTGTAATATGCAGTCTGTGCATTTTATGCTCTGTGGTTATGTCTTTAACTGCTGTATTTTTCAATAAATTCACAGGCTGCAAGGATTTTTGCTAATTTATCTAAAATCCAAATTATGTATACATTAGAAATCTTCACCATATTGTAGCTTGGTTGTGTGCCCCCAAAAATCTAGAATTTGGTCACTGCCAAAGTAAAGTTAAGGAAAAAAATTCAACTATTAATTTTATACATTCAAGGTTACTTTATTTGTAGCATTAGGTAGATTTTTGGTTTTACCCTTTTGACACTTGCCTAACTGTTACACCGTATGTTAAATTAAATTGTTGAAAAACATTCAGCTAAAATTACCACAACCAACTAATGTATCTTTGGTTTAATGTTTTATTATAACACATTTAAGGCATGCACTTTATTTAACTTAACTTATACCAGGAAGTAAAAAAAAAAAAAAAAAAACATTTAAGTAGTTTGGATGAACCTCAGCCTGAAGCAAACAACTACTTATGTCATTGTATAAAGCTTAACGTCTAAATAATGAGATACTTGAGAAGTAACTTAGCCTATTGTTTAACTGTTAATTCAACTTTCCAGCATTGCACAGACTATATTAAATGGTGATGACAGTAGTTGACCATGTCAGCAGACATGCTGACTAATGGTTGTACACTCTGAATAGGTTGGATGGTGTGGTGGTCAGCTGGCTTGGTTCTGAATGTTCTGTCAGTGTTGTAGGCGGGTATGGATTAGTGATAGACCGATACATCAGCCGATTTTTGCGTTTTTTACGTGTATCGACGTTGGCCGATGTGGGCTGCTGCGTCCGCCGATCCGCATTATTTACAGAGTGTAGAAATGATTTTTACTTCTTGTTCTACATCATCTGTTTTTATTATTTGTTAAATATTTTTTACTTGGTGTCGTTCTAACTCACCTTTGTTAATTTCAATAAATGTTCCTTTTTTTAATTGAGACTCGTACCATTTGTTATCATTGTTGTGTAGTTTTTATGATGTAAATTGAGGGAGCAAAAGTAGTATCGGCTGAAGAAAATCAGCAGTCCGTATCGGTCATCAGCTAAGGCTGATGGGGAAAAAAAAATCTGTATCGCATCGGCCCTAAAAACCCATATCAGTCAATCCCTAGTATGGAATAGGGATTTACATCATGAAAATTACACAATGATGATAACAAATGGTGCGAGTCTCAATTTTAAAAGAACATTTATTGAAATTAACAAAGGTGAGGTAGAACAACAAGTAAAAAATATTTAACAGATATTAAAAACATGTGATGTAGAACAAGATCAAGTAAAAAATCTTTCTGATCTTTGTATATAATGCGGATCGGCGACCGCACCAACCCACATCGGCCGATAATATCAGCCGACCGATGTATCGGTCTATCACTAGTATGAAAAGCAGCACAAACCTGCACAGTGTTAATATTGGGAAACTTGTTTTGCACTTATTTTCTTTTAATTTCTTGTCTTAGTTTTGTCATAGTCATTATTTATGGTGTATGCCCTTTTTGTTGTTTTCTTTCTGAATGCAGAAAGGATCTAACCAGTCCATTATGAAAGCTTCATTGCCAACATTGCTGTGAGTCTTCTGGCAGAAATGACGCCTGTACGAATTCTTTGGTTTCCCTAAACATCACACCCTGTCTGTACATGGCTCTCACCATCTTCAATTAAGTCTGCACTTAAAGATTCAATAAGAGGTAAGCAAGGGTATTGTTCAGGTTAGCAAAAGATGGACAGAAAACACAAATCTTAATCAGTCTAGCTTAGGTTCATTATCCAGGTGAGTAGTTTCATACAATGAAGGAAACTGACACTATAAAATGATAAGTCTGATCATTGTCACATTGAGTCAATAACTCCAAGTTCTATAATAAATCAATGGGAAACTTAAATACACTAACACAAATAATGATTATAATTAGGACTGTGTTGTGTATTACTTTTACATAAATATATTTAATAACTGCAAACTTACTACCTAAATCATTTATCATTGGACCTGTTTTTGACAACAGGTTTTGTTCATTACTGTACATTTTGCTCAAGCACTGATCAAACTTCTGAAACTTTGTCTATGTTTTTCTGCAGAGGGGATCCTGTCAGTCCAAAGTGAACTCCTGATGAACATCTCAGTTCTCCAGCAGAGCTTGTATCTTCAACACCATGTGCATTAGAAACTCCACTACACGTTTGAGTGCTTTCTTTAACCAAGGCAGGACCCAGTGACTCATTACTCTTGATCGGTCAGGGGCAAGTGACTTTTTGTTTTGTTTATTCATTCCATCATGGATTACCAGCCATATATATGGACACATGTTGTAATATCAACATCTATACTGCTTTATGAGTATAGAAACACAACACATGATCTGTACAGTCTGTTTTATAGATGAAATGTCATTTTTCTTATTGTTTATTAGTAATATTCACAGTGTTGGCCACCAAGTCCGGAGAATTCCGAATGTCGGGCAGCTGGATGTTGTAGGTGGTCATCAGCATCGTCTCCAACTTCGCGAATTCAAGCTCCAAGTCGTGTCAATGGCGTTTGCCCTGTTGTAAAAATCTGGTTCCTCCTGTAATTGGTTCGGGGAGATGGGGGCATTCACATCTCAAGGAGTGTTCTGGGCGTTCTCCATTGCACTTTTTTTTTTTTTTTTTTACCTATTTAGTGGCAAGAGATACATATTTGGACGACCTGGTGAACTTTGATTCACCTGGCTTTGAGCTCATTGTGGCCAGCGAGCAGCTTGTCGATCTCCAGCTGCAATATTGCTTGATCCTTGGCCAGCGAGTCCGGAGACTTCGGAATGTCGTCCAGCTCCATGTTGTACGTGGTCATCAGTATCGTCTTCAACTTTTCTAATTCAAGCTCCAAGTCGTCCTTCTTAGACACATTGGAGTTTGCCCTGTTGCCCTGTTCCTCCTGTAATTGGTTCGGGGAGATGGGGGCATTCACATCTCGAGTGTTCAGGGTGTTCTCCATTGCACTTTTTTTTTTACCTATTTAGTGGCAAGAGATTCATGAGAAAAATTAGTCTTTTGTAAATCCTCATCCTGAGTGTTGACTCACTTACACGATTCCAATCAAATCACAAAGTTTACACAAAGTTAAAAGGATCCTGATGAGCAGTTGTGTAAAGCGTTCAGGAATGTTGAAAGACTTTTTAAGGCCTCTGAAAGTCCACAGCTACACAAAAAACTGGATTATTGTCAATGCTCATTTCTTTAAAAAGTTGTGATAAAAATAACTCCTGTCATTGCTTTATATTCAGAGCTAAAGAGGAGCTGTTGCATGCTTTTTGGAAACTTTTAAGGCAGTGCTTCCAGATGTGAAAGTAATGGATTACAAGTACTCACATTATTGGAATTGAGTTGCTTTTATGGGTTCTTTTACTATTTATTTTTTTTGTATATTTCTAAATCAGTAATTAGTTTGTACTTAAGTACGTTTTAGAAGTAAAGTAATTTTTTAACTAATAAAATAACTATTTCACTCATTATATTTTACCTAATATAAAAATATAATAATAATAATATAAAAAAATGTAGCAGTAAAAATGACAGAACTTATAAAGCCTTTTGTTCAGGTGTAGTGGACTTCTGTTCTCGCTCTAATGTCTGCGTAAATATCAAATCACACAAACAAAAACAAGTTTAAAAAATAAAAAAAAAACGCTGCATATCTGGTTTTTCTTGTATTTCTGTTTTGGTTTTAAATCAGAAAAATAAAGTAACCACACTATTATTTTGATTTGGTTTTAAAATATAATAACTAAAGAACGAAAGGTACCTGGATTGTAACCACTTATAGTCAATAATCTGAGTAATCTCACTTGCTATTTCGTAGAGAGGCTGTGGAGACGTCACTCTGCTTTGACTGCTGAACTTACTCTGAGAAACTGGCGTTCGAAATCACGCACTTTGCACTACACGCACGAAGACAGACGTCATAACTTTTTGTCTACAACATATGTTGTGGATCTATTTGTTTTGGCGGAGCCAAATAACTGATTAGGCAATTATCAATATCTTGTCATTTATATATATAACACGTTTTATTGCTTGCACAGCGCTCTTATTTTGAAAAGAATAACTTCCGGTCTCTATTTGTAACAGTATTTTGAAATTTAATATTTTATAATGTAAAAATACATGAGTTCTGGATTCAAAGACAAAAAACTAAACAGGCACTTTTGTTGTCAGGATGGGGATTTTTAAAAAAATTGTGTTTTTAAAGATTAAATAGGTATAAAAAAAATACTTTTATGATAAAAGGTAGTTCTTTTGAAAATAAAGTTTGATTGTGCATCGTAAGCGCTTCGTATAAATAAATCCCCTTCAAAATAGAAGCTTCTGAGTCATTTATTAGTGTTAACTAATAATGCTGATATACAGCACGCTTTATTGCTTACACGGCACAGTGCTCTTATTTTTAAAATAACTTCCAGTCTCGCATAATGAAAAACGGGCGGTTTTTTGGTCCTCTGGTATTTCTGTTTTTTGGTTTTAGAAATAAAAATTCTTGACCCTTATGAAGAAATATCCCTTTAATTTCAATTTGAAAACAAAAATCAAATAACCAATATTTTTTTAATTGTTTTTCGATTTCCTTTTCTGAACAGAAAATCCAATGACCAAAACATACACTGGTCTGTGCTGGAGACAAAGTTTTGTTCTCAACTGTAAAGTCTCTCTCTGTATATATATGTATTAAAGCGATGTCAATGTTAAATCTAAATGTAGATATGAAATCTAAACACTGTTAAATGATTTAACTGACATTTTTTCAAAAAAAAAGTATATATCACAAAATGTTCTGAAAAGTTGGTTTATTTTAGCATGTGCAATTGTAAAACAGTGATTTCTTGTGTTTTACCGCATAAAAAATATAAAACAACCCACTGGTGAATGTTTATTTAGATAGATAGATAGATAGATAGATACTTTATTCATCTCCAAGAGAAATTCACAGTTCCAGCAGCTTACAGGTATGGGAACACAGGGGCATGCAGGGAAAGTACAATGTAGAAATTTAAAAATTTAAAAATTAAGAAAAAAATTTAAAACAGTGCAAAGAAAGTACTAAGGTAAAATATAATGGTATAATATCGAAATACAGTATAGTGTGTGCCAGTCCAGTTGAAGTGCAGTTGTGCAGATGACAGTGTGCAAGATACAGTAGATGTGTGTGTGTGATAAAATGCGTGTGTGACAGAGTGTGCATGGTGTGATTAGCATTAAGTCCAGTGTTCTATGGTTGATTTTATCGCCCCCCCCCAGAGTTGTTAAAGAGCCGCATGGCGTGGGGGAGGAACGATTTCCTCAGTCTGTCAGTGGAGCAGGACAATGACAGCAGTCTGTCACTGAAGCTGCTCCTCTGCCTGGAGATGGCGCTGTGCAGTGGATGGTGTGGATTGTCTATGATGGACAGTAGCCTGTTCAGAGTCCGTTTCTCTGCCACAGATGTAAGGCTGTCCAGCTCTGTGCCAACAACAGAACTTGCCTTCCTCACCAGTTTGTCCAGGCGTCCAGCGTCCTTCTTCTTGAGGCTGCCCCCCCAACACACCACTGCATACATGAGGGCGCTCGCTACTACAGACTGGTAGAAGATCTGTAGCAGCTTCTTGCAGATGTTGAAGGACGCCAGCCTTCTGAGGAAGTACAGACGGCTCTGTCCTTTCCTGCACAGGGCCTCTGTGTTGGCAGTCCAGTCCAGTTTGTCATCCAGCTGCACTCCCAGGTATTTGTAAGTGTGAACCACCTCCACACAGTCACCTTTGATGTTGACAGGCTCAAGGTGCGGCCTGGTTCTCCTAAAGTCCACCACCATCTCCTCGGTCTTGGTGGCGTTGAGGAGCAGGTGGTTAGAGTCGCACCACGTGACGAAATCCTGGATCAGTTCCCTGTATTCCTCCTCCTGTCCACTCTTGATACAGCCAACGATGGCTGTGTCGTCCGCGAACTTCTGCACGTGGCAGAGCTCCGAGTTGTACTGGAAGTCGGACGTGTACAGGGTGAACAGGACTGGAGAGAGCACAGTTCCCTGCGGTGCTCCAGTGTTGCTGGTAACAGTGTCGGACCTGCAGTCCCCCAGTCGGACGTACTGAGGTCTGCCAGTCAGATAGTCTGTAATCCATGCCACCAGGTCTGATCCTACTCCCATCTCTGACAGTTTGTGCCTGAGGAGCAGAGGCTGGATGGTGTTAAAGGCGCTGGAGAAGTCCAAAAATGTAATCCTCACAGCACCACTGCCTCTGTCCAGGTGAGAAAGAGAACGGTGAAGCAAGAAGATGATGGCATCCTCTACTCCAATTTTGAGGTTAAAGGGAAATGTATAGATTTAGATTGAGTTCTGTGGTCCACAAACATTTTTGTTGACTTCTTTTGCTCATTTTCTTTTGAATGAATGCCATGTTTTAAAAAAAAAATTACATAAATTTTTTTTTTAACAACTTTAAACGATTTACCTACTAAGCTAAAAGTAAACATCCTATAAACAGTTCAATACAATATGAAGCTTATGCATCAATAAATTACATTAACACAACGATATATATTAGCGAATACAAAAATATACAAGTCACAATGACATTATGTTCATTATATACCTGTAAACTTTTTTTCAATACATGAATAGCATTTTTGAAAAACAAAATTTCTATAAATAAGTTTTCGTCTTAGTCTTCAAGTGTTTAATGAAGATAAAATGCAGCTTTATTCTTAGATCATTAGATTCAAGGAATACAATTGGTTCATCAAGCACACGTGTGCGCCAACAGCACATTTCCGGCCCCGTGTTGCCAGATAAAGCTGATGATTCCCCGTCTCAAAGAAGTCAATCAAGCAACAACTGTACAAGTGGCACGGTTAAGCTATTTAACATTTTAACTGGTCAGAAAAACACAAAAAAAAACCCAGCTCTTCTTTTGGGATTTTTTGCAATTAATGTGCTGTTACATATGTAGGAATTGCTTTAGTTCCCTACATGAGGTATCATCCAAGATGTGTTCCATAAACTGATCACGCAGAATAAAATCATTATTTGGAATACCACCTGGCGTTTTACAGATGGCTACATCCATTAGTAACTTTAAAGTGTGTGAATAATCAGTGTTTCACCTTCCCACTGTCTACGTTGAAATAATTGTAATTGTGCAGCTACTTAAAACTGCGTACAACTGTACAGGGCTCTACACTAACTTTTCCAGTGGTGGCACTGGTGTGACCAACTTTGTGTACAGCATAGCCATGCATGCTGATGAATAGTTTACTTCATACAAAACTACGGTACGCCAGTTAAGTCAAGATTGACAATGACTTGAGATACTTGCAAAATGTTTTCAGGTTTTAGTGACAATATTAAGTTTTTCTGCAACAAGCAGTGGCTGCAATAACAGGTCATTTATTTTATATAATTTTAAAAGACATAATAAAAAAATGTAAATAACAGCAAAGCATAACATGTCACATGTATTTTTTATTTATTTATTTTTTTGCATAAAGGCTGTACTACAATTAGCTTAACCGTAGCATAACTTAGCACCTGCATTGCTTCACCCCATGGAATTAAATTCAGAGGGTCCAGCTCTTATAGTGGGGTCTCCTAACCCCCTTCCCCTGGTCAGGGGTCTCCAACCTTTACTCTACAAGGAACCATTTTACCTCATCTCACCTGGATTAAAGTCCTCCTGGAGCCGAAGAAAAAAAAAACCTTCTCAATGAAAACAATACAGTGTAATAAATTATTTACAGTTAAAATTATATAGAAAAATGTTAGATTTAATTTGATTTATACTGATCATGTAAATGGAAACTTAAAAACAGTTTAAAATAAAATAAATTGACATCAAGAAATAAAACAGTATTTTGCATCTTCAAATTCTTACACATCTCAGTTTACATGAACACAATTTCTTGCCACACATAAAACATTGATATTTAACCGGCACATTGGAGGTTAAATGAATCTGTACCCACACAATTAAAATCTCAATTTTCTTCCAGAATAGTGTTTTTGTTGGTTTAGTTATCTTACCAGGGAGTTAAAACTTAAGGTTAGTCACAGGTGCAGGAAAGTTGGTGATCTGTAGATGTTGTAGGAAGGTGCTGAGTCATTGCACAACGTGATTTATTTTCAGGTTTACAAATTGTTATATCATGATTTTTTTTTTTTACTGAGATAAGGCTCTCACAAGACCTTATTAATAGTGCAAATATGATGTGCACATTTAAATTAGAATAAAATTACAGTAAAGCATGAAAAATGAGAAAAAAGTGACAAACCAGAGGTAAGGCTATAAGTAAGGCATAAAATTTGAAATATTTTGGAATTTTTTTTCTGAGATAAGGCTATCATAATACCCTATAAACTAGTGCAAATATGATAGGCACACTTAAACTGGGATAAAAATGCAGTAAAGCGTGAAAAATGAGAAAAAATTGACAAACCTTAAATCAGAGGTAAGGCTAGAGTAAGGCATAAAATTTGAAATATTTTGGATTTTTTTTTTTTTTTTGAGATAAGGCTATCATAAGACCCTATAAACTAGTGCAAATATGATGAGCACACTTAAACTGGGATAAAAATGCAGTAAGGCGTGAAAAACGAGAAAAAAGTGGAAAAAGAGAAAATCATTAGTAAGGCATAAAAACTGAAAAACTTCAGAATTTTTTTTCTGCTATGGTATCATGCATGTCGTTTTATGAAAGCCAGGAAAGACAACACACAAGGAGCTGCCTTGGCTCCTTGTGTGCCAAGGCAGCGTCATGTATGCCTTGTATGCATACATGACGCATCCTCTCATACATGTTCTGATTTCTTATTGTCACGGAGTGAGCCGTGACGCTCACACTATAACCGCAGTTAGTTACTGACCTCAGCATCTATGCAGGGAAAGGCCTCCCAGCATATGTGGTTGTTGGTTAGCAGCTAACTCACCACCGTGGTCACAGGAACACTTCCATTTTCAGAAAAGCAGAGGGACGAAACCAACTCATGTAAATAGGGGTGTTTGGTGGGCTGGTGTTGGGTCAAACCATTTGTACAGGGGTGTTTGTGTAATTTTTGTTTGTTATGGATTTTAAAAACATTTAAGGTGAATTAATTTACATGAAGTTATTATGTATGATTGAGTAATTAAGGTTTGTTGTTTTGTGTGTTGCTTGTATGATTATTTGGTTTGTTATTGAGTTAATTGATTTTAGATGGGGTTTGGTTTGTCTGTGGGAGGAGTAACAATTAGAGGCTGCCTATAAAGGAAGCACAGCCTCAGTTGCTAGACAGGACCCTGAGTGAGCAGACCTGTTAAAACTGATGGCAAACAAACAGAGGGTAAAGTCCATGTTCAGGATTTGCAAAAATATAGCCTTGCATCTCAATGCCCTTTTCTTTTTGTTTTGCTCAAGTTTTTGGTTTTCTGTTCTGGGGGTTTCACTGTAAATATATTGCACCTGACAAAGAAGAAAAATAAATAGAAAAAGCTTGAAATGTATTTCTACTCTCGAGTCTGTCTGTCCCCTCTGCTGCCGGGCATCCTTACCACACTTATATTTATGTTATTATTTCACAAACCTGCGTGTTGGGCCGTTAGTCGCTGGACATCACAGGACAGCATACACGCCAGGTAAAGTGAACGTAAAGCGACAATCACACCATCAATTAAAATTAACTTCCTTCTGGCACAAGTTTTATCCCATACTTTAGCCTCATTCAGAGGGCCAAAGTGGGAAAAGTTGTTTCCGCCCTCCTTTGCTATTCCACATTTTGTATAAAGTCAGCCGTATATGGCCTTGTATCGCCTTTATGGGATATTCTGACGTGTTTGTGACCCAACGTGATGCAGTGGTTGGAAAAAACTATATGGACTATCACCTTCAAGGTGTTATGGAGAATGTTATTTTGGCTTTAGATTCCGAGTGGATCATCAAGACTATTGGTCCTCCTAATTCTCAATCATTCTGGTGATATGTTTACGTAAGGCTGTCGTACATGCTCGTCCCTAGCTAGTTTTCGCTTGTTGCGCATGTGCACTTTTCACTTACCCGTGGCGAGTCTGAGATAGTGGGAAAAGAGCAATTTTTTTTGGAAAGTAAGCTTGTATGAGCGATGCCGACACCAACATTTAGACATGAGGAAACCTGGGCTCGTGCAGGCTCTCTCGCACACGTTTAATAGGCATTCCCTCTTGGCGTGCTTGGAGTGTTGTGCATGTGCATTTTTTTCAAAAAGTGGAAAGGGTGTTTCTTTTCTAGACTTTGGGGAAATCCTCCTCTATACCTTTAAGTGGACTATTCCTGTGGTCAGAAGAGGTCAGAAGGAAATGACGTAGCAATGCCTGTGGGTGTTTGAAATAGCTGACAGTTTACCTCCCTGCGGTGCAGCCCTAGCAACTCACAGTCAGTTCCACTTTTAGTAGCAGTTATATCGCATTTGACATGATCTAATGTGTTTGTGACCTAATGCGATGCAGTGGTCGGACAAAATAATGGACTATCACCTTAAATGGACTATTCCTGTGGTCAGAAGAGATGAGGAGGAGAAGGAAGTGACTGTTTATGATTTACTCCACTGCTGCTGTGATAAACACACACACTGAGGAAGTGCCGTCACTTTCAGCGCGCTCGACATCACTTTCTGTGCGCTCGAATGTATTGAAGAGGGGCGGGCTATGGTGACAAAAGGCGTGTGTTTCGGGAGCCAATAAACAATTGTCTCTTGGCCAATGCCAATCCAACGCTGAGTAGGGCAGGTGTTCCACCCCAACAGTCATCACCTCTGGCTGCAGTGTTGTAAGTAAGTAGTTTATTTATAAAGCGCTTAAGAGTTGTGGTAAAAGTACAAGTGCAACACAATAGAATAATAAAACAAGAGTGCATAAATATCATAAGAACAGCAACATTAAAGGATAAATTAATTAATTAAAATCCAGTTAACTAAAAGCCTTACTGTAAAGTGTAGTCTTCAGCAGTTTTTTAAAAGTGTCCACACAGTTGAGCTCCCTGAGAGACTGGTGCAGTTTATTCCAGAGTCTGGGAGCTACAGCCTGGAACGCCAGGTCTCCTCTGGTTTTAAATTTAGTTTTTGGGGTATTTAGGAGACCATGACCTGAAGACCGAAGGCATCGCCCTGATGAGTAGGGGCACAACAAGTCCGAGATATATTTAGGGGCCTGACCATGTAATGCTCGGAACGTGAGAACTAATATTTTATATTCTATGCGAAACTTAACTGGAAGCCAGTCCAGGGTAGCAAGAATGGGGGTGATGTGGGATGTTCTAGAAGCACCAGTTAAAAGTCTGGCAGCAGCGTTCTGAACGATCTGGAGTCTGTTTAGGGTCGACTTATTAAAACAAGTAAAAACAGAATTACAGTAGTCAATACGAGATGATATAAATGCGTGTATGACCAGTTCCAGATCTGATTTTGATAAAAGATGCCTCACTTTAGAGATATTTCTCAGGTGGTAAAAACAGTTTTTAGTCAATTGACGACAATGTCCCTCCAAAGACATTGACTGATCAAAAAAAAAAACCAAGGTTTCTGAGGCTGAGATGAGCCATGAGATGAGCCCAGATCACCAAGAGAGTTTTTAATTAGAGGGATGTTTTTATCAGGAGCAATGATCAGAGTTTCTGTTTTGTTTGAATTTATCTGGAGATAATTTGATGACAGCCAGTTTTTGATACAGGATATACAGTCTAAGAACTCAGAAAAAAAGTGAAACTCTGAGTCATTAAAGGAGCAGTACAACTGGATATCGTCAGCATAAAAATGATAAGACACATTTTTAAAACCACAGATCAACCGACCAAGAGGCATCAGATACAATAAAAACAAAACAGGCCCCAGAACAGAGCCCTGGGCTACTCCACATGACAGGTTGGACATATTGGACATAACATCGTTAATAGCAACATTAAAGGTTCTTCCATTAATGTAAGAGGTAAACCATTGGAGAACAGTACCAGAAAACCCCATCTCAGATTTGAGTAAATCAACCAGTATACTATGATCTACAGTATCAAAGGCAGCTGTCAGATCAAGTAAAACTAAAACTGTGTAACGACCAGAGTCAGAGGCCATCATCACGTCACTAGAAACTTTCAGAAGAGCAGTTTCAGTGGAGTGGATTGATCTAAAACCAGACTGATATTTATCATAAATATCATGCTGTTCCATGTATGAGGTTAGCTGCTTCGCAACCATTTTCTCCATGATTTTAGACATGAAGGGAAGCTTAGATATGGGCCGGTAGTTTATAGGCTCCCCCGGATCAAGATTGGGTTTTTTAAGAATGGGGTTTATTATCGCATGTTTAAAAAAGCTGGGGACCGAGCCAGATAAAAGTGAGAGGTTTATCAATTTTACCACCCAAGGACCAACAACATCAAAAACGTTTAAAAGCAGAGAAGTAGAAACAATGTCTACAGAGCTCGATGAGGGTTTCATCTTTCCTACTAAAACCTGAACATCCTGTAGGCTGACAGGAGTGAAGGAGGACCATGAGCTCACAGGGGCTGATGCACTCCACCAGCTAACCAAGGGAGGAGTGATGCTAGCCCTGATATCTTGTACTTTATTTACAAAGAAATTTAAAAAATTGTTACAGTCCTCCTGTGTGTGTACAGGCACATGGGACGGTGAGGGTGCAACAAGATTTTCAATAGTATTGAACAAAACCTTAGGGTTTCTCTTATTTTGCAAAACAAGATTAGTAAAATAAGCAAAGCGGGCATGCTTTATTAATTCATTTAGCTCCATTATCTTTTCTTTTAAATAGAGTCTGTGCACCTCTGGTTTAGTGGTTTTCCACAACCGTTCCACTTTTCGGCAGCTTCTCCTAAAGCTAAAAATAGCTTCATTCATCCACGGACAAGGTTTCTTATTAGAGCCTGGAGTATTTTTAGCTGGTGCTACTGTGTCCAAAACAGACAGACAATGGCTATTGAAGTTTGTCATAAAAGTGTCAACATCATCACAACTAGCAAATGTAGTTGGATCGAAAGAGGCAGAAAATCCACTGATTGCTGCTTCATTAAGAATGCCGCTTTTTCACATTAGGAGTAGTCTGTACCAGTGTGATTGACAGATTAAATATGATACAGCAATGGTCGCTTATTTGTAAGTCTTCAATACCGAGATGGTCAATCATTAAACCAAAAGAAAAGACCAAATCTAAAGTATGACCTTTAGTGTGTGTTGGACCTGACACATGTTGCACAAAGTGAAAAGAGTCCATTAGAGACATCAGCTCAGCTGCCATAGGACAGGATGAATTATCAACATGTAGATTCAAATCACCAAGGATTAATACACTCTCCAGCTTAACAATAGATGACATAAACTCAGAGAATTCATCTAGGAATAAACGAGCAGGACCAGGAGGTCGGTAAATTAAAACACAGTAAAAAGAGTGTTCATTTCCAACCTTACACATCTGGAGCTCGAAGGAGTTGAACGTGTTTATGTCCAACAGTCTGCAGCTGAAAGCGTCTCGGTATATGAGCGCTAATCCTCCTCCACGTCATGTAAGCCGTGGAGTTCCAAACATGGAGCAATCCGGAGGGCATGTATGGCGTGTTGCATGTATTCAGGCATTCACACTGTAATGCTGTCATTTGGAATATAATGCTTCAAAGCTTATGTATTTTGTTGTCGAGCTTTGTAACTGCCATTATCCAAAAAAATATATTTTAAAGATATTATATTTATTTATTTTAACTATAAAGGATTTTGAATGAATCAATCATGTATCGATTAAATGAGTCCCATTACAAAAGGAAAAATGCAACCTGAGGAAAGTTAGTGAAATTGAGCAGTGTTATTAATAGATTAAAAAAAAAATGATGGTCATCTTTTTGTTGAAAGGGCCCATGTTATGCTAAATGGACTTTTCTGTGCTTTAAACATCATAAAAGTGCTATTTGGGCTTCATACACATGCCTAAAGTGTTTTTTTTCATTAATTCCCTCAATCGTTAGGTACAGGGTGATTTGCTCCTTTCTTACTGCAGGGTGAGCCCAAACACCTCGCTCCAATTTGATGATGCGTTCCCACTTTAATGACAAATTTGACGCAGGCACTGTGCTGGAGAAGCCGCGCCTCCAGGAAGCTCTCTTCCGGGATTGACATGTAAAGAGACACGCCCACGAAGGTGAGCATTTCAGTGTCCTTCGCGCAGTGCTATGTATGTATTTTCTACAGTCTATGTATGTATCGGTGAAGGCCCCGCCCCCACGTTCTGTCTCGTGTTTATAAAGCAGCATGAGCTCATCTACGGAGTGGGTGGGAGGAGGGCGGGCCGTCCTCTGGCCCTACATCACCGTGCGGGGAGGAGGAAGTCAGTGTCGCATCTATAGACACGACCACTCATGAATATGCAAAAGTAGGCCGCAAATCAGCCTGTTTGTATAGAGTTGCTCAGAAAGTGACTTTTCAGAGGCTAATAAACCTCAAATACTATGTTTTGGGGTTCTTAGAACAAATGGAGATGGGTGAAAATAGCATGACATGGGACCTTTAATAGTTCATTCCTCTGTAGACTTAATGCACAACAGACCACATGAGCTCCAATCAGCAGCACATGATTTTCTTTAAAACACACATAATAACATTTGAGATTGGATAAAATTCATGTCTAAATAATGGATATTAACAAAACAAAAGATCGATTACCAAGTACAAAGTAATTGATATTTACGTTATTGTTATAATTTTATTATTATCAGAATAATATCTAACACTTGCACAGTGGTCTCAACCATACCTACAAAAAAGTGAGTGCAGTGACACATCATAACCACTAGGGAGAAGCACATCTAAATCCAGGACACATGTACTAAACCAGTGTTCCTCGCAGATGTTTCCATGAGTCAACGTGTTTGTTAAACCGGCTTCATTACAACATTAGAATCAGATGTACAAACAATATTTTCATGAAAACAAACATTGTTTGGGTTTAAAAGCCTCTTTGTGTCAAGGATGTTCTTTAGAACAGATGCTCTCTACCTTGGGGTCAGGACCCCATTTAGGGTCATGAGACACTGGGAGGGGGTCCCCAGATGCCTTCAAGGAACTAAGAATATTTTCAAAACATTTTTAGCCAAATTTTGCTTACTTTTACCATTTTTCTGCAACTACACCAAACTATTTTCATCACTTTTTCTTGCCATATTTTTCCCACTTTCAGGACATTTTTCGCACTTAAAAACCCTTTCTATCACTTTTCCACCTAATGTCACATATGTTGACTTGTTATTGTCACTTTTAACCTCTTTTCACCATATTTTATGCTTATTTTTTGCCAATTCAGCCACATTCACCATTTGCCATGCCCTTTATTTGCCGTTTAAACTAATTGTTCCAATATTGACACTTTGAACCCTTTTTTTTCTCGTCTTTTGCCTACTTTTAACCAATTCCTGTTTTTTTGTTTTGTTTTTTTAAATCCCATTTTTTTGCCATTTTTGCTCACTTTTCAACCCTTCTGTTTCTGATTAAAACAATGATTTCCATCTTTCAGATGACTATATACTATGGCCCAAACAATAGTAAACTTCCTGGATAAAAGTGGATTAGATTCAAATGACTGAATAAATAAATGTGGTTATCACAGATTCATAGAACAATGGACAATCATTTTGCTGATTTTATGGATCAGCCACAAAAAGCTCCCCCCTTTATTCCCCCTTTTAGATGACCCTGTCTCCACATGACTGTTCTTCAATGTTCATGTTTGTATTCAACCACATTCAGGTACAGTGGGGGTCTCTGGAACCTTTATTGTGGGGGTCACAGGCTGAAAAGATGGAGAACTATGATTTAGAAAGTAACCAACATGAATGTTCTCCAAAGACCAAAGCTTCATTTAGAAAGTTTAGGAGGCAGTCCACTACACGCCCCTCATCTGTTTAAAGCCACACACACACACGCACACACACACTGCTCACAGTGTGTGCTGACCTCAGAGGGTTTCCTCTCACAGAAAGGGGCAGTGATGGTGGGGGCTGTGCCTCACTGAGACTCACTGTGTACTATATGCACTAAGGGGAGGAGGTACGTGCACATCTGTCCGGGAAAACCAGAGAGCCGATCTCCGTCCATCCTTTGGACCTTCTGCACCTTCAGGAGGAACTGTGTGAAGCACCATGATCGACTTTGGTGAGTAACTCCAAACATGTGATGAGTTCTTTATCATGAATCCACTGGGACGTGAACAAGGCTCAGCTTCAGGTGAGGAACACCTGAGTGGAGAATGTGAAGGTAAACTCTGATGCTGTGAGTCACACAGACGCATGTTGATAGTTGTCAGTGAGCGTCTCATCCAGGACTGAACTCTGAACAAAGTGTAGCAGCAGTTATTCTCAAGCGTTCACATCATGGTTCAAACTGTGGAAAAAACCATGATAGGACTGAGAACAACAGTCACAGTGTTCAGCTGTAAGCTGCCGCCCTCACACACACACACACACACACACAGCACACTGTTACAGGTTTCCTTGGCTCAGAGGAAAAACTTATTCATTATGAGTATTACTTCAGTTACCTCCAACAGAGACACATTTGTACTGCGCACACACACACACACACACGCATGCATGCACACACAGGCTGCAATAATCCCAGTTTCTTCCGTAGATTCCCTGAGGTTTAGCAAACAGCTGGAGTTAATGACTTAGCATTTACTCACACAACTACTGCGACAGCAACACATTAGCAACTACTGCTAGAGCAACATGTTAGCAACACATTAGCAATACACGAGCTGCACGCAAATGTAGAGAAATGACCAGTTTGTACAGTGAGTGTGAGGATGTATTACTACATCTCTGTAGCCTCACACATTGTGTGTTTTCTTTAGGTCTCCTGCGGTAGCTAATTTAGCTCGTACACGTACCTTGGTTTAAACTGACGTAATAATAAAGTGGTGTGAATCTGAATCTGAAGCTCCACAGGCACTCAACGTTGACATCATGATGACATCATGCGTCTGTAAGTGATCAGCTGTCCTGGCTGGCTTCATTTTCCCCACTGCTTACAAAGACCGGCACAGTTGTTTCATTTCCATAAAATCCATTTACCTCTTTTGCTTCTATTATTTGCATTTTTATCTCCAGTTCAGTAGAAATCTGTCCAAGGTTCCCGTGTAGTTCCATCTCAATTGGAACAGGAGGCATTCTTCTGATAGTCAGATCGCAGCTTGTTCAAATATCCAGGTTGAAGATTCTTTAGGAAACAGCCAGCATCACATCAGAAGACAGATAATCTGTCCTCAAAAGTCAGCCTATCACTAAAAGTCAGCCATCCGGGTCGTGGCAGCAAATTTGTAAGGGTTTTTTCTCTCTACCTTGTTACCGGATCTTTTAATGAACAGCTTGGAGGAAAGATGACAAGAGTAATTCTATTTCTCATGGTAGTTTATTCTAAGTTAGTCACAAGTAAAGTTCATCAGCAGTTCTGCTGTTTGTGCAAACAGAACCGCTCACACACAGGCAAGTATCAGAAGCAAGAGTGTGTCCAGAGAATAGGGAGTAGATATTGAATCTTCTCGGGCTGGGCCTACCCAGTACAATAGTTTGGGCCAGTCATCAGTCACACCTCAGGCCAACCCCTGCAACTGTGATTTCTGAGCCTTTATGTGATATCAACAAAATGTGGGTATGTGGGTGTTGAGTCATGCTGCACGTTGTGGTGCATGTTGTGAAGGGTAAAATGTGTTTCTCAACCGTTGCTGGGAGCATAAACCATCGTCTGATTCAGACTTGGTCTCCACGCTGTCCTCGTGCACATCGATACAACAATAGTAATCTTGAAGCGCTTATCAAAATATAAAATTCTAAAGAAAAAAACATAACAAATCCACATGAACATGCATCAGCTACAGTGGAGAGAAAAAAACTCCCTTTTAACGGGAATAAATCTCCAGCAGAACCGGGATCAGAGGTGGAGAACATCTACTCCACTGGTTGGAGAGCAATATAGAGAGATAGAACATCAGAGAACCACAGATCAGGAACTGTTAGCTCCAGCATCAAGACAATTGAAACAGAAAAGAGAGAGAAGGGCGAGGAGAAGGCACAGACTGCAGAAAAACATGATACTTAATGGAAACACCTGGTGCTAAACTATGTATGTGTGAGTTGAATAAGAATGAGTATGGTGTTGCATGGTGTGCAAGAAGTGTGATGAGTGTGTTACAGGGGTCAGAGGTCACGGCTGTCTGTTATTTGGTTATGTGTAGATGTTCAGGTGGAGGAGATGAGACCACATCTTAACCAAACCACCTGCATTCATCACGGATTGTGTTTGAATGTAATGTTGGTGTTCTACAATAGAATCTGAGTTTTCAGTTCCTATTTTTAGGTTTAGGGCTTTGTTCCTAGTGGTTAGGTTAAGCTGTTATATGATATATGCTTTCACATCAGTCTGCAGGCGTTGGTTCCTCCTGTTCAGCAGCATCACTGCTTCATGATGACTTTGGATTTTTCCCACACAGAGAAATAAATGTGCTTTTATGTGCACTTCTCTCTGCTCTCTGTGAACACTCACACACTCACAGTCAGTCAGCCTGTCCTAACTCAATCCTCTAATTGCTCTGTAGAGCTTCCCTCTCCATTAGGCCTCCAGCCTGGGAGGAGTGTGTTGCTTCCAGCGCGCGCGCACACACACACAGAAGTGCACATTCAGAGATACTCCCACCAGAGGAGGAAAGCGTGCACAACTGCGGCTGCCAGAAGGATGGAGAGGAGACGCAGAGACCAGGAGAAGACCAGCAGCACCAGGACCAGGACCAGGAGTCCATCAACCACTGAGAGAGGAAGGAGCTCCAGGATAGGACTGATTTCTAGGTAACACACACACACACGCACACAAACACACACTGTTGTATTCATTGCAGTAATAGTTCCATTAGTGTGTGGCTGATGTGTGTGCAGACCTGAGACCAGGTATTCCTGCTCTTTGTGCAGGTCCCTGGTTCTGTGCCGTTCTAAGACCAGTGACGATTGTCAGGAAGAAACACACAACCAGGAAGTAAACATGACTGGTAGGAAGTGTCATGTCCACTATGGAGGTCCAGAGGACAGGGACAAGGACAGGGAGTGGAGGAGCAGTCTGCAGCCTGGGGGAAGTGAGGACCACGTCCAGCCTGGAGGTTCATCACCGAGGGAACCTAACAGCAAACGGAGCTTCAGGAGTTCCTTCAGCCTCAAGGTACACACACACACACACACACACACACACACACACGCAAACGCATACACACTCACACGCACACACACACACAGACTCTGTATAGAAATGTTGACCTAAGGAGCTCCATCCATCCATCACTTCATCACTTCATTCATCCACCCATCACCTATCCATCGATCATCCATCCATCTATCCACTCAAGCATCCATCCATCATGCCATTCATCCACCCATCACCTATCCATCCATCATCCATCCATCTATCCACTCAAGCATCCATCCATCACTTCATCACTCCATCACTTCATTCATCCACCCATCACCTATGCATCCATCATCCATCCATCTATCCACTCAACCATCCATCCATCACTCCATCCATCCATCTATCGATCCATCCATCCATCGTGCATCATCACTCCATCCATCCATCCATCCATCCATCCATCCATCCATCCATCTATCCATCCAACCATCCGTTCAACCATCAATCACTCCATCCATCAATCTGTCCATCTATCCATCACCTAGCCATCCATCCATCCATCCATCCATCCATCTGCCATCATTCCATCATCCATCCATCCTTCGATCCATGTATCTGTTCATCACTCCATCATCCATGACCTATCCATCCGTGTGTGTGTGTGTGTGTGTGTGTGTGTGTGTGTGTGTGTGTGTGTGTGTGTGTGTGTGTGTGTGTGTGTGTGTGTGTGTGTGTGTGTAGGACAGTAGTATCTGGAGGATGTGTGTGAGGCCTAATGATGGACCACACAGGGATGATAGCTGTGTACAGACGGAATACAAAGACGACCACGAGGAGCGGGAAATGAATTGGTAAAAAAAATAATCAACACAGCATGTGATATTTGAAATAGTTTATCATGTGATAAATCATTAGAACAAAGATAACATATTAGCATGCAGTGGTGTCTATGGTATGGAAATTTTGGTGGGGCCACACCATACGTTTAATTTGGCAAACAAAGTTCAGTTTGCTAAGTCTAAGTTTTGCTGAACAACATAATAGTGTGTTACACAGATGAGCATAATTCTCCTCTGCACAACAGCGACATCTGGTGGGGCCGTGGGCCACTGGCCCCTAATGCAAAAATGCCACTGTTAGCATGTTAGCTTCGGTTGGTGTATTAACATTAAAAAACACATTACAAGAACACAAGCTGGAAAAGCTTCACATCCATGCCTTCAACAAAGACATTTGATGTTCCAGATTCTAAACCAGTGAAGTGTTTCTCTGCATCATCTCCTCCACAGCTTCCAGAACCCAGACGGGTTGGCTCCCTTTAATCGACACTTCCTCAGCAGCTGCTCATGGACGGATGGAGAGAGGATGAGGAGTGTTCACAATGAGGTAAACAGAGACCTATCAAGGATGTTTGTGTTTTGTGTCCATGATATGGAACTAAAACACCCACAGATCCCCATAGTCAGAGTCAATTACCACAGAAACCAGTCCAGTACTCCATCTTTACCGGGGGACATTCACATTTATTTTGTCCATTCCAGTGTTTGGCTGTAATCAGATTCTACAAACTGTGTAAGCTTGTTGTGTTTTCTGTTCTGTAGGATGTTTCTACATGTGAAGACACCCTCTTTTCACGTAGTGTGACCACAAGCACACAACATCTAGGCCCCGCCCCTCCAGCGGATTGCCGCTCACTGCCCGGATACACAGAAGAAGAGCTTCTCCTCAATAACAATCACCTCAAGGTAATCCCACCTTTTCCCGGCATTAGTTCATCTCATTATTTTTAGATTCAGACTAATCTATAGTCTAATACATATAATAAGTTATCTGTATTGTTGTTTAAAATTACTGAAACGTATCATAAATGTTGCTTTAGCCACAGAAAAGGGGTTACCAGGACAGTTCTATAGCAGGAGTATGCGCTGCTATTCAAAGGTCAAGTCGGGAACCCAAACCATAATCTTTTTCACCACTAGGTGGCACTGTAATACATGAACAAACTCTATACAGGAAACAGATTTCAACCAATATTTTGTTTAATTCAAACATCTGTTTACTGCGCTCAGATGGTTTAGGAGTTTCTCAAAGAAAACAGATTAAAAAAATTAAATCTAGTTCAATTCCTTTGAAACATCTCCTGAAACAGAATGGTCATGAGGTGTTGTTTAGTTAGACATAGACTTGAAGTCAAAGGAGTAAGTGAACAAAAAGTGACTCACTGGTAGTTGTAGTAACGGTGGGCTAACTAGTACTAACTAGTGTGTTTGTTCTGTCCTGTAGTTACCCATGCCAGAGGAGAATGAAGATCAGAATGAAGTCTCAGAAAAGACTGAAAGGACTCCAGAAGATCAGCTGGACTCTAATAGAACACGCTCCACTTCTACCAGTGAGTAGAACTGAAATAAAGGGACTCAGTGAGTCCTGATGGGTTTCACCCTGACACTTCTTCTTCTTCTTCTTCGTTTTGTTTAATGTCGGGTGGTGCTTAGCGTTACAGTTCCATTACCGCCACCTACTTTACTGGAGTGTGGACCAGAAAACTTAATCTATAAAAACCCTAAATCAGTAATTCTCAACTGGTGGGTCGGGACCCAAAAGTGGGTCGCGGGTCTGTACTGGATGGGTCGCGGAAAGCTGGCAGAAAATACTTAATGTCTGTCATGTTGGACTTGTCTTTTATTTTGAAAGAAACTTTTCTATTGACAGGCATGCTGTGAAAAGCATGTTGCACAGCAAAATATATAGATTTATGTTTTTAAAAAGATTATATACGCATGTTTTCAACTGCTGTCTTTGAAAAAAAAAACAAAATTTGGTTAGTTGAATGCAAAAAAAAAAGGGGGTCGCGATTTGATGACCGAGGCAAAATGTGGGTCCCAGGGTGAGACGAGTTCAGAACCCCTGCCCTAAATTATTTTCATTAACTCATTTTCTTTTGAAAAATTTAAACAGTGCTTGATATTTCCCTACCTCAATGTCAAGTATATTGTTAATATTAAATAGTCTCGTCCCATAATTCTTTAGTTCCTTCTGAAGTCTTTCTCTCTGGAGGTTGAACTTCATTTAAACATGTTCAAAGGTTTCTTCTGACCCACAGTCACTAAGTCCTGTTATATGTTTCCCATTAGGTGGGTTGCCTTATTTAAACCAGTGTGTCTTCACCTCAGTCTGGATCTCTGGAGCTTCTTCCTGCTCATTCCATTCCTCCCACTGTTTACTTTATATTACACAAGTGACATCCTTTAGTTCCTTCATCTCAATACTCCTGCCAGCTATACCATCTTGTTTCTTGTAATACCTCTATGAGCTGGGATCCACACAAACTTAACTTTGTGCTGCATATATTGTAGTCTGAAGAATAATTCATAGATTTCATTAAACATCTCTGGTCTGTTTTGAGATGACATGACCTGCAATGACATCTGTGATGATAATTAGTCTGAGCCTATTATGACCTTTTTAAACTGATTTTGTTCCATCCACTGCAATGCCACTACAATAACTAATATTTACATTTAAACTCGGGATGATAAAAGCAAATCCAGCACTTCCTTTCCGTTGTCACCCTGACACTGTTCACCCTCAGATGTTCATCCCTACTGGATCGGAGACCTCGAGAGCATCATCATGACTTACCCACAGCTGTACACCACCCATCCACAGGGGGGCACTGGTTTCTATGGAAACAGAAAGTCTTTGTCCCAGCAGCTGGACAGCCCACGCTCCACCACACAGGTATGGATTATTTCATCCTATTTACAGTATTTAAACAGGAAATCCCAGTGATATTAAAATACTCTTTTTCAAGAAAAACCTGTCTCCAAGATAGGCAGCAGCAAACTCACAAACACACAAACATTGGTCACAATAGAAAAAAAGTTATAAAAGCAAGTGCACGATAATATATCCTCTTAGTTTGGAATTAAAAGAGTTCAGTGAAATTACCTCGGTCAATTTCCAGTCATTTTGTAGCAATTTCTAAAATTTCAAGAGTTCTGTGAGCGGGAAGAGAAAGGATGAGCACTTCTCTCAAGAATAATTGAACAGATGTATGTAGGCAGTTGTCCCAGTGCTGCCTTGTGTATAGAAAAGTTTACCAGTGGGTGCTCCTCCTTCTGATGGACAAATCTGGACAATCCCCTGAGAACAAATCAGAGACGTAGTAACAGAGTCCATCATTTCGAGATGATAGCTATCTATCTATCTATCTATCTATCTATAAAGGCTTTCTGCACAGCATCAAGTCTTGACCCATACCAGTAAACAACTGTGTCATCAGCATATATGTGCATATTAGCATCAGATGCATTTCGACCCAGATCATTCATATAAATGATAAATAAAAGAGGACCAAGTGCAGAACCCTGTGGAACCCCTTATGAACAGAAACATTTGATTCACAGAGTTCTATTACGATCTGTGAACTAGGCAACGGAACGCTCTGAGAATCCTGAAAGAAGTCTAGATTTTACCATATCATGGTCTGCAGAGTCCAAGGCTTTGGACAAATGTATAACAAGTGATGCACACACACTGGTTCTGCTGCTCATTGTAGACAGGGATTGTTCTTAGTTCTTCTATAGCAGGCCAGAGAGTGGAACATAAGTAGAACCTGTGGATCTCATTTAAAGGCTTTCATAGAAGAAGTTAGTGAACACTGTGTGACTGTAATCAGTGTTTAGGTTACATCCACAGTGTGTGGTCACTTGATAAATATGTACACATGTTTTTTATATTAAAGTACAATAAGCAAATTCTTTCATACTTTTTTGAAACATCTGTAAAATGTAGAAATATCCAAACAAGACGTGTTTCTCTGTGGCTCCTCCTCCTTCCCTTCAGCCCATGCCTCGTGCCTCTCGCTCCCTTAGCTCCGCCCACCTCATCCACTCCTGCAGTAACGTCCAAGCCTTCATGATCTGTAACATTGTTCTGATGAAAGGTCACGGCAAGGTGAGAACTACACGTTCATTTTGGGCTCAGAACCCTTCAAACATCATAATAACAACACAAGACAATAACGACACAAAGAAACACATTTTACATCTAAAGTCAACAGCTGATCAGTTGTGGTTTTACACTCATGTAATAGTTTGAGCTCAATCTGTAACACATTGTAATGACACTTGAAAAGAAAACTATGAGTTATAGTAATAGATTACTTCAGGGATTGGATCATAAAAGGTCAATATTTAGACCATGTGGTTCCATCCAGTCTGCGTGTGTTCCCAGGGCCTGGGCTTCAGTATAGTGGGAGGGAGGGACAGCCTCTATGGACCAATGGGGATCTACGTAAAGACCATTTTCCCTGGAGGTGCCGCCGCTGCTGATGGACGCCTTCAGGAGGGTGAGTCTCAGTAAATATTAATATATGTTTCAAATCTAACTCCACAGTCTCTCCATAATACAGTGTGTCCCAGCATGAGGCAGAACTCTGTGACAGAAAACAACTTTTACATTTTCGGTGGATTAAACAGTCTTAGAATGCTAACTAGCATATAAACGGACATCCTGTTACTTGTACAGGATCAAATGTAGTAAAAATAAACCTAGTACACTATGAGATCCATCAGTGGGATGAAGAAGAGTTTATAACTTCAGACTCTCGTTTAATTTCCTTACTGTTCAGGTGATGAGATACTGGAGTTGAATGGAGAGTCTCTTCATGGTCTAACACAGGATGAAGCTCTGCTCAGGTTTAAGGTAAGGCCCCAAACTCTGACATCACCACAACAAAGAGCTCATTTTACCCTAAACCAGGGGTTCCAAAACTTCCCAGCCTCTTTTGGGTCGTGACCCCATTTTGATGTCAACCCCAAAGACAATTTTTTTTCATCTAGACTTAGTTTTTGATAGTTTGTTATACTGTATTACAAATACAGATTAGCCATGATTAGTGGCAACTTGTGCCAGCTCAGATATTTATTTATTTATTTATTACTGCATTTTATTTGAACTAGATTTATATTTTGCAATGTGAAAGTATAAAATTCATTTGTTTAAGATTGAATAATAATAATAACTAATAATTAAAAAAAAAAAGTAAACTCAGGGCAACCCCACATAGGTCCCGACCCCAAGGTTGAAAAACTTGATCTAAACGACACACACTATATTCATTCATTCATATCGTGTGCTCAGCTGCCCCTGATGGGCTCATCTGTTGAAGTTTCAGAAATGTAGGAAGTTCCTACAGTTAAAAACAGGCTTTTTACACACACTAAAAAACCCTGTGAATGTGTCGTTAGTACAAGAGAAAAAAATAGATTTTAACTGTGGAGCTCAGGTCGGACCTGAGCGAAGCATTTTAAAAGGCTTTTCTTCCATTGAAGTGTGTGATGCAGCGTGTAAACTAGTGGTCTTCAACCACTGGGTATCATTGGGTGCTGATCTGTGAACCAGGCTACGAAGTTCATTTATAAATATTTGATCTTAATTTATGTTCCAGTTATTGTGCCTCACATGCTTGGTTAGACTCTGTGAGGTTGTTTTTGTCACACTGACAGAGAAAAGCATCTCTTCACGTTGGTTGAACACCTTCTCTAACATCTCCACCTTCTTCTGTCAGCAGATCAAGAAGGGCCTCCTGACCCTGGTGGTGAGGACTGGCCTGAGACTGGGTTCCACGTGTGGTCAGCAACAGTTGGCACCACTGTGCAGGTCCCAGTCCCTCAGCTCCACCACCACCATGACCAGAACCAGTGCTGACATCACAGACTACAACTACCAGAATGCACTGAGCCTCCAGGGAGTGCCTGTGAAACCAGGAGACCGGGTAGTGATGGACATCTGCCTTCATAAAGGTATCTACACATGGAATCTCCATCATCTACACATGGAACCTCCATCATTTACTTCTGCCTGTTCTCCTCCTACCAAACGTTTCCACAGCAGATCTTTTCTGCCTGAACAACATCAAGACAGGTTTTAAAAATAGAATGATTGTCTCTACAGCCAACAGTGTTTTGTAAACTAACTTCCTGTATTATGGAGAAGATGCTAGCTAGTGGTCCACATCACTGTACCTATCAATGTGTATCAGTCACCAACCTCACCGCTAACACCACTCACTGTAGCATTTTAATAAGCCACACACTGCTATAGAGCAGGGGTTCTCATCCTTTTCAGGCCGCGACCCATAAATTTAAGGTTTCAGAGATCGGGGACCCCCACTGTACCTGAAGGTGGTTGGACACAGACATGAGCATTGACGAACAGTCATGTGGAGACAGGGTCATCTAGGGGGAATAAAGTAGAGGGCTTTTTGGGGGCAATCACTAAAGTCAGCACAATGATGGTCCATTGTTCTATGAATCTGTGATAACCACATTTATTTATTCATCTGAATAAGATCTACTGTTATTCAGGAAGTTTACTATTATTTGGGCCATAGTATATAGTCATCTTAAAGATGGAAATCCCCGTTTTAATCAGAAATAAAAATGGGTTAAAAGTGATCAAAAATGGTGGAAAAGGTAGTAAAATGGGCTTTTAAAAACCACAGAAATTGGTTAAAAGTTGCAAATTAAAGTGGGCAAAAACGGACAGAAAAAGTGGTAAAAGGGTTCAATCTTCAAAGTGTCAGTATTGGCTTAAAAGTGACAGAAATGTGGGTTGAGGCAGTGTAATTTAAAAAGTAGGAACAATTAGTTTAAACTGGCAAATGAAAAATTGTGAATGTGGTTAAACTGGCAAAAATAAGCATGAAATACGGTGAAAAGATGTTAAAAGTGACAATAATGGGTCGACATATGTGACCTTAGGTGGAAAAGTGGTGGAAAGGGTAAACACTTTATAAGTGCTGAAAATGACTTGAAGGTGGAAAAAATGTGCAGAAAAGGAACTGAAATTTGTTGGAGAATTAGCAGAAATGGGAGTAATGTAGCAAAAATGCATTAAAAGCAGCAAAAATATGGCAGGAATGAGTGATGAAAAAAAGGTTAAAATATGGCAAGTTAAGTGGAGTTGCAGAAAAAGTAAAAATAAGCACAACATGTTCAAAAAATATTCTTAGTTTCTTGAAGGCATCTGGGGACCCCCTCCCAGTGTCTCGTGACCCCAAATAGGGTTGAGAACCCCTGTTGTAGATGATTGTTTGGGTTAAATAACAGCGCTAACTAGTAGTGCTCTATCTCAGAGGCGGGTGCTGGTCTGGGCGTAGGCCTGTGCTGCGTCCCCTCAGGTGAAGGCTGTCCTAGGATCTACATCCACTCCCTCTCTCCTGGATCTGTGGCTCACATGGACGGAAGACTCAGGTGAGAAAATTCCTCCATCACTGATTATAATCACCTGTTTATTACCTGTTTACGCCTCAGACTGCTGCTGTCAGAGTATTTTAACATGTGATGGTCAGCACTAAGATAGTCAGGTGTCCTGAGCAGAGGGGGTTTACCCTGAGTCAGCTGTTATGGGCTCCAGGATGCCCCGCCCCCGTGCAGGATGAACAGGTGCATAAGAAGAGATGAGACATGGCTTTGGGCTATTATATGGGAATTATGAAATGTGAATGAATAGAACAATATTTTAGTTAGTTAGCTATTGTTATAGAAAACTGTATTATTATTATTATTATTATTATTATTATTATTACGTCTTACTGTAACTCCTCCCACAGTTTTCAACCACTTTGGAACAGTAAGGTATGAAAATGTGGATAATTGTGACATCTTCAACATTTTCAGTTATTCCACCTTTTTTTCATTTTACTATTAAATTTCCATTAATAGGGGTCCTTTAATCTTTGTCAACAGCCAATAAGGAGCCTAGGAAGGAAATGATTGCCTTTGATGTTTAGTTACATAGTTACAGTTACATAGTTACAGTTTAATAGTTATAGTTACATAGTTAAGTTACATAGCATCAATTACTTAGTTACAGTTACTTAGTTACAATTACATAATTAGTTACAGTTTTGTAGTTACAGTTACAGTTGTATGGTCAGCAGAGGGCAATGCTGGCTGCTGATTGGTGGATTTTTTATCCCCAGCAGCCCAAGGGTTGTGTTTCAGCTGTGCATCCTCACTTGTATGTTCTTCAGGAAATGCAACATTTTCTAGTTACGTCTGTGTGTCATTTCACTGGAGGTTATTTAGACTCCACCGACAGATGTTACACCTGATGTATCCCTCACTGTTCCTCTGATGTTCTTTCCTCCAGGTGTGGTGATGAGATCATGGAGATCAACCACACGCTGGTTTATAACATGGCACTGAACGACGTGTACGCGGTGCTCAGCCAGTGCACAGCCGGTCGAGTCAACATCATCATTAGCCGACATCCAGACCCCAAAGTAATGATGCTAACAGAACACTCCCACCTACTGATCAATCATCTCATGACTAACACATTCTGTCTCTACAGATTAGATGAACATGAGCAATAAGCACTAACTAATCATAATCAATGAGTATTTTCTCACAATGTACGATCATACCTACTGGAATAATAACTTTATAGAGTTTCCTTAGTGCTACGATTCTTAACAGGAACCTCTGATGGTTCACTCCGCTTTCAAAATAAAAGCATTGTTTCTGTTTGGGTTATATGTTGCGCTCACCTGGAACAAGTCACACAAAGGATTTCTTCTAACGGGGTGATATTGCCAAACAAACCACAACTAATAAAAAGAGTGTAAAACCACATCATATCAATACATTTATGTTTAAAGCCTCGTCTGATTTCAGAGACAAATAGAGCTGTGGATCGTCTGCTAAAAGCTAATGTTCCCCAGTAGAAGCAGATATAATGTAAAGAGTAATAACATACAGTAAAGAGTAAGAACGTAAAGAGTTCTCGTCCGTAAACAGCAACCTTTGATTAACTATGAGGAGAGATTATAAAGCTTTCAAACCAACCTTTAATCCCAGTAAGACTTCCTAGTATGAGCAGCAGTAAAGTGTCATCAGCTGAGATTAAAGAGGGATAGAATAACCTCATTGGTTACTGTCTAAAAGACTGACTCCGCCCCCTGTGTGCTGCAGGTCTCAGAGCAGCAGCTGAATGAAGCCATCACTGAAGCTATGGAGAACAGCAAGATGAGGAGAGACAAGAGCCAGTGGAGCATCGACGGTAACAACCAATCAGCTGCTTTCACACACTCACTCACAGGAAGTAGCATTTCATCATTTCCTTTTTTCACTGCCTTTTTTCTTCTTTATTTTCTCCTTTTCTTTTTTTGTGTTTTCTCTCACTCTCTTTTTCTTTCTTTTTGCTTCATTTCTTTTTTTCTTACTAGTGCTGTGCCTGTAGGAAGTCTGTATTCATACATGCATTAGCAATCTATCTAGGCTCCGCCCCCGGTGAACAATTTTATGAAATAATTCATTAACGGTATCATTGCAGTCTAAACAAATCTGACGTTGCACACCCTTGAAACATGCAGCAGCCATGCGCATGTTCCGCAAACAACAGTCACTGTTGAGGTAGGACTGATTACATCATCTCTGTGGAAGTAGGACCAATGTTCCAATGTTTTATTGTTCTAATATTCCAATGTAATGTAATGTAAATGGGTGGGGCATGAGGGTGGGCTCTCCAGTGATTGGCTCTGGTGCGCACGTGGCTACGTGTGCAGTGATTGGCTGGTAGGACCAGTGTTCCAATGTTTTAACTGATGACATCATCACTGTAGAGCTAGGACTGATGACAATATCAGACAATATGACATCCGTCGACTCAAGGGGTGGGGCGTCCAAACAAATCTGACGTTGCACACCCTTAAACCAAGCAGCAGCCATGTTGAAAGTCTCAGGTCAGTCTGATCCTGATCTGCTGAGATATTTGAGGAACACACACACACAGACAGACAGACAGAGCTTTCTTTTCTTTTCTTGCTCTTCCTTTTTCTTCACCCTTCTTCCTTTCTTTCTCTTTTTTTCTTATTTTCTTATCTCTTGTCTTCTGTTCTTTGCCAGTCCACAATATGTCGTCAGACCCTAATTGATTATTTATTTATGAAGTGTGATCAGAGTAAGCATAAATGATATATTTTGATCACTTCCTGTCTGTCCCAGGCTTACGCAGAGGCGAGTGTCGCTCACACAGGTGGGACAGATGTGAGCGATGTGTGGAGAGGAGCTGCAGTCACTTTAATGTTGGTCGACCTCACAGAGCCATGACGCGTTCCTGCAGTGACAACAACAGTAACAGCAGGGGGCGCCATCACCACTGCCTCACTCTGAACACGCCCTCCAATGGAGTCCACAGCCAGGTGGCGCCCCCTGCTGCTCCTACACACTCAATGTTTATCAGCCTTTATTCTTGGCATCACATGAACAACTTTCCTTTGGTTTGTGTGTTGGTCTAAAGTCTGTGACAGAGACCTGGTCTGAAAACAGACTGTCAGTGCCCGTCTACCTCCATGAGGACTACGACATCCCTCATACTTCACCTACTGCCTGCTCCATGCACAGGAACCCCAAGGTCTGTGATTCTCACCGAGTCTCATTGTGGAGCTGCTCATATAACAACACACACACACACACACACATAAAACACGTGTTTAACGAGCTCTGACGATGGAGAGAGTCTGAAGGAGTGATGATGAGGTGAATGTAAACCAGTGGTTCTCAAACTTCCTTGGGTGATTCCCACTATGAGCGATGGTGAACTATCTGCCATGTTTCAGCACCAAGGACAGCTCAAAGTCACCGCTAATTTAGCCACAATCAAAGGTCACTAAACTTTCGGAACACAAAAACCCACAACTACAAAATATCTACAAACTTTTACACCCATAACGTAAGGTCTTAACTCCTCTAATGAATCAGCAGCACAGCAGAAAATGAAAATGAAATGTGTGCTTACCAGTGTCGTTTAAAGAGAGAGAGGTACGACAACGGAAGTTCAAAATGCTTGACCGTCACGTGATTCATGAAGACTCAAACAGTTCCCAGAAGTTATTGGAATTCATTCATTCCGAGTGACATAACTGGAATTTTTGGTCATTTGTCATCAATAACTGCATTGATTTACAATATTTATACAGTACACCATCATATGTATGTGTATATAATAATAATGGCACTGGTGAAAGGAACGTGTGTATGTTTTAGTGATGGTTCTGTGTGTGTTCTTATTATGGTTCTATATTTGTTCAGTCCAGAGTCCAGGCCGGTCCTCGTCATCACTGCAGGATTCAAAACATGAGCAGGGACGAGGACCACACTGGAGGTTCCGGCAGCTCCAGTGGAGGATCACCAGTTAGAGACGAGCAAGAGGAGGAAAAGGAGGGGGAGGAAGAGGAGGAGGCTGCTCACAGCAGCTGTCAGGTGAACAGAACTGCTCGGTTCTTCTGGTTCTACTGCTCTGTTCTGTTTCCAAACCTGCTGTTATAACATCCTTTACTGCAGTGTAAAGGCAACTCGTCATCATCATGATCATCACCATTACATAATAAGAACATAACTAATGTCAAATACAATAAGTACTAAAGTGAAACATGCATAGAAACCTGTTTATCCTTCTACTGTGTCATCAATGCTCGTTTAAAGAGTTAATTCCCCTAAAGCACTTGTGTCAAACTTAAGGCCTGGGGGCCAAACCCACCCCTTTAGAGCATTCAATTAAGCCCGCAGGAGACAGTAAAAATGACAGAGAAAACATGAATTATTGTGTAAATTACCAAAAAATCCAGTATATCTTCACCAATTTAATAAAACTCCACAATATTTTAGTTGCTTGCATTTTTACATCACATGATCATTATTTTTTTTACAAATCTTGCAATTTCTCACAAACAATTGCACAAAATTCCTCTAAATTACACAGAAATCTGTAACAAAATCAACCTTTTTTTAAAGGGGATCTATCATGCTAAATCCACTTTTTTAGCCCTTAAATGCATTTTGTTGTTTATTTGGAGTCTCTAGAAGTACTGAAAAGTTTTAATTAGTTTCTTCAGGTGCTGCTGTTTTGGTTAGGGATGTCCCTATAGAACTTTTTCACTTCCGATGCGATACCGATATTACAGCCTTGAGTTTTGGTCGATACCGATATCGATCCGTTACAATATCAGCACGAATCATACATACTTTTATTACTCATTTTGTTGTGTGGAATGTTAGAAAAGGCTTGATCAAGTGATGTTACTCAAACAGAGAACAATAAGAGAGAAAAACTGACCCATTTAATATTTACCAATTGGTTACATACATTTGAACATAATATCTACAGTATTCTGCAACTGAATTTATGTCGGAGATTTTAGATGCTGTCTGATGAAATCCGGTATTGGTTTTCTGGCTGATAACGGTTTGTTCCGCGTTCTGGATTTTCTAGGTCGACTGTTACGCACTTCACGATTGTCTGTGGCTCCGGTTGAGGCTTGATTCGTCCGAAACGAGCAAACTGTTGCTTCCAAAACCTAACGTGAAGCTAAAAATTTAATCAAAATGAAATAAAAGGGATGATGGGCTTGGTTGAGCTGCGACGCCAGCGCCCCAAACTAAAGTTTTGGGATGATGCGTAATTCTTAAAGAGAGTTGAATCACACCCATTCTAGGGTGGGTTTCGTTAATTATTCAAAGACCACTTTCGTAATTGGGTGGTCTGTTTGGTGGTCTCAGCTTGTAGGCGTGTATGAGTTCATGTAGCATGAGTGGTGACGATGACAGACACACAGAGGGGAAAATCCTAGAACTAAACATAAACAATCTCAAATTGTGTTTTCAATATCATATTCTGATTATCGTTCAATTTAATACCAGACGTGGGTATGACACATAACACAGCATTGCTTCATAGTAGTTTTTTGAGTTTTAACGGGGAATTTTCTTATTATAGACCATGTTATGCTTCTTTTTACAAAATGGTTAAACAACAGATGCCTTAGCTAACATATGTGGTGTTTTCTGGACATTGTTGGACACTTTTGTACATTATACCGGTTATTAGCTTTCTGTTGATTGTAGAAATGACCTGAAAGGAGCTGCATATGACAGACAATATGTGCAATTTCAATTTCTGCATGAATCATTACAATATTGTTTCCTTTTCTGATTTTTAGCATAGTTTAGTTTACAGGATAAACTTTGTTCTCAGTCTTTCAGTTTGGAGTGAAAAGTACTAGTGTTTTTTCCACACAGCCCTGGAGGAGGCCTGGGATGTGTTTGGGGGTTACAGTGGTCACCGCAGGGGGTCAAGGATCAAAGTTTTGATGTCCTGGGAATTTACAGTATACCCAAAAGGCTTTGGTTTGAAGAAGGGGGTTAGGATGTTTGAAGAGGCCAAAAGGAATCTTATTTCACGTGGCTGGGGGTCACACTGGATACATTAACTCCTCCCTGCATGTGCTGCCCTGTCCCATTAACTCACATGTTCTCCTGAAGTTCTCCACAGCGTCTTCTAACTCCTTCCCTCTCCTTGTCTCCGTTGCAGCTCTTCAGCAACATTTTCAGAGCCTTTCAAAAGATCCTGAAATTACTCATGAGTAATGTATGTGAAGATAAGAGACATTTCCTCTGTTTTCCTTCTTATTGCATGAAGTCTGCTTTTAGCTTTGCATCTACAGTATTAGAAAAACACACGTCTACAGTAGCTTTCTGTAGTTTAAATTATTACTTTACTGAATAATTTTTCAGTTATAAAACACAGTTGCAGCATTAGTGATGTTCGTCTGAGAGCATTTAAAGTGGTGATCAGGAAGGTCGCATTTCATCTAAATTCAGTTTTTAAACAGAAAAAGAAATAACAGTCCTTCATAGAGCAGAGCATGAACATCACAGCAGCATGAACAGATGGAAAAGGCTAGTTAGCACCTGCTGTTTTTGAGTGAGAGAGCAGATTAACAGTATCCTAATGTTAGGCTGTAAACACTGAGCACAAACTGAAGGACGTGAGAGAGACAGAAACATTCACCCTGAAAACAGCATTAAAGACGCCTCCCAAAGTTTTACTTTAAAATCATATTAAATGTTCACGGTTTCACTTTAATTAGAGGCTTAAAAAGGTTTCAACATGAAGCACTTTATTTCTCCTAATTTATGCAATTGTTTCATTTAAAGATGGTTAATTGAACTTTATCAGCAGTATTTAACTTGACTAAGTACTAACTACATCTGTCTATATGTAGATTTTAGATGGAGCTCATTGGTGACTAGAGCTCCTGATGGCCTCTCACATGGTCCATGAGGGTTACCTGGTGCCCATGGGCCCCGTGTCTGTGACCCCTGCTATAAAGAATACTTTCAGTTTGATTAATACATTTACTGTAGTTTAACCAAAGCTTTTGTTGAACACAAAGAGTGTAAAAAACTTTACATTTCCTTATACCATTTATTTACTCTCACTGTTGGTTTATAACAGCAGGCTAAAATGTGCAGTTAGTTGTTAGCATTAGTTAGCTAACATTAGTTAGTTGTTAGCATTAGTTAGCTAACATTAGTTAGTTAGTTAACGTTAGTTAGCATTAGTTAGCTAACATTAGTTAGTTTGCATTAGTTAGTTAACATTAGTTAGTTAGCTAACATTAGTTAGTTAACATTAGTAAGTTAGCATTAGTTAGTTAATGTTAGTTAGCATTAGTTAGCTAACATTAGTTAGTTAATGTTTGTTAGCATTAGTTAGCTAACGCTAGTTAGCATTAGTTAGCTAACATTAGTTAGTTTGCATTAGTTAGCTAACATTAGTTAGTTAACATTAATTAGTTAGCTAACATTAGTTAGTTTGCATTAGTTAGCTAACATTAGTTAGTTAGCATTAGTTAGCTAGCATTAGTTAGTTTGCATTAGTTAGCTAACATTAGTTAGTTAACATTAGTTAGTTAGCATTAGTTAGCTAACATTAGTTAGTTAGCATTAGTTAGTTAGCATTAGTTAGTTAGCATTAGTTAGCTAACATTAGTTAGTTAGCATTAGTTAGTTAATATTAAATAGTTAGCATTAGTTAGAATTAGTTAGTGAACATTAGTTAGCATTATTTAGTTAGCTAACCCCAGTTAGTTAATATTTTATAGTTAGTATTAGTTAGTTAACATATTTAGTGAGCATTAGTTAGTTAACATTAGTTATTTAGCATTAGTTAGTTAACATTAGTTAGTTAGCAGGGCTGCCAAGTTTCAGATAATGAGAAGAGTGAGACTTTTGTGACATGATGCGTTCTGGCGGGGGAAAAAAATGTGGCCTTTTTAAAAATGGCTTTGGCTTGTTTTAACGTTGATTTCTACCTTAAGACTGATGTCCTCACCTCCATGCCAGCGGCTCTCTCTGCACTGAAATTAGAAAGGAAAACTAACAAGAATTTTGACAAAACACATTTATTTGTCAATATTTCATTTCAACCAACTATCCATCATTTAGCTGGGGACATGTCTCATATTGTAGGTGTTTGTCACAGATTTTGATGCCATGATGACAGAGGCAGGGGGCTCCCACTTAAAACACTGTGGCCCAAGGCAGTGCTACCTTTACCTCAGCTCTCCTTGTCTGCAACAGAAAGGAGGTCATTTAAAAGCTAATCATGTAAAAAAAACATTGAAACATTTTTGTTACATACTATTACATACAAAAATAATCATAAGAACAGTTCAACGAACATTAGATTAAACAAGGCATTTGTTTCATTTACTATGTATTTATGCTGATATAACCTACAAGTGCAATTCACTGACTACCAGTGTTCATAACACTGGTAGTAGCTTAATTTAAGTTAATGTCTAGCACAGACACACACAGGAGTGGGCGATATTGGGAAAAATATCATATCACAGTTTATTCTTTGTAAAATCAAGATCACAATACGATTTTTTTAATTCAAATCATTTAAACTATTTTAAAGTTAATTATTATAAAATCCAACCAATTCAATTACTTAAAATCACTGCCCAAAATAGAAAAAAGGAATAAAAGATCATTTAAGACAAGGTAATTTTCAAATATTTTTTTTAAAATGTATGTAAGCAATTTATCAAACTGGTTCCAAGTACAATTAACATCAAACAAAAGGGATCACATGTTCTTATAGTCACACACTATCTTTTTACTTTGTTTAACTAAAGTAGTGTAGCATTAGCATCACTTGCTACATAACAAGGCGGCATATCAGTCTAGTGATTTCTATTTGTTACTGAGGTAACACACTCATATTAATAAAATCCTACTTTAAGCAATGTTTGAATGCCTCATTTCACAAAGTTTAGACAATAATATCCTTTACAAGATAAAACATTACTGTTTTGGTTACACTACAACACACGCTCACACACACACACAGCAATAACAATTAGTTATTAGTTAGTTAGCATTAGTTAGTTCACATTATTTACCATTAGTTAGTTAGCATTAAGTAGTTAGCATTAATTCATTAACATTAGTTAGGTACCATTAGTTGGTTATCATTAGTTAGTTAACATTAGTTAGTTAACATTAGTTAGTTAGCATTAGTTGGTTAGCATTAGTTATGGTATATTCTTAGCCTTTTCACTTAGTTCTATTGAAAATGTAAATAAATATCACTTCCTGTTTGTCACAGGAAGCTGAAGGATTGAGAGAACAAGGCAGTCGTTCTGATGCGTCAACATTCACCGATAACCACCTGCACTCAGGTAGGAACACTGGAGACATTATGGTTTATATATGTGGTTCAGTGGTTCAGTATGTGCATGCTAAAATAAACATTTAGCAACAAACAGCGTTTAAAAAACGTATGTGAAGTTACTTTTGACCAGATTTACAGCAATATTTTACAAATATTGCTGTAAATCAATGTCAATGTTAAATCAAAACCTACATGTGAAATCAAAATCTAAATGTTAAATATTACATCTAAATCTAAATGTTAAATACTAAATCTAAAAGTTAAATATAAAATCTAAATTTAAATGTCAAACCTAAATTTAACATTTAAATGTGCGTCCGTGCGTGTGTGTGTGTGTGTGTGTGTGTGTGTGCGCGTGCGTGCGTGAGTACAGCTTCTGGATGGGTTGATGTAGTTCTTTTCATTTCATGTTAAATATTACATCTAAATCTAAATGTTAAATACTAAATCTAAAAGTTAAATATAAAATCTAAATTTAAATGTCAAACCTAAATTTAACATTTAAATGTGCGTCCGTGCGTGTGTGTGTGTGTGTGTGTGTGTGCGCGTGCGTGCGTGAGTACAGCTTCTGGATGGGTTGATGTAGTTCTTTTAATTCAAACTCATGTCATTCCAACTCATGCGCATTGGTAGAGAATGTGATGACTCATCATTGCTGTGTGTGTTTGTTCTTCTCAGTGGAAGCAGGACTTCCTGGTGCAGTCTTCTGCTCTCGTACACAGAGATCTGCTCCGAGGAGGCAGACGTACGTGGAACAGGATCAGGATCAGGATCCCTGGGTTCTCCTTGCTCAGACTTCTCTTGAAGCCCGACCTGAGATCTGCTGCCCCCCCTCTGATGCCATGAACCCACAGGAGAACTCCCTCGTCATTGACAGCTCAGTGAACTCATGTGATGCTTCAGTTCCAAAGAAGGGGCCCCCAGTAGCCCCCAAGCCTGCTTGGTTCCTCCAGAGTCTGAGGAGGATCCAGGACGAGCAGAACCAGAGGAGACAGAGGAAGAGTGAGGAGCAGCTCAGTGGGATCAGGTCTCGTATGTCCATCAAACAGAAGATCTCGTCCTTTGAGAATTTCTCCTCCAGCTCTGGCAGAGAACAGCGCAGAGAGCAGCATAGAGAGCAGCATAGAGAGCAGCACAAAGAGAATCACAGAGAGCAACATAGAGAGCAGCACAGAGAGCAACATAGAGAGCAGCACAGAGAGCAACATAGAGAGCAGCACATAGAGCAACATAGAGAGCAGCACAGAGAGCAGCACAGGAAGGAGAGACATCAGGAGATGAAGAGACAGAACTCTGCTTCACATCAGGAGGTGAAGAGAGGTCAGCGTGTGTCTGATACTGATGGATCGCTTCCATCAGCTCCAACCAATCACAGCTCGTTCTCATCAGCTTCAGCTCCGTCCACAAACGGCGTCACCCTCCCCCCTCCTACAACGGAGAACCTGGATCTCCACAGGACCTCATCATCTGATGTCCTGTCCATTCGTAGTGAAGGAGGCGATCTGTGGGGCGGGACAGAAAAGAGACAGGGGCGGAGCCAAGGGGAACTACCCAGGACCAATGGGAACAAAGCTCCTCCCACACAGAGAAAGCCCCTGGAGTCAGATGGACTAGAGACAATCATTGCCATCAGTAACCAGGTATGAATATCTGTAATAGATTATGATGTTCTGATAGAATAAGAGTTAGTATCAACATTAAGCTTTGAATGATCACTGTTTAAACATTTAAACAATAAATCTAATGAACTAAAGTGTTTGTCACCAACGTCATAAAACTACAGTTCAGTCAGCATCCCTTTAGTCAAATTGTTTTGTTTAGCATGCAGTTTAAAATTGGCAGTAAGATTCTGTTCTGGGACCTCTCTGCCATTCCAGCAGCTGTGTGGAAAGCCTGAAGCGAAGGGAGCTCCCCCTCCCTCTTCCATGAGCTACATGCAGAGGCATAAGCAGAGAGAGCGGTCAGCAGAAGCGCAGAAATTTGATGCCAACAGGAGACACTGTTTAATTAGACAGATGAGGGGGAGCTGGGGTGGGGCGGTGGGGTTGTGAGGCATTTGCAGACAAAACGTACGGAAGTAGGCGTGTTGCCATGGTTTAAATACAGCACCGTGACTAACTTTAACCAATGGGAAGCATGGAACATGATTAGCTGTATGATTAACTGAATTTAGGAAGCAGTTGTTAACAGCTACTGTCAGCTGATGGAACTGGGCTAGCTTGACTTCTGTGCGTGCCTGAACTAACGCAATAAACTAATAATCTCAAATCAAACAGTTCAACATTTGTCCATGTAGTCAACCACAGGCTGCATTAACTACGTTTACAATTTTACATGCAATAAAAGCATTTCCTATTTTTTGTTTTATTATTATTATTATTATTATTATTATTATTATTTACTATCTTTGTTTTTGTTACAGGTGTCACAGACTCTGATGACCCTCCTACCCACTTCCTGTCATCCAGACCTTCATCCTCCATCCGTGGATGACTCTTCATCAGCTGATCTTCAGGATGTGGATTCCTCCCATAGAGGGTTTTCTTTCAGGTCAGACGTGACTTTGTTATCATTATCATTCTCTGAAACAAAAAAGTGAGATGATCATCTATGACTGAGAAAAGCTTCCTGTTTGTTGAGTGGAATGTCCAAGTGGATATCCTGATGTTGGATGTGTCACACACAGTCTGGCTGCACTGAGAAACGAGGTTAAAGGGTCTCCATCATCTCCAGACCTTTCCATCCTCTCAGCTCTTCCTTCTCACTGTTTACAGAAGATGAAGCAGGAAGTCCACTCTCTGGACCAGGACACACTGAAGGTAAAACACATCAAACCCTTATTTACATCTGAAAACATATGTGCAATGAAGCTAGAGTTCCACTTATCACACTAACTTCCAGGATTTAATCAGTGTGTGCTGTCCTACGAAGCTCGCTAATTTCTTAAGGAGCTAAATCACCATGGTAACTTAGGCTGTATGCCTAACCTGGTCAGGACCAGGTTTTGTTCTGGCTAGGATCTTAGCGAGTGCAAAAGTCCCGCCTCCTGACCAATCAGTTATCTTAGATAGCAAGCTGTCCAATAAACGGTGATGTGTAAACACGTCACTGTGTGGATCTGATCTGACTGCTGACAGGAGAGAGAATATTTAGACATTGATGCAATCCTTTCATTTACCGATGAGATCCTGTAGGAAATATATAGATTTTTATCTGATGGACTAATAAAGTAAAATAAGTCAGCTGATAAAGCCTGCGTGCATCGGGCACTTTCAGACTGATAAATTAATGAATTAATTCATTTATTCAGTCATGTATTCTGGGGTAATGCAAAGAGCCTCAGTCATGTAAGATGATATAAAATATAAATATATTCCACCTTATGATTTAGGTTGATCAGCATGAACATAGCATCAGAGCCACAGACAAGTCAACAGAGAAAGTGAAAATGAACAGTGTATGTTTATTCTCAGTTTATAATCTCACTAATTGAAGTATTAACACTTGTCAATTCCTGCATTAATATTGGTCTGATTGATGTGTTTTAATTCTTCATATTTTTAAAGAATTATACTGCAATTGTGACGTAAGTTGCTCAGTCCCTCCGTGATTGTGATTGGTCTCACACTGTAATATCCACCTCCGTCACAAGAGCGCGCCGGTAACCAGACTGAAATCAACGCGCTAATTAGCTTATTGTGATCCAGATTCGTAGGAAAACTTCTGTCTGATGGACAACGTTTGGTTAGGTGAAGCCCGCTAACAGAGACAAATCCAGGATTTAATTATCTAGCTTCGTAGCATATCCCCACAGAGTTTATCTGGGAGGGAATATGGGTGAAATGTTCTTTGGAGTCACATTTGTGATGTTGTAAATACTGTAATGTAAAGGTAGCAGTAGCTAGCTTAATGTACCATGTTAGCTGTGCTGTATGAGCAGCATAGCACCTAATGTTTGTTTAACATGGGGTTGAATGACGAAGGTCTTTTTGTGGTAACGGAGTGGAATGGACAACATGTGTCCCTAATAAAAATTTCCCCCTCATAAGAGAATATTTAAATAAATGATGATCGTTTCCTTACAATATTTATACAACCTGTTCCCGTGATAGTACATTTTCACCTTATAGTACAGTCACATGTCTTTACTTTGGTATCAGATGAAAGATAATCCTTTGATGTTTCACTATTGGTGCAGTGACTCAAAACAGGTCAAATCATAACGCACTAATGTCACATTCTCTAGCTTTTAGTTTGTAGGAGGAATAACTATCAGCTGTAACATCCTGTTTCACACAGTAAGGGACTTAAGGTTTTGATCATGTTTTTTATTTCATGTACAGTAGGAAAAAGGTTAGAGATGTGCTGACTCAGTGTGTCTGTGTCCCAGAAGCTGAAAGACTTCCAGGTAGTGATTGTTCAGAAGGAGGAAGGAGTCGGGCTGGGAACAAAGATCCTTCAGTAAGATCACAATGCTCTCATGGATTGTACATTTACATGTCCACGAACACATGTGGCTGATCTCCAGTGACGTGCCGTGACCACTAAGGTTGGGTAGGCACTTTGCAAATTCAAATCAATTTTATTTGTATAAAGCAATTTCCAACAAAGTCATCTCAATGCGCTTATCAAAATATAAAATTCATAATAAGAAAGAAAAAACCCAACAAGATCCACATGCACAAGCATTTAGTCATCTAACAAAATCAACATCGTAAAACACCATTAAAGAAACATAAACAATTAAATAATATAGCCTCCATACTCTCCCAACAAGATATAGCTCATGACATGGCAGCACATCCGTTGTTTGTGTTGGAAACACAGAAACACGGAGAAAAAGACAATAACAACAACTCGGAACAGCCTCAGCGAGGAGCATCCACAAAGCCATCCTTTTGTTCCATTCACTGTGGAAAGTATGAAACATTTTCTGACCTTACCTTTGCTGAAGCTCTGGTAACTCAGGTGTTGGTCTCCCATCTTTTAAAAGCTGTCGTTTTTCCGCAAAAGAAAGTTTCTTTATCGTCTTTAGCGCTGTCATCCTGTCTGTAGTGTCATCCCGCCCACTAGCTAGAGAACGTTGCAGCAGCGGTCACATGGCATCGATTCACTAATGTACTGTGAACTTACGTATAGCATTTAGCATAGCGCGGTTACGTCCAAAGGCAACTCTCTACGCTGCCCTTGGATGGTTGTCATCTTGGGGACCTGACTGCGCATGCGCAAACACGTAAAAACACGCAATGGGAACGGAGGCAGAGAAGCAACGTGCCTTTGGGCCTTTGGGGGCGTGGCCTCCCTCTGCCTTACAGCGGAGTGAGACTGTGCAGCTGTTCCAGGAAATAGCGCTGTTTAGTAATTTGGGCTATGAAATGCACAAAATGCGGACACTTTCAAACTTATTGGTCCTGTAGGCTGTTGGAAATGGAAAAATAAATAATTTATAATTATATTATAATTAAAACAAATAATCAAAATATCAATTCCCCCTTGGGTAGGCACTGCCTACCTAGCCTACCCTGATGGCATGTCACTGCTGATCTCATCATCACACTCAGACCTCCTGTGTCATGCCACACGCTAACATTCACAGTAACACAGGGTCATTACAAGTTCGTTTTAACAATTTTACCAATTGTTCCGTGATTATTCAATAGTCACACTGTAAATCTCTAGTTTGATATGATTAAATGCTTTTTGAGATATGGACAAATTAGTAAGGGGGGTATGTGTCCTTATTTTTCTTTCATTTTCAGCCATTTTCACAACACATAGGAAACTGAAATTTGCTGTAGTAATACAGCTCCACCTACTCTCTCAGAATATACAGAGATCTGCTATACATCCAATCTGGTGAACATGCCAGCTCCTCAAAATAGTTAAAAAGTTAGTGTGTTTGGGTCTGGAACATATTTGGGCCTTCAGTAAACAACTTAGCATATGCCTCAGCTCCCTGTATCTTGATCAGCATGTACATAGACTGTTCACATCCCTAATGATTAGTCAGATACTGTATATGCGTTGGTTCTTGGGTGAAATGCTCTGAAAATCTGAAAAACATACTCTTTCACTATTTTCATTGGCCCATAACTGCATGTGAGAATATAAGAAAAAAAACAGATCTCTGTTTTAATTTATAGTATAAAGGTTACTCTTTATTGGGACATAAAACAAATTTTCTTTATGTGACTTTTTAATTTTTATTTTGGATCCCAACTTGGGTATTTCACCACTCGTGAATATTGAACATCCTTTACATGAGGCCATTGTAGCTTTGCTCTGTAGCTGTATTACTTTACCAAATTTTAGTTTCCTATGTGGTGTATTTCCTTAAGTTAGCGAGTCATCATAGACTGTTGAAAACTCACAAACCCTGAGGATAGAAGTCCTTTTGAGTGGGAGTCCTTCAACAGCCAACTTCAGCCATCAGAGCATGTCAGCACACTGTTTAAGGGAGAATAAAGGTCCCCCTTCTTCTCTGCTTCATTGTCTACTACCAAACCTCAAAGTTGGAACTGTCGCCCCCGGTGGTCACAGATCTTTTAACTGTTTTTATCCTCTTTCTGTAGATAAAAGAGGTTTACATCGACATCTTTAACTTTTCCTGTTTTTTTTAGAGCAACCAAAAGCAGCACAAGTTGTCATTGTGACTGAAAAAGCTGCTAAATTATCTACAAAGCAGGTTAAATGCTTCACTCCAGTAGAAAACAATGGGATGTTTACAGGTAGTAAGGCCATGTGACATCATCAATCACATGATTTCAAGATGGAGGAACACAGGCTCTAAAACTATAAAGTATTCCCATTTTTAAAAGTTAATAAAATTAATTTGGTGCATAATAATGTCTTTAGTTAGACATAGATGTACGAATAAGGAAATTTTGAAGGTTTTAGACCACATTTATTAAAAACAGTGGAGGATCCCTTTAATGCGAGGATGACACGTGTCCCCCAGACTGTGTGAGAACATTAACCTTCATGTTTCCTCTGCAGGAACAGACAACCTCAGGAGGAGGAAGTTGTGACACCCAGGGCCTGACTACGCCCCCGACTGTTGAATAAAGAGCTGTCCTCAAATATGAGACACTTCACCCACATTGCCTTGTATGAATGTAGTGTGTGAGTGAGTGTTAGTGGTGGTCGGAGGGGCCGATAGCGCACTATGGCAGCCTCGCATCCGTCAGTCTGCCCCAGGGCAGCTGTGGCTACAAAGGTAGCTTACGACCACTAAGTGTGGAGTGAAAGAATAATCCCTGACTTCTGTAAAAGTTCCCAGAAAATGGCTATATAAAATTGATATATTATTATTATTATTACTATGACTTCCTGTTGATCTCCTGCTGAATGAGAGCATGGACTACATACTGTCATCACTTTCTTTCTCTTTATTACAGCTCGTTTGCAAACATCAAACTATGAGTGTTTGGAAAGAGAATGAGTCGGTTTCAAATAAATTGATGTTCAAACATCAAAGGTTTTATGAGATATAAATTATGATATAAATTAATGATTGTTGGAGTCTTTTTAGTCATTGTTCCTGTCAAAGCTCCATTAATGACCCAGAGCTGAGAGTTTGTCCTCCACCCTTGTCTTGTCTGTTATGTTCAATTGACAGTAGGCGTTACACAATCAGTGAGTTTTTAAAAAAAAAGATCACTAATCACCAATCCACTCATATGAATTTAGGTTGTTTTTTTAAGGTACTGACCGAATACCAGCTGATACAGATTCACAGAAAATCAAACGGTACCATGTTTCGGGACCTAAACACAGCCTTGTGACTGTAAGGGAGTGGAAGAGTTGAAGAATTTCTATTCAGGATATGGACATAACATTTGCTGTCAGAGTGGGTGTGTGTGTGGGTGCGTGGCCCTTTAACTGCTTGACCAGTGTGTAGAGTGAGGTAGCGTTCTACCGGAGCAGATCGATTATAATGCTGTTTTTGAGTGATTGGCAAAATAACGTTGCAGCTGTCGATTTAAACCGGAGTCCAATGTCATACTCAATGACTGCTGTGAAGCAAGGGAGTTCTGTGTCCACCATCACCCTGAAACGGACAGAAGTCTCCGGTATGATACCGAAAGTAAACGGAGCGCATTGCTCCGCTAAAAAAACAAGCGCGCACACACACATTGCCCCCGCTTTCAGAGCCAGTAGACTGGGGAAGAAGTCCGGCGCTCAGCCACTCCACTCCAACCGAAAGACATTTTGGATCTGGGCGCATAGGTTTTCACCTTTGTGCACAAATACGAGTGAAATAAAATGGTGTCACATAAAGCAAACAACTCTTCGGTGTAAATGAGACAGATAAAACAACGCAATAGGAGCTTCTACAAACAGTTTAATCACGACAATAACACCATTGATCAGATAGGCAAATTAAGACATTACAGCCTATCACATTAACTGCATAAAATGAAAAATATCGGCCGATCCGATATAGTCGATCAGATCGGCGTAAAGCCTAATTGACAGGTTCTCAAAGTCTAGATCAGCTCTTCAGTTTGGGCTTCACCCCCTTTACTCCTTAAGCAGCTCCACAGCCGTCTCCTCCAGGTCGGTGGGGTGGCTTCACGTCGATCACTTAGTCTGCGACCCAGCCTACCTCAACTCTGTTCCAGGTTTTCAGAAATGACCTCCATGGCAACGCCCAGTTTGGCTGGAGGAGGAAAAAAGAGAAAGTGATGAGCAAGTTTGGGCTCAAGTATAATTAATTTCAATGATGGCGTAATTACAATTGTAATCGTAATTTTAAAAATCTGTTTCCATCATAATTGTGATTAAACTGTAATTGAGTTCAGATAATTGTAATTGCCATTAAAATTATTGAAAAATAATTGTGTTAATTTATAATTTAACACAAAGCTAAGGATCCATGTTACATTTCCATGTGCAGTTCTACACATATGTAGTTAACAATTATTGAAATATGTTTCAATAAAAATCTAGTGGTATACTGACAGAAAAAAGGCTTACACCAAAAATATTAATACCAATATTTTCATTGATTAGGAAGCCTAATAAGGTAACCAATAGTAGTAAGGAAATTAAATGATAGATAATATTTTTAGTGTATTTTACATCTGATTTAAGACATGGGTCAAAATGGCCTGTTATCATTATAGATGCTCACAGAAAACTAACAAAAGAGGAAGGTTACGACTGAGTTTCAACCTGCGCAAAATCTAATGAAGGGACTCCACAAAGAAATGACTAAAGTAGGTCTAATCCAGTGGTTCATAACCTATTTTTGGATTGTGACCCAATTTTTGATATCTAGAATTTCCAGTGAGGTGCCGTGAGCACTAGGGTTGTGTTGGCAGGGCGTTGCAAATCGAGACCACCAATGTCGACACCAATGACAATTCCATATGTTTCTGCTGGCAAGTGTTAATCTAACAAAATCAACATCGTAAAACATCATTAAAGAAACAAACAAATATTCAATAGCAGCCTCCATACTCTCCCAACAAGATATATCTCTTGACACGGCAGCGCATCCATTGTTCGTGTTGGAAACACAGAAACACAGAGAAAATTACAACAACAACAACAGCAACAACTCGGAACAGCCTCAGTGAGGCCCATCCACAAAGCCATTCCTTCTTTTTGTACCATTCACCGTGGAAACTACAAAACATTTTCTGACCTTACCTTTGCTGAAGGTCTGGTAGCCCAGGTGATGGTCTCCCATTTTTTAAAAATTGTCGTTTTTCCTCAAAAGAAAGTTTATTTATCATCTCTAGCGCTGTTATCCTGTCTGTAGTGTTATCCCACCCATCCGCTAGAGAACGTAGCAGCTGCCACGCTTTATCAATTCACTAATGCACTCTGAAGGTACGTATAGCATTTAGCATAGCGCAGTAAGTCCAAAAGCAGCGTAGAGAGCTGCCTTTTTACGTAAATAGTTTTCATCTTGGGGAACTGACTGTGCATGTGCAAACACATAAAAACACGCTATGGGAATAAAGGCAGAGCAGCAATGTGCTTTTGGGAGAGGGCGTGGCCTCCTCCGGCCTTACAGCGGCGTGAGACTGTGCAGCGTCTCTGCCGTACCAGGAAATAGCGCTGTTTAGTCATTTGGGATATGAAAAGCATAGAGGTACTGTAGGCTATCAGAGATGAAAAAATAAATCATTTACAATTATATTATAATTAAAACAAATAATCAAAAAATCAATTCACCCTTGGGTAGGTACTGCCTACCTTGCCTACCCTGACTAGACGTCACTGAGAATTTCTGGTGATAGTAAAGGCATTTTTTTTCCCCTAGAATTAGTTTTTGACAATGTTTGTTATACTGTATTACAAATACAGTGTAGTGACAAGTTGTGCCAGCTCAGGGATTTTTTTAACTCTATTTTAGTTGAACTAGATTTGCATTTGAAAAGTGAACGTATAGAATATAGTTGTTTAAGATTGTGTGTTGTTTTAATTTTTCAGACATTTTAAGCGACCCCATTTAAACTCCAGGCTACCCAACATCGTGTCTCGACCCCAAAGTTGAAAAACACTGTTCTAATCCCATATCGATTGACCAGCAGATGTCCTCAGTGAGCACTGTTTGACCAAAGTGAGTTTCTTGTAACGTCGTAAACAGTGATATCAGTGATGGTCCAGTTAGTAAATATCAAGTTAGTAAATACAGTACTACTGGTTTTATATTGTAAACTTTAATTACTAAAATGTGTGATATTCCTGAATCAAGATAGTGAATACTGCTTGTTGTAAATGTAATTACTTATTCAGCTTGAATCAAGGATAAAAATGAAATTAAAAAAATGATGCTTGTTTTAAAATATTGTGAATTAATTCACATATTTAGTGCTAATCCTATGTAAATGAGTAGATATTGTATAGCGCTTTGGAACTACTTTGTCATAAAAGCGCTATTTAAATCTAGTTCATTTTAACATTTACTATTTAGCCAGAATTGTCTAACTTTGACAATTTGGGATGCACGGTGTAATAGTGGTTAGCACGTTTGCCTCACTGCAAGAAGGTCCTGGATAGAGGAATCCAGCAGCCTATATTAACTTTGCTACGGATTTCAAACCCATCCAATGTGGCAACACGGATATCCACAACAATACGTTACAGTGAGGTCACGTGGTCAAATTTTTATACCACGCGATAGCTGTACGGCAGTTCGTGTACAGTGTACTATTTAAAAGGTTGAAACCCTGCTATTTAAAAAGAACTGGAAATTTATGTTGTGAGTGAATTCTAATTTATTTTGTTTTTTATCTTATTTTCTGTTTGTTTTTTGTTTTTTAATAGTTTTTTTAATTATTAATTTCTAATTAACAATTAAAAACACAACAAATCAGTCACATATTTCAATGTGTTCTATTAAAATTATTCAACAAACGGCGAAGTGAAGGAAGTGACGTTGTCTACGTGCATGTGTTGGAAGGATCTGAAACTATCAGGCTCGTGAAAGGATTGGGCACTGACACTTGTCATAGCAAAAGTGCATGTGGTTTATCCATTTTCCCCCCCTCCCCCCCATTTATTTCCTGTTTTTCTACTTTATCGACCAGTATATTGTTCTAGCTTATCTCTGTTTGGCGTTTGAAGACAGAGGATAAACTCTGTCCTGTTCGCGCTGGCTTTAGCTAGCCCCACAGCGCAGCTAAGCGGCTAATGGTTCAGCTGCCATGGAGTGGCTGGGTAACGGAGCTTCACACCCTGACAAGGAGTTTAATCCAACTTCTTCTGGTTTCAGCAGTGCCTGTCCTCACCAGCAGGTAACAAACGATCACTGACAGGGCCTTTTGGGGTAACATTAACTCTGCTCAAAGCAGCTAACGTGCTAAGCTTGTTTGGGATGAGTTAAAGTGAGCTCGTCCAAAAGTGACTGTTGTCACAGTCTGTTTTTATCCTCTGACTGTTCCTCTGGTACAGCATTCAGTTGTGATGATGTGATGCATCCTGTTTGGGTTCTGTCATTCATAACTGATGAGGTTCGGTTCAAATTAGCACCAATACTCCCTTAGTAGAATTAAACCATCTCGTGAGCCTTTAACTTATTGAGTCCTCATACCATAACTGGGGCTCCGTTAGTGCTGGGCGATATGGACCAAAACTCATATTTCAATATTTTTTTTCTCGAAATGGCGATATACGACATAAATCTGAATATTTTTAATTCAATAAAGTCTGACCAAAAAGACAATTCTGCGTTAAATTTCTCATGAAAAATGCCACACACAGGAACATTTATTAACAAACAGCTGCACAATATGTGCCACTATTGGCTTTTTCTCCTCCAAGGGACAGCATGTGTGAGTGAGTTTGTTTAAGGGTAGGTCTGGGTTAGGACACAATCAGCCATCCATTTAACTGTGCTTTCCATGCTGTTCTGAGAAGTAACAAAAGCAGCGACTCCTAAAACGAGTATTTTAATACAAAATAAGATGTAAAAATAAATATCTCAGAAATAAGTGAAAATTGTAAAGAAGAACACTGTTTGACTGTACTCCATGAATTATATTAAATACTTGTAATTCAAGCACACAGTACAAATCACATCATACAGTATGATGTGATTTGTACTGTGTGCTTGTATGAATAAAAACAAGTAAAAAAAAATATACTGTAGATATATCTCGATAAAGACGGTATTGTCATTTTCTATATCGCCAAAATAGAAAACTCAATATATCTTGAATCACATTAAATTGCCCAGCCCTAGGCTCCGTGGAATAATAATAGTAGTAATGGCAATTAATAAAATACTATATTACTGTTATTATTTTCCTTTGTTACAAAAGTGTATTATTTCATATGAAGACAAATGTACCAATAAAACAAACATACATTTTACATGTACAGTATATGGATAGTGGACATGACACTGTAGTATCACTGTGAACTGCGATGGTTGTCTCAATGGCTATAAAATCATGCAAAAAAGTAGGTAATTTTTTTCAAGTAATTCTGCAGATGTTTTGTTTATTGACAGTATAATAAACACATTTTACATGACTATACATGTACTTTTGCAACAATACAATGATCCTAATTAAGGCACTCAAATAATAGATCAATCTTAAGGCATTTATTGGTACAAATTAGGGATGTCCCGATACAACTTTTCCACTTACGATACGATACCGATATTGTAGCCTTACATATTGTTCAATACCGATGCGATACGATAACAGCACAAATCATACTTACTTTTATTACTTATTTTGTAGTGTGGAATGTTAGAAAAGGCTTGATTATTTAAAAAAACAGACCCATTTATTATAAACCAATGGGTTACATATAATAATGAACCTTTTAGAATAAGAATATTCTATGATTGAATAAAATAAATCAATAAAATAGAAGATATACAAAAAAATGCAAAAAACCAATAGATATATATTATATCAGAGATTTTAGATGCAGTCCGATATCAAATTGATATCGTATTGGGACACCCCTAGTACAAGTGGCAGAAAAATTGTGTTTACAATTATGAGTGAGGATTGAAAACTTTTCTACCCTGGAAAGTGGTCCCTGGATCCAAAAAGCTTGAGAAGCACTGCTCTAAATAGCTGATATAAGACTAAAAGTGATGATGATGATGATTATACAGTGAAAACAATACAAATAAAAACATCACATTAGTCATATAAATGTATGATTAGTCTTCACTTTAGACATGCTATAATTTATAGGTTTTAATATCATGTTTGTTCTTAACAGTCCCACAATGTCATTGAATTCTTTCTTTCTTTCTTTCTTTGTGTATTTAAATCATCATGACACTACAATAGAGTAGATGACTTGATTACTTTACTCTAATGCGCCAAACCTCTTTTGGACAATGAGAATCAGTCTTTTATGTTACAGGAGTAAGAATCTGGAATAATCTACCAGTACAGTTCTTATACTTTATTTGTATTTTTATTTTTCTCAAATGTTAAGTAAAATTCTAAGTTTAATAATGTGTTAAGTAGGGCTGCAACAAACGATTATTTTAGTAATCGATTAATCTAACTTTTTATAATCGATTAATCGGATTAACGAGGAACATTTTTAAAAATGTGAATCTTTATTTAACATCACAGTTAAAAAAGACAACAGTACAAAAAGTGCACATGTTCTCATTTGAAATGTCCCAGAGCTGATTAGATATCACATCATAAATAATAAAAAAAAAAAGTTTTAAAGAAGTGCATAAAAAATAGGTATTTGTTGCTTAAAGGGACCTGAGATTTTAGAGCAATAACAACAAACATTAAATCCAAATCAAAAACTGTTACCAGGACTTGTTTTATAAACTAAACTTCGCAATGAGGTACATAACAGAACATTAGTTTAAAATTTAAAAAAAAAAAAAAATAGTACAAAAACTGCATAGCATGTTCTTAGTTGGAAATGTCCCAGAGCTGATAAGATATAAAATCATAAATAATAAAACAGTTTTGAATGGCTTTGCTTTATCAAACATCTGTAATAACATAAACACACAAATAAATGCTATATATAAAAAAGGTTTTAATAAGTGCATAAAAAAAGAGGTATTTTTGTTGCATAAAGGGACCTGAGATTTAAGAGCAATAACAAATGAACATTAAATCCAAATCAAAAACTTTTACCAAGACTTGTTTCATATAACATCTCTAAACTTAAGATGTGTAAAATATGTAACGATAATTGGACAATACAATGACACACAGACTCGTCCCACACATTATCACTTACAGGTGAAGGTTGTCCTGCTTGACATCTCTGCCTGCCAAGCCTCCTCCAGCGCACTTTGAGGCAGCTGGAACCACCTTTCACACTTAAAACCTAAAAAAGTTTCCACTCCGACTAGCCTACGTCTCAGGTACTGCATCATTGCGGTCGTACTCCCGTGCCATACCAGGTCCGACTTGCAAATCTTGGAATTTACCTGCGTCTTCTTATCGTTTAATGAAAAGTGCTCCCACACTTTTGACACTTTGTTTTTATTTTTTTTCTCTGCTTTCACCATCGTACCATGCTCCTCTTCTCCTCTCCTTCTCTTGCTCCGCGCCGTCTCCATGACGGTGACATCACAGTTCCGCGACATCGTTGCGCAACACTACGAATCGATGACGCAATTCATTGTCGATGCATTTGATAATTGATTATTATCGATTACATTGATTCGTTGTTGCAGCATTAGTGCTAAGGTGTCTTTGTCTTTCACTAATTCTTCTTAAATCCTCAATTTTTAAAGCCTCCGGTGTTGAAATTAAATAATTAAATAAATGTTAAAGGTGCAGCCCGCAACTCTCAGATCCCTCTCTCCCCCTCCCTCCCTGCTGCTCTGTTGCCCTGCCTCCAAACTTTCCAAAGTCCCTCCCTCAGAGCAGCTAACAAGCTAACGTTAGTCCAACAGCAACATCACAGTAATATAACATATTCTGTTAAAAGCATTTTACTGGAGCGCTTCTCTCTCTCAATGTGCACACACCTCAGCAGCAGCAGCAGCAACAACACAGTGTCACAACAGCCCACACGGAGCCTGCTGCATGCATTTGAGCAAACACATGCACGACAGAGTTCTCGTGTAACAATTACATATCAAACATAATGTATATCAAGCAGCAGTAATTACCTTTCAAGCAGAAAAGTCACCAATTCCATCTTCTACTCCTCCAGACCATACACTGTAAAAAAGATGGCGCTACAGCTCCGGGAAAGGGGTGGGGCCTGTGAGCAACAGCTGTCAGACAGCCCATCAAACACAATCCTGGCTCTGATTGGTTCTTTTTGCTCGGTCACTGTGCATTCTGGCAATCTGCCAAAGGCTGTAGGAGCAGCTGGAGGGACCGATACCGATATTGAGCCGATATGATAACAGCACAAATCATACATACATTTATTACTTATTTTGTAGTGTGGAATGTTAGAAAAAGCTTGATTAAGTGATGGTACTCGGACATGGAACAATAGTCAGCAGCAGTAGGTTACTTTGTTGGAGTGTGAACCACATGGATAGAAGTGTTGGAGCAGAAAATTTTATCGGAGAGCTTATTGGTGATTTTAGATGCAGGCCGATAAAATCCGATATTCGTTTTCTAGCTGATACTGGACCGATATCAATATCGGATCGGGACACCTCTAATAGTGACAGCTTTAGCAAATATGACAGAAAGTCACTTATAAGAGTTGCAGACTGCACCTTTAAGTAAATAAAAAATAGAATAAAGTAGATCATTTCTTAGTTTTATTTTTGGTTCAGCAGACAGGAGATCAAATTAGACTTGATTTGTCTCTGGCACCCAAACTATGAGTTCAATCGTCCTGCTCTCAACCCTGAGTGTGTTTATCTTCACACTGGTGGGAAAACCTCACACCCCATGTCTCAAATTCATGTTATTCCCAGACATTGGCTTCATTAAGCAGTGACATTTTATTTTTAGCTCCCTGGGCTCATTCTGCACAGTTGTTTAGGATCATCATTGGTCAAGAGTTTAAAACCTATGTTTGGAGTTGGACTGTTGTTATTCACTTTCATTAGCACTGCAAAGGTGCCTCATAATATTCAGTCTGCAGAGATATGGGTGGAAATTTTGCAATATAAGACGTATTATTAATTTAAGTGTTTTTGGGTTAAAACGTAAATGCTTACAGTAATTGAAACTGTGTCCTTATAACCAAACATGGGCAACTGGGAGCCCAGGGGCCAGATGTGCCTCTGTTTAATTTGGTTCGATTCAAATTGACAACAGAATATACGATATGACCCCAAATAAACACAAACACTGCAAAACACACAGAAATAATTAAAAAAAACAAATGTATGTAGAAAGCATCATGAACAACAACATAAAGCACAAAATAGATCCATAATCACCCATAATGACAAAAAAACAAAAAAAAATATACAATATGACTCCAAAAACACACAAAGGATTGAAAAATGCACAAAACGACAATAAACATGCTCAAAATTCCAGAAAACAGACCAAATATATAAACTATTTAAAGCACAAGGAAACTAACTACTGTAATTTGTAAGTCAAAACTAGAACTGCCACTCTTCAAAAGCCCTTACAGTTGACTTATAATTATAGTAGTTTAAGAAGCTTCCTTTGACTACATGGACTGTATCTGTACTTTAGTTGCTGTGTACAAAGAGACACACTCAATCTATCTTTTTCACTTGTTTTGAAAAACAATTGGCAGCAAAAACAGTCATCTTACTAAGCAGAGAGGGAATTACAATATTTTTAACATAACTTTTTGCCAAACCCTTATGTTTAAGCTTAGTTATGTTTTTTCTGTAGAACATACTGTAAATACTGTAACATGGTTTCATTCTCAAGCATTCAACATGGAGGAATCCTTACAACCAAGATCACAATGTCATCCTTAATGTTGTTAACTTGATTTTATATTCAAGGTTTTGGTTAAAAATGTCAATATCAGAGCATGGATTTGTCTTTTGTTGGTGTTCACATCTTCATATTTAATCTAATTAATTTTTCTCTTGATGTCTTACCTCACACCAGCAACCAGCATCCCATCCTTGTCTTTCTGCATTGTGTCAAAACCAGCAGCGCTGTGTAAAGGCCTCCATCCTCTCCAGTTGGAGGTTGGCTGAGGCACAGGACCAACTATGTTCCTTAGAGGTCCACAGCTCTGAGTCAGTGGAACAGGAACATGCACGGACTCTGACGTGCCCTACAGAACTCACACACACCTTGGAGGAGTGGCGTAGGAAAGAGAGCATGCTGGGTGGTCAGGAACCAAACCGCAGCCTCGTGTTGGGAGCTGTCGGAAGCTGGGATGTTTTCGATAGGGTAAGTCTGCAAACGGCCACAAGCAGAATTGATATGAGGAGAACTTTTAAGCTGCTTTGTAAAGGTTTTTGGTCCATGTTTATTTCTGTCCAGAGTATCATCAATGTCCAAAAACAACCTGTAGAAATGGATCAGGACAAGTGCAAATCATTTCAACAAAAGTATGAACAGGAACTCAGGTATTTTGGTAAGTGTAACGCAGCATCACTATTGCCATCATTTCTCATCTGCAGATTGGGTTTGCACTGGTTGGAAATATGTGTTTGTCTGTATTACTTGAGGTGTAGTTATTTGACATCCTGCAGTAAGTATTTCACTTTTTTCAGTAATCCAGGGGCCTCATTTATTAATCTGTTCTAAATTCAAATACGAATGAAATTTAAAATGTGCATAAGTACAAAAAAAGATCTGTATTTATGAAACGTGCAAACAAGAGTCATACGAACAGCAGTCTTGATAAATCCCACCTGTTCTAAAGCACCATGCTCGTGCATATTCAGGTTTATTTGTACAGTTTACACAATCTGGATTTTTGGTCGATTACTGATAAGTGAGTTTAAAAAACGATCCGATCATATTAGTAGGGATGGATGGGTACAGAATTTGGTACTTTTTTAGGTATTTATCAATTTCATTCAGCACTATCTAGAACCAATTCACGTAAAAGGAAAGGAAAAAAAGTTCCTTTAATTGATCTTGAATTGATTTAATTGAAGTTTTCCAAAATCAATTCATAGGTGCTGAAATCAATTTTCTTTTTTAATCCAACCCCAGTCGTCTCGCACTAAGTGTGGTGTTATCAAAGTCGACAATTGTGCCTGCTCAATGCGAGAGTGCATTCAATTCAGTGCAAACATGGCAGACGAAGCTCCGCTGGGTAAGGTGCCCCATCTTAACTCAGAAGTTTGGAACCATCTTATTGATATCCAAGTGAAATTTGAAAGATCAATACTGAATCGAAATCGAATCGCGATTAATCGATTCAAAATCTTACTAATCCAAATGGTTCAGGAAAGTGGCCAGGATACACAGCTCTACTTGTGACTGTGAGGGAGTGGAAGAGTTGCCGATTTCCATGCAGGACCTGAACATAACATTGGACGCACAATCGCGCAATGAAGTCAGTAGCTATGGATTCAGTAAACATGGCGGATATTCAGCAATCAAAAGTAAGGCTCTGCTTTTTAAAATCTTGACAGGTGTAAATGTGAGCTTCACTCATAGCCCATCACATCAATTGCAAAAAGTGTAAAATATCAACCGATTTGATATAGCTGATTAGATGGATGTAAAGCCTACTTATTTGTGTTCAATGCCTCCAATTGATCATTGATGGTAGCAGCAATCCCTTTATGAATGCGTGAATGGCCTTTTTCGAGTCAAAAGGCTGAAATTGCAGTGTTTTTTTTTCTCTTTAACCCTGCGATACATATTGAAATATGAAAAAATACAGGAATTGTCACCATTTCGTGTGGGACAATTAACCTGCACTGATGTCTGCATCCATCCCACAAATTCTGAAGCTTGTTTTTGAACTTTTGGTTCAAGGAGACGTTCAGTGGTTCAGCCAGTTCAGTCATTCCACCAAAGATAGTGGTCGGTACAAAGTTCTGCCTCCGGACAGTCACTTTCGCTGGACAAATGTGTGCAAGGTTCTGGGATGTGACTATTGCGCACAAGCACATTGTGATTACGATGCCCAAATGATATATTGTGCAGTCGAGTCTCAAGTTATTAAATTCATGACTCGAGTCCACACCACTGATTTAGAGACCTAAAACACACTTTGATGATGTTTCCCAGCACATCCCCAATATCTGTCTTTCGTCTCTTATACTCCTCTATACATGGAACTACTATAAGCATTTTAATAGTGATTTGTTTTATTCTAGTAAATACATTAATACGGTTTGTCGTCGTCTTTTTTTGATTAGGTATGTTGAGAAGATGGGACGACAGTCAAAGATTTTTAGCTGACACGCCTCAGCTCATCTGTGAGGAAACCGCCAACTATTTAATTTTGTGGTGCATGAGACTACAACAAGAAGGGGTAAGTATTGTGATTATCACTTCCATCCACTGTTTCATTGACCTCAATAGAACATCACTAGTACATTAAATCTGAAGGGTAAGGTGTGAAACAGATGTTACCTATTGTGTTATTTCCCTCAGAAAGAAGCACTGATGGATCAGGTTGCACACCAAGCTGTTGTGATGCAGTTCATTTTGGAAATGGCTTCAAACTCTCAACAGGATCCTCGAGGCTGCTTCAGGCACTTTTTCCACAAAGCCAAAGTAAAACCCAACCCATTTATGAATTATTATTGAAGTCTTATTTGTGTTTGCACAAAACGACAGAACATATTTTTGACTTAAGTGTTTTTTTCTTCATCTTCTGAAGTCATGGTTTCTTTGTAATTTATGAAGGAAGGACAAGACGTCTACCTAGAGGTCTTCCATACGGAGCTTGAAGCCTTTAAACATAGAGTTAAGGAATATTCAGTGACATGTAGAAGCAATACAGCCAATGTTGAAGAGCAGAACAGTGGCACATACTGCAGACCCGACCCCAAAGAATCTACTGACTATTTTTCTCCAGTAAGTACATACTCATCTTTTCAATATTTTGCTCCGAGCTTTTTGTACGTGTTGTGTTGAACATGGAGGGTGAACATGATTGCGCGGAAGCGAAAATAAAAATGTGAAGCTGCAGAATTGGAGGTGTTAAAAATAACGAATAAAAGTAATGGATGAATTACAGCAGATAGATAGATATTCTTTATTCATCCCGTAGTGGAGCAATGTGCGTGGCTGTGACTGTGAGTGACTGATGGGTGCATGCTCGCGGCTGATCGCGTGCGTGTGGGTGAGACAGAGATCTGCGGAGGAGAGATGGACGCACGTCACTCGCTCGCTCACTCACTCACAACTGGAGCCTTTTTTTTCATCTCCGCTGTGTTTTCTGTTCACATTTACTACATTGATGATCTCTGAGTGTGTTTGCACCAGCCTTTCAGTCGTACTTTCTGGCACTAAAACTGTCACCGCAAGCAGTTCGAGATTTCCTGAATCGTATTGCTCCCCCTGCCTAAATGTATTTGCATTTCCTCCTTCCGTATTTTTGCGCCCCCTACTATGCATATTAATTATGGGGAAACTCGCTAAATGGAATGAGGGTGGATTGGGAAGTCCCTGGGCTTTGTACTCCTTATTAGCATGTGATGTAATGTTTGCATACATTTTAATACCACTAAAAATTTTGTAAATCTGCCCCAGAGAGTTGTAGAGCAAGAAGAACACATTGCAATCAAAGTTGGTTACTTTTGAACAAAATAAGAGATATACCTTGAATGGCTGGTTGCTGTTTGATCACTGCCTGCTGTTTGTTTTTGAACAAAGAGGAAACGGGGCCGTGTCCCTTCACTGGCCCCTACAACTTGAATGGCTGCTAAATAATTCACTTGCTAAAGCAAGAGATGTCCCCACTGTTTAGGAACTGTTCTTATTGATTGCTCCTGCTTTTGTAGTTTTTGAATCTTACTTCACCCAGAAATCGAGGAAACAAATATTTGATACAGATTTGTTTTAAAGCAACGAATGTTAGTGCGTGGTAATAAATCTGTACTAGGAATGTTTTTATTAGATAAAACCAACAAACCTACACACTTTTAGGAGAGTTAGGAGAACATGCAAACTCCTTGGCTCTGAGGTAGCATTTACATGTTTATCCATCACACTATAGGATAAAAAAAGATTGACTCAATAGTCGAATTCCCTGAAATATGCAACCAATGAAATTTCTCATTCTATCTTCCTCCAGCAGGTGGCAGATTTTACTGCAAAGCGACACTTTAATGCTGGACTTTGGACAAACTCGGGGTGGTTGACTAAGGACGACACTACAGAGACGGATGACATGCGCATGATGGAGACTTCTTAGTGATTACAAGATTAAACTTAGCTTTCCTTCATCCCTCACTGGAACCCTGATTTGGGCTCTTAAGGTTCTCCACTCATGGCAAATTCCTCTGGAGGATTTGGAAGCCAGACAGGAGGACAATCATCAGTCGTTCTCACTTCAAAAACTGCAGATAAAGGCAAAATATATCCCATTGATACTGTTGGTTACTGAGGTTTTGGTCTACTATAGCGCATGCTGTGCATTAAACATTATTTAACATGCTTTCAACTTTTTAAAAACAAAAAGCCATGTCAACTCGATCACATAATTACGGTAACATAAATAAGGTATTAAGAACCAACAAAAAGTATAATCTCTCTGGTTTGGTTTTAAATCTGTGGCATGATGTAGGACTTGTAACAGAGGTCACACAAATACCATTTGGGAACAGAATTATGTCGGAGTTGAGGAAGCATTGCTGACTGATCAGTGGTTCTGTATCCTGTGTGATGCAACACTTCCGAGGGCTTTGTTTGTCTGTAGAAAGCAGTGCATTTGTCAGCTGGTCCCACTGAGTGCTGGTGCTGTTTAAATGGCAAATATATGGACCCCAAGTGTGTGTGTTGGTCTGGTTCAGGCCCCAATAATTGTGAAAGAGAAACTGCAATACGATGGAAAAGAACACTTTTTTTTGTTAAATAAAAGGTGAAGTTTGGAGATATTTTAGGCTAATTCGTTGACCACCTAAAGCAGTGATGGTTTAATCAATGCTTTATTGTCATTGGTTCTTATTTCTGTGAATTTCTTTTTACAAGAAAAACAGGACAGGCTCTAACAGCAGCTGATGCTGTGTACTTTTTTTATTGTCTAACTTGGCCTGGTTGCTTTTTACCTGCTAAAGTATAATAGCGATGAGATCATATCTACGCACTCTGCATATCTGTGATGGTGGAAAACGATGTACCAGTGTCTTGCTTTTTCTGGCTAAAGGCTCAAAATGCTTCAATCAGAAGTTTGTTAAAATTCAACATTAGTACTGGAAATAGTCTTTTGTTGTAGTGCTAAATTATTTTCATTTATTGACTTTAGGGGTCTATTTGAGCAATGCCACCAACAGGTTGTCAGGACTGTGTAGAAAACATGACTAATTGTTGTATACACATGCATGCAAAATGAGAACAGGAAAAATCTCGGAAAGGGTTAAGTTTGAGGAGGTCAGTAGATCAAACACTAACTCTGACTATCTGTACCAAGTCCTGGACTGGTAGATAAGGTGGTATCTCATTGTAACCACTTTGTTCAAAGGCCTGCTACGTCATCAATATGGGTGCAACTTCCTGTGTTATAATAGCATAAGCTTAAAAAGATATAAAACAAACTACGGATGCTTTAAGTAGAACAGACAGCTCAACTTTATGAAAAATCACTTAATACAATGTAGTGCTAAATGCACAAACGTTAAGCCTTTCAAAATAAGAGCGCCATATACAGGCTATACATGTTATCAACACAATTATTTCAATGTTTTCTACAATAAATAAAAATTCACCATAACTGGGTAAATACTTAGTGGTTTGTTAGCAAGCCTGCTGCTTCTATCACAGGAAGTTTTGTCTATCATCATATATCTATAGTAGAGCCACTTGATTAGAGAGGATTGTGTGTTTGAGAAAGAAGAGAACATAGGAAAGGTTAGAGCCGGTTTGGAGTTCAATGGATTCATTTGATTCACCTTTAACAGTATTCAAACCTTTATTGAATAGTTTTTATTATTTCCATCACAAAGCTTTTATGTTTGCTGTCTCCCACTGATCCCAGAACAGACCAATGGAAGCTTAGTGTCAAGAATAGTTATCATTGCTTTAGATACGTCGGGTACAAACCGTATTTAAACGACATTGCAATGATAATGTTGGGTTTTCTAGCACATTATCTCATCACAACTAAAGTTGAGAAAGTATTCTGTCTCACTGGTTAGAGAGGTTAGATCATGACCACAATGTTTGTCAGTTACTGAATCGTAAAACCTCCAACAGATGCGCGACAGCAGTAGGAAACATAAGTGCATATTATTCACCCAATATAGTACCCCAAGTGTCCACTGAAAAATCAAACGTTCATGTTCCCATGTAAAAGGGTAACAATGCAAAACAATATTCTGTATAGACATATCCTCTGTCAATGGGTTCAATTTCCTAATGTGAATTACATCACATTTGTGAATTTCTGAATAAAATGTATCCACCTTATTCCTGGAGGAAATGCTGTAGATATAACTATAGGTATGAATTTCCTGTCTGCTTGAAGAGGTAGATGCATGTTATTATATTGGAATAACAGTAAAGGAGTTCAAGATTGTAAAGAAGGTTCTTGTTGAGATAGACTACAAGTGAAAGTTGTCAGAAAGTTGCAACTTTGGTCAAGCAATTTTCCCAGGAATCAGGTGAACAAAGTCAATATAAACAAGTAGAAATACTTATTTAGTGAAAGTAAGACGATACATATTGGAATCCTTTTGTTAATAACAAAGCAACCATAGAGTCCACTGGTTAAAAGTAGAGAACAGACATCCCAGAACATCTGTGTTACAAGGCATTTAAAATATCAACTCCCCATATCTGATTATTTTCTTGCACCTGAAGCCACGTCAACCATTTTCTTGCCCAAGTGCCGTGTGCAGACTGCTGTCCATGTTGGAGAGGCTAAAGTTTGGATTTCCAAGGAGAGAGAGAGGGAAAAAAAGGGCTGAAGTCCAGAAAAAAACTGAGACTTGTTTAATCTCTGAGAGCAGAAAGAAGCTCTCTGTGTTTAAATGTGTGCTGCACTTTATTCTTTTAAGAAGTTTCAATCGTTTGTTTTCTTCCTCTAGGTTTTTTCTTTATTTGGGAGGTCTTGTTACAGCCTGATTTAATTTTTTTGAGTTTTGACTGCTTTTTTTATGCCTGAAAGCTGCTTTGTGAACTATCATCATGGATCACTTGAACAATCTGCTCAGTGCTTGGTTACATTCAGGTGTAATAACGTCTGGTATTGGCAATAAACGTGAATAATTTGCTGTATTTCAGTTGATCTTTTGTATTTTTGTTCTGACTCAACTATGCAAATGATTTAGGCTTGGGTTTGCAAAATGTCTTGATAAAAGAAATATATTTTGCACTTACAGTAGTTGTAGGACACATCAAACTTCACATTGACACCAAATTGTGGCATGACTGTGAGTTCACTTTCTTTTCTTCTTAATCTTAAATCCAGAGTCTAGTCCTTGTACCTTAAATCACTCCAGTTGGGTGTTGTACAGGGACACCAGTATCATGTGGTGTTGAAGTCCAACACAGCATCAGCTTTGTTTGTCTGCATATGTAAACTCAAGTAATATCCCAGTATTTTGTGGCACAGAGAAGCTTTGTGAGTTCACATAGGAAAACCATCAGCTATCAGATGAGAAAAGATGAAAATTCTGATGAACTTTGAGCAAAAATGCGTCTTGGTTGATGAAGAATGTGCAAAAAATAATAAAAGTTAAAAAAGGAGACCTTTGTTTTTCCTATTTTCTTTAAAATGACTTCATACAAGTCTAGAAAAACAGCAGAGTTAAGCGTTAACCATGTGAATTACTTGTAATAATGTGCCTGTGATTAATGCACGTGTCTAAATATTTAAATACCTTAAAAAAAAAAATCTTCATCTTTTAGAGTTGAGGTAATAACTGTGGGTGGTAATCACATATATATTATTATGAAGTTCACAAAGATCGATTATTTAATTGTAAAACAAGCCAGGTGATGGCGTGGATATTTCTATTATAGAATACAATGTTGAAGGTGCTCTGAGGTGTCTGATAATTCAGCAGCTGACTGATGTTAAATTAAATGAAAGATTAACAATCGAATTGATATGGTTAATAATCAAAAATCGGTTAAATAACCGTAATCTGTCCCCAGACTGGTTCAATAGCACAATATGCAAAACGGTATCATCACCTTACACTTTCAGCACAACCAAAATAGTTAACTGCATACTTTCCCTACCTCTTTCACGGTCCCACCCAAACTCCCTCTCCCCTGTTCCTTTCCCCCTCACCGAAGTGTAACACTGCCCTTTCTTTTTATATTCTCCCTTTAATAAAGTTTTTGTTACCCTTCCTTAGGGAGGGACTGGTGATGGTCACAATTATGCAATGAAATACATGTATTTAACCAACCCTAGTAATAACCTCAAAATTCATTATAATACATAATTGAATCTGCTTTTGTCACGTTATCGAGTGTCCAACTTTTTGGAGTTGGGTTTGTGTGGGAAAAAAAAACTCTGCTTTGTTCTGGTGAAAGGGAGAAGTTTATTGTAGCACACATGAATCCCAGGTCTTTGTGACAGGTTTTTTTTTTTTTTTTTTGTAAAAAGGAGTTATGCAGTTAAAACTGTAAAAAAAAAAAAAAAAAAAACATATACAATAACATCAAACATTATGGTTGAATCTGTACAGTTTTCAAGGTTGGTTAGCATTCTGATTAGTCAAGCAAAAAAATAAAACATTACTATGCAAAACAAGGTAATGCATATTTTAAGTTCAGATTTTTCAAATGTCTTTGAAAGGCATCAAACCTGATCATATTAAGACTTGAGGTGACAAAGTGAACAATAACAGACATAGTATAAGACATGTGGCCTTTGCATTCTAAATGTTGGGGTCCGTGAACGCAGCAAAAGGCACTTGAGTGAAAAGTGAATTTACAGACATTCAAAGAGTACATTACATTTCCCTTTCCTCTATCATACAGCATAAAAGGCCGATCGCCATAAGACGAAGCTGTGCTCTCATCACAAATGATCTGTAAAGTCTAAAAGTGTGCTTGCATTTTAAGCTCAGCTAAAAATCATTGCGTGCAACACCACACGAAACGCTTAAAAATCCCACATATTCCCATACGTTACAAATGATCTCCATAATATTATCGTGATGTTATGTGACTGAATGTGTCACAGTGAGAAAGGCACGATGAAATGATGATTGTTAAAGAACTAACGTTTGACAGATTGTTCACACGCTGTAGGAATGGAGAAGCTGCATTCACCACTCGCACCTTTCTTCCACAAGGTAAACTCAGTTCGCTCACATCTGCTTTCTTACACAAAGAATACACATACACATTATGGCCACTGAAAAGCACCAATAGTATGCACCAACTTAAGAGACAACCACAGCTTGAATTGCAAAAATCATTCATGCTGATTCTGCCTGAATACACAGTGCGTCACAGTTGGAGTGCAGGACAGAAAAAGCTAGATTTAATCATTAACTATAATCACTGGTGATTTTATGGCTGATCAGTATATTAATAAAAAGTAAAGGGCTCCCCTTCAAACAGACGTGGTGTTCTGCTGACTGGACGGAGCACATGGAGTGATTCAGCTGGTAAACGTCAGGCTTGCTTTACTTTGTCTGATTTAATGTGGAGAATTTTGCATGGAGAAACGCCTCAACGTGGGGCCAGATCTTGTTTGTTTCTGTTCCTGAAAATGTCTCCAGCACTCCTTTACTCCTGGCAAGGTAGAAAACATATTCATTATCATTCTTTGGTACAGAGGTTGTTAAGACATTTGATTTTTACATTTAAAATGCACCTCATAGCAGGACAAAAAAAAAATGGTTGCACTATTTGCCATATTTTGCTGAGACAGGAGTGGTTATAACTTATGTGCGCAGTAGGTTGAGATTGCAGGCTGTGGCCGCTCTGATGCGCAACAAGAAGACCTCACTATAACAGCTTCACACACATCCAAAGAAGCTCAAACACACATCCTTGCGTTGTCCACAGTAACAGATAAAATGATATTGTTGAAAATGTAGAGAAAAATCCTACAAAAACTTAAATAAAGAGGAAAATCAATGAAGTCAGGTGGGACTTAATGTAAACACTGCACTGCTAACAACAACTTGGCATCACATCTAGCTGTACATAGCTACTGATTTCGCAAATAAACGTGCACAAAAATGTACATTTTATGTTCTGAATCTGTACATTTCCAGTACAGGTACCCTTTAAAGCAGAACTAAGCAACTTGCGCTTAGCGCTCCTACTAAAGGTCCCTTTTGGTTATGTCACTGTCGTAAAAACTCTGCACCCCCCGCCGCCTGCCCCACCCTACAGCTACATGCGCACCTTTGCTCTCCCAAGACGGAAGCAACCGATCACTGAAAAATCCTAATACAATAGTGACACGAAAGGTGCTTTCACACATTCGAGGGCAGTGCCCCCCCCAGCTGACCTACTGTGCCCCTCCACTCTTCCCACTACAGGGGGAGCTTTTTATTAACCAAAGATATCTGATTGGCTATCGCAACTGACCGCGTCCATTCACTGACAGCAGACGGGAGTCTGCTCCATAGATATAATACACTGTGGTGTAATTGTTTTACATTTGTGCTATTGAACGTACCCTAGAGCTGCTGTTAGGATCATCCAATAGAATGTGTATATGTCTATGGCCTGCTCTGTTGATTCACGTGACGTCACTCACTTTGCTGCATCACAGCAAAGCGAGAACGCTAAATTCAGATGGAGGGCAGGACGTGAAGTTTGAGAGTCTGCCGTCTGAAATAATCAAAATGCCCATGTTTTGCAGAGTTTACGGCTGCTCAAATCGTTCTAACTGAGAAAAGGGAAAGATATTTGATAGAGTACTGAAAGTTGTCATTCGCAAAGGTGAGAAATGTAAAAAGCTCACAGAACGCCGTAAAAAGTGAACTTCAAACCACTGCCGAGGGGTTTTTTGTACCCCCCGTAGTTTTCTTAATGCCCCCCATTTAATAAATAAATGAATAAATAAATAAATAAAAATAAAACATAGCAATGTGTTTATACAAGAAAGGGTTAAACCCATGTACATTTTCGATGTACAAAACAGGGGACGGGACCTAGATAAGCAAACTGCTCCTCTCGTCTCCTTTTTCGGCATGAACAAAAACAAAAAATGTAAAAAAAAGTGAATGTAACCATGTCGGAAATAAACTGAATAAATAAAAATAAATAGATACCGCCTGGTGCTGACTCTGCCTCACAGGGACTATGAGAATGATTTATTAAGGCGAAAAAGTTAGTTAGATCTGCTTTAAGGTGTGATGCTGTTAAAATGCTCGGTGAAAAAATGCATAACTTGTAAATCCATTTGATATTTAATCAATCTAAAAAAAGCCCTGGCTATGTAATAGTTGCACTAACAGAGTACGGTACATTTATAGTCAGATAAGGAGGATTTAAAACACTACCTGTAATATTCTAAGACTGGCTCTGTCTGGGTTTCGTATGACTTCAGTCTCCTTATCACAGTCTCAGGTTTGTCATCGTCCCTCTGCACCAAAGGTTCACCTGTGTTGTCATCAAAACCCTGCACAACAGAGAGAGAGAGAGAGACAAGAAGGGGTTATTAAAATTAGTCACTTTTATTCAAATTTTATTGTCATTATAGCTGTAAATTTTATTTCATTTCATTCTGGTTTTGTGTAAACATTTCTTGTTTGACCTTTGAGTATGTCTTGAATATATATATATATATTTTTTTTCATTAAGTATCCTTATTCAGATTATTATTTTATTTTTATTTCAGTGATGCTGATAAACTGTTTTAAATGTATGTTGTCTTTACATTCAAAATGCATCATCTGCTTTTTCTTTTTGAAATGTTTGTGTCACGTCAGCAGCAGCTACATTTATTTTTATTTTTTTAATGTCAGCAGCAGCTGTGTGACCACCAGGATCAGCGCTTCAGACTGATTATATATCCATCTTAAAGGGACACTCAACCCACATTACAAAGGCAGCTCAACAGAAAGGCAATTATTATTTTGAATGAAAATCTTACTAGTGGGTTTTGAAGCACTTTTAAGCTCCTGGACATGATCATTTGTATGAGACAAAGACACAGTTTAGGCCTCACAGATCAATAAATCAAAGATCATTTGCGCAAAAAAAAAAAGATAAAAAAAGGTTGAAATTGAGATAAGAATAAAGCAAAAACACTTTTCTGAATCTGTCTCCAGGAATCCACATCCCACAATGCAACGCGCAAAACTTCTGTGTTTGTGAATATAAAAACAAACATTTGAGCGGTAATTTCAATCTTTTTTCAAGCAATTGATTTTCAATGCAATAATCAATGTGGCCAATATTATGTCACACACACACACACTATTCCCTACGACACTTGTAGACGTCGGCATGTTTGACAAACAGTGGATAGTGATTGCTCAATGAAGTGCTCCATTCACGTAACTCCAACTTTTTTTATGAGGTCAAAGGCAAGAAACTGGATGATATGTAACTAAGCACTAAAACATTGAATTTAGAAGCTATTTTATTGTAGGGCAATATTGGGAGCGACATTACAAAGAGTAGCGCTGATAAGACGAAACCATGATATGTGAAGGTGTAATAGTACAGTAGGACCTTAATCCTGTCTGTCGGCCATTAATAAACTGAAACACTATACCAGGGGTCTGTAACCTTTACTCTCAAAAGAGCGATTTTGCCTCATCTCACCTGGATTAAAGTCCTTCCGGAGCCGAAAAAAATGATCTTCTCAATGAAGACAATACAGTGTATTAAATTCTATACAGTTAAATTTATATAGAATAATGTTTGATTTAATTTGATTTATTTATTTTGATCATGTAAATGGCAACCTAAAATCTGTTTAAAATAAAATAACATCGAGAAAAAACAACAAAACAATATCTCAGTTTACATGAACGACATGTTATATAAAGAAGATACATATATATTTTTAGTTCATGTATTTGAAGGGCTACAAAAAGTAACTTGAATTTGATAACACATGATCGTGTCAGTCAACACATGCTAATTGCTCATTTTTTGTCACAGCATGCATATTTAGACGGTAGTCACGGCACATTGGCGGTTAAATGAATCTGTTCCCACACAATAAAAATCACTATTTTCTTCTAAAATAGTGTTTTGTTTTTGTTGGTTTAGTTATCTTTCCGAGGATTTAAAACTTAAGGTTAGCCGCAGATGCAGGAAAGTTGATGATCTGTAGTCGTTGCAGGAGGTGAAGTAGGAAGGTGCTGAGTCATTGCACAGTGTGATTTATTTTTAGATTGGTAAATTGTTATATCATGGTTTTATTTGGTGTCAATGGCATTAATCATGAATAGACTCTGTAAGAAAATAGCAACTCTTAATTTCATTTTTTTTAAAGCTATAGGGAGCCATTCCAAAAGAGTCAAAGAGCCACATGAGGCTCCAGAGCCGCAGGTTGCAGACCCCTGCACTAGACAAAGGAAAAGGTTTTTTTTTAGCCGCTTACAGACGGTAATAGCATATATAATGAGGGAGAGCATTTACCTGTACTTTGGGTGGATTGAAATCAGTGTTGTAGACTCTTCCACTGGGGAGGTGTGTCCATCGAGAGGTCAACCTTTCTTGTATGGTCCTGAAAGGTACATCGAGGTTGATCACCGTATCTATGATGAAAGCATCATCGAGAGCCTCTGCCTGGCAGACGGTGCGAGGAAAACCTGGAAAAGTAAAGGAGAATTACGGTAATACAATAAAAGGTCAAGCTTCCTCACAAATGAATGGACATCGGAGAAATAACGGACTCACATTCTGCCGATTGATCACTCTGATGTGTTTAACAACAACAACAAAAAAACACTGAAAAAGCATTCCAATATAAAGATATTAAGTTTAGAGCTCCTACCATCCAGCAGCCAACTGTTCTGGTCCATTGTTCGTAGATGTTTCAGGATCAGACGAGAAATGACGTCGTCAGGCACCAGCTGACCTTGGTCAATGCAAGCTTTCGTCAGCAGGCCCAGTTCTGACACACACACAAAGACGGAGGGAGAGAGACACAGGAGAACTTTTATTATTACACTATATAGATAAATAAAACACTTGTGAATGCTTGAAAAAACATCTCATTCATTTCCAATTTGAATATTACAAGACAAAAAAGCTGCATTGAGCCAGTCTAATAAAGCCTGGCGCTGCTCAAGGTCCCACTATATTTTATTATCACTGACTAATGATTGAAAAACATACTAAAACATACTCAAATCAATGTGCAAGTTTTTACGCAAACTTAGGATTACTTTTGAAGACTTCTGACTCGTCATTTCCTTTTCCAATCTTTTATGTCCCGTGTACCCACTTTGCATTTTTGTCAAATCATGTGGACCCCCTCTTCATATCATAAGTACCCTCTCCATAATTTCATATGCTTTTTCATTTATGGAACAGCAGACTCTACTGAACCCCTAACTGTGTTTCAAACATTGGTTCCCTAAGGCCAAATCTACAAATTCAAAACAATACGTGGTATTTAAAGTGGAATCTATTTAAAGAAAAACAACAACAAAAAAACACTTGTATGTGATTACTTCAATAGTACGTAAATAAGGTCTCTTTGGTCAAATGTAGCCAATTATTGTCTCCTATTGTCAGAAGTATGATAAAATGGCCTCTACAGCATAAAATAATCAATGGTCATACAGCTCCAGGTGGTCACACACAGCTTCTACTCCATGGTTGAATGGGTGAACAGACCGGTGTCTGTGTTGACGGCCTGACGTCATCGTCAACAAACACTCTGATTGGCTTTCGTAACAGTCGCAGGAGTTCAATATTTTCAACTCTTGCGAATGTGCGGATATGCGTAAAATCTTGAGCGCGTTCGCACGACCAACGCACTGGAAAGATTTCCCACCTGGGACGCATCTGTCAATTGACTTTGTATGTAATCTAGACTTACGGACATTACGTGACGTATCTGGTGTGAACGCAGCATTATGCTGCAACAAAAAGTGGAACAAACTGCCAGCAGAGCTGAAATCAGCATCCAATGTGAAGATTTATAAATTAAAGTTAAAGGCACTCTTTTTCTCTGCTGTGTATAATTGAGAGAGAGAGTTTTGGTCCTGTTGTTGTTGATGTAATGTGTTTGTTGATGATTTTAAATGTTTTTTGCTGCCGATTTTAATGTTGTTATAGATGTTAAGCTGTTGAATGTTTTCTGTTGCACTTTTTGATCATGTAAAGCACATTGAGTTGCCTTGTGTATGAAATGCGCTATACAAATAAATTGGCCTTGCCTTGCCTTACCCCCTGCAATGTGCTCCTGTACCCCTAGAGGTACATGTACCCCTGTTTGGGAACCACTGCTCTACGTGTAATTGGAAGAAAAAAATTCCAGCAATACAGCAGAGGAATTTCCTAACCTAGCCTTCGCAGAAATGAGCTGACTGTGCCAAAACATTTCTTGGAAGTTCACGCAGAAGGAAACAAAGGGTAAAGCCTGAAGACTGTAGAATGTAGAATGGGCTGCTACGTTCTGCTAATCTGTATCGTAGATCTTGTTAAGGGAGCAAAGAAACGGCGGCGGGAACTGGCAAAGTGACAAAACTGGAGGTTTACTAGCAGAGAATCTGTGACCTAATAACTGCCTTGGTGAAAATATAACCACGTGCCTTTGAATTACCAGCAAATCCATGCAGGCATTAAAAAGAGTGTGATCAAGTTTTTAAGGGTAAACTGTGTTCTACCTTAGTTTAAAGTAAGTTAATCTTATCAGTGAAAGTGATTCAGTCACAGAGAAAAGGGGTCAAAAGTTAAAATTAAAGGACTTCTTCAGAAAATGCAATCAGGAAAAAACAATAAAGACTTCATTGAATCCTAATCTGCTTACAAGTGCTATGATTTGTACTAGATCAATTAATCAGTGCCACCAATTAATCGATCTGTAATTAAAGTTCCTTTTATTTTAATGTATTAGTGTTCTGCTTCTCTGTCTTGAATCATATATTGAGTATTTTAAGAATGTGTGTTCATGTACAGTATATATTCTGTATACATCAATGTTCTAATTAGGGATGTCCAGATACAACTTTTTTATTTCCGATATGATACCGATATTGCAGCCTTGCGTATCGACTGACAGCGATATTAATCTGACATCAGCATGAATCATACATTTAAACTCTTTTTTTTTTTTTTTTAATAAAAAAATAATAATTACTTATTTTGTAGTGTGGAATGCTAGAAAAGGTTTGATTAAGTGATGTCACTCAAACAGAGAACAATAGTCAGCAACAGTAGGTGTGAGAAAAACTGACCAATTTATTATTAACCAATTGGTTACATAAGTTTTAACCTTCAACATAATATCTACAGTATTCTACAATTGAATAAAATAAAGAAAAAATGAATAAAAAAAAAAAAAAAAATATCGGTCAATCCGAAAATTTTAATTTGAATCCGATATTCGTTTTCAGGCTAATATCGGCCCGATATCCAATATCAATATCGGATCGGGACACCCCTAGTTCTTATTTCATATATTGGCTGATATATATTGGTTATAAAAATCGGTTGTGTTCTAACTTGGACACTTTAATTTGGTTGCATTTAACTTTGCAATTGAAAGTAACATTTGTAGACATTACTTTCTGTAATGCCAGACTAATATAGTATCTGTATGTGTTGTGGTGTCTTATTGACTCAAGCTTGCGTGCTAACATAAGCTTTTTTTTTTTTTTTCGGTCTGTTGGTGATTTAACACCACTTTGTAACAGCAGGTTGTGTGGTGAGTCGATCGCATGAGTTCTCTTTCAAACGAAGATATTGATTTGCATTGTTGACTCATCACCACTGATCAACACAAAGAGGTAAACATAGTTGTATAGAACTTGATTTTTTTTCCTCTGTATGATTCCATCTGCAAACTGCCTAACTGTGCATGATTATATATATATTTTTATAGTGAATACATTTTTATATAATACAAGCCACTGAAATGATGCAAACGTATTGTAGACAGGTAATAAAATGTGTTCTAATACTAAAAAGATAACAAATCTACATTGTTTTATGTATGTTTAGAGTAATTTTGTGTATTTATGTAGTTTTGTGTATATTTGTTGTCTCCATGCACTTTTGACATCATTTTGCATGTTTTTGTTGTCATTGTGTTTGTTGTTTTTAGAGTAATTTTGTGTATTATATATATATATATATATATATATATATATATATATATATATATATTGTGATTTCTTGGGTGCCGATTTTAAATTGATGTTTTTATTTAAAAAGTCAATTTCAAAATTTTTTTTTTTTATATTTAATTAATATATTTGTGTATTTGTGCAATATTTCAGTGGTTGCAATGCTTTCAATGTGTTGCAATGGTTACTTGATGCACTTGATTTTATGATGGCAGTGTGTAATGCCTGCAATATTTATGTATGCACAGGCATTTTGTTTTCATATAATCTGTTCAGATCAGTGTTTAAACTGACACAATAGGAGAATTTTTTTTCTTTTCTTATTTTTGTGCATTGTCAGTAACTCAGGGTTCTTTATGCTTAATGTTTCTCACTTACAGTTGTTACAGTGCCGTCATTATGTTGTCATGGTTACTTTGAGACTTCTACACAGTAGTTTCAGTGAACAGAAACATGTTACACTTTATTTTATGATGGCAGTGTGTAACACTGCATTTTCTTTTTTTCAGTGAAAATGTGCTCAAAAAAAACCCCCACTAATAATGAATACTAAATAGGATGTTTTGATGCAAATAGTTTTGTCCTCTCAATGATCAATATCTTGTGATGAACATATACAGCAACTTGATTTTTCATCTCTACGTTTCATTTTGATATTAACTGGGTAGAATATCGCGATATATTGCGATATCGCATCGTGACCCAAGCATTGTGATATGTATCGTATTGCAACATCCTTGCCAATACTCACCCTAATAGTTGTTGTATAGAATTTGATTTTTACTGGCTAACTTTGCATGATTATATATATATTTTTAAAGTGAATAAATTTTTATATAATACAAGCCACTGAAATGTTGCAAATGTAATGTAGACAGGTAATAAAATATGTTCTAATACTAAAAAGATAACAAATCTACATGGTTTCATGTATGTTTAGAGTAATTATGTGTATTTATGTGGTTTTGTGTATATTTATTGTTTCTTTATGCACTTTTGACATCATTTTGTATGTTTTTGTGGTCATCGTGTTCTGTGATTTTAGAGTAATGTTGTGTATTTATGTGTTTTTTTGTGTCAGTGTTAAATCAGATCAGTTAAGTTTAGAAAAAAAAAAACACTTTTCCTGATGCCTGTGTTTTTATAGCTCAATACATCTGTAATAACACTTCTCATGTGGCTCCTCCTCTGAAGGATCTAAAGTTCACAGTTTACACCACCTTTACCAACACCTGATCTTCATTAAAGGTGTGACTGAACAGTATTTGGCCCTCCTTCCAAGGTCCAGGAAATGCTCAGGCAAGTGTTTGCAGTGTAAACATAAAATAGTAACTTCTTCTCTAACTAGGTCACACAGAATGTCCTTGGCTGCAGAGGGAATTCATTCTAGCTTTCTGGTTTTTCTGTGCATGGTGCATGCAGCAGCAAGATAAGGAGTGACTGTTTAAGGAGTGGTGACCTTCTCCACAGACAGCATTATTGCTGCATTTTTACCCACAGTTTGCAGCAACTTCTACTAAGTTAACAGCATATTTTACACGTGTTATTTCTTAGGTTTTATGGGTTTTTTCCCTCTCATAGACACAGACTGAATAAATACCTGAGTGGATTACTGAGCTGCTTACATGGGCATGATTATTATTATTATTATTATTATTATTTTTTTTTGTTTTTTTTTTTTTTGTTTCTTCTTACCAGTTTGTGACTTGATGTTGGCTCTCAATATGTCCCCACTGGAAAGATGTTGAAGTACAAAAGTTTTGGTGATGCGCGCAGACACAGTTCCTTTCCCCGAGCCTGGAGCTCCCATGATCACAGCACGGATAACTCTTTGGAGAACCATTGCAGCTAAAATATATATAAATAAATAAATAAATACGGAGAGAAAAAAAAAGAAAGAAAGAAAGAAAGAAAACAAGACGTCAGTCGATGTATTTGTGTCTAAAGTCTGTCGGATGCTGCTGTGGGTCCCGATCGCAGCAGGTTCGCGCTGCGACTCCTTCCTCGATCGCGACGTAACAAAAGAGTGTGCGCGTGTTTATGAGGCCAGTTCGGGATCCTCGGACTGAGACTCTGGTGTTTTCTTGAGCTGAGGAAACAGAAAAAGGAGGAGGAGGAGGAGGAGGAGAATGAGGAAGATGAGAGTTACGTGCAGAAGGAGGGACATTGGAGCTCGAGGAGGAAGGGGAGGGGTCCGAAAACAACGTGCTCCAGCAGGACCTACGCATGAGCCAAACCGTCAACGTGATGACGCAGAGGTTGGCCCCACGTACTTCTGCGTGGAGGGAACGCCTCTCTATGCGATTGGCCGCCCTGCCGCTAGGGGGTTGTGGCTGTTTGTTGTTGTTACAAATGAGCATTAAGAAGCCCTTGTTTATCTTCCGGTCACAGGAAAATGTTTCATGTTTTTTAAGCATCTTAAAATGTAATTTATTTCTGAATTATTACTTACATACTGTACCTAACCATGTGTGTGTTTTTTTTTTCGACACAAACATTAAAACAAAGGTTTCAAAACGTGCACTTTATTTTTCACAATAAACTTAGGAAACTCGAAAACAAAGTATAAAAGTGTGTCGAGCGGACTGTTCCGGTCAACATTCATCGAGTGTTTGTAACTTTGAAATTGTTCAATAAAAAATAAATAAAATTAAAAAAAAGGGGGGGGGGGGGTTATTTTATTTATTTTTATTTTTTTTTTAAATAGCATGGTCCATGACCATGCTGGCTTTTGCCATTTCACCAAACTCCTCACAGCTTAAATCTCTCCTGACAGTGTTTAGCTTAAGGTGCACGTCCTCATAAGACCCACGAGATCGATCACAGATTTTATGATTAGAGAGTGACGGAGCATGCACTCCAGGACGTGACGTCATCTGCTACTGAGCAGTGAAAATAAATGACAGACATAAAAAAAATAAAATAAAACATTTTTTTTTAAAAAATTAAAAAAAAAGTTTAACACCTGTCAGTGATTAATAAAATAGATGATATAACTCACAATTAAATAATATGTAATTTTTGAGACTTGTGAGTGTTTAATGAATAGTTTGTTGAACTCAGCACTAAATAAACAGCGAGAGCAGCAGCGGTGCTGTTGGATGTCACATCCAACAGCACCGCTGTGCACAGGAGGTGCGCGCACCTCCCGAAAAGCGATAGTGTATCCTTGTCATTTGTGACTGTCCCTGAAGCCCCTCCCTCTCTGAATATCCACAGCTTTCTCATTATTTATCTCTGATCAATGAATGGACATATTTATACTGTGCGGTAAACGCATGGTACTGATGGTTTAAACACATGGAGACTGTGATATCTCATTAAAAAATACGGTACACATTAAACATGTAATAAGACAATGATTTTATCGTCATTTGTATGGATTTAAAATCATATTAAAACATTTACCATGATATTGTGTTTTTAAAATACCGTGTTAAAGCGGCATTATATATATATATATATATATATATATATATATCCACTGTAACGCGCCACAAAAAGTTGAAACATGGCGGTGTTGACTAGAAAAGGTAGTGACAGGGGCCGAGGTTTAGAGCTGACCAATCACAGCCCGAGCCTCAGGACTTTTGGGAGGCGTACGTAAATGTGATCATGTGCCTAACCCTTACGTACGACTCATGTGATCATGTGGTATTACACATTGATCACATCAAATCTTTTTCTGTGTGTTCATACACATTATTAACATCTAATATCAGGTTGATAAATGGTAAATTAGTCTCTAATAAAATACATAAACTTATACTGTATATTGCAGTTGTCTAAAACCTAAATCAGTGATTCTCAACTGGTGGGTCGGTACCCAAAAGTGTGTCGCGGACCTGTACTGGGTCAAAAATAGGATTTGTTTCTTATTTTGAAAGAAACTTTTCTTTTGACAGGCATTCTGTGAAATGCATGTTGGACAGGAAAATATATAGATGAATTTTTTTTTTTTTAATTATTATTATTATATACATGTGTTTTCAACAGCTATTTTTGAAAAACTAAATTTGGTTGGTTGAATTCTAAAAAACAAAAGTGGGTCACGATTTAATGACTGTGGCAAAATGTGGATACCAGGGTGAGACCAGTTGAGAACCCCTGACCTAAATGTCATTCATTTGACAAGTCTTTCTATTGTATTGACAAATGTACTCACATACTTCAGCAAATAGTTAAAAAAAAAAAAAAACACTGTATTTATCCAGAAGATATTCCTTTATCTGATATAACATGGGCATGTTTGACTGTTGTTCAAACAATTTTACGTTGGTTGATTTCCTGTTATTAACACAAGAAATGACAAAAAAAAAAAAAAAACCTGACTGTAATGTAGGGTGGCAAAATTGTTTTAATAGTTCCCCTGTTGAATCAAAATCATTGGTTTTTTTGGTATTAAAAATGTACAATATTTGCAGTAAGTCAAATGTTTTTACATTTCACAATAATTTTTTATTTTTTTTTTTTGTTACTTAACCGATGAAAAATGATTAATTTGCCATAACAACTGAATTACATATCTATCAACCAGCCACACTTGATTTTTTTAATTTTTTTTATTGGTGTGCGAGATTTATTTGTTATTTGTTTACATGTAATTTGGTCTGTAACTTTAAGGAGCCCAGTTTAACCACACCCAGTGAACTAACCACGCCTACTGTTTTATTTATTTATTTTTTTAACAATGATTATAGCGTCATCTAGCGTCACTACAGCGCAAGGCGCAGGTGAAGAGTCCTCTGCTAACCACTCCTACCTCTGAATGTCTTCCTTGGCAAACACACGTGGATCTCACAGACGCTAGAAGCTAACAACAACAACATGGCCAGTGAAGGACTCTCTTACGACGGCTGCAATTTCTTCAGACAGCGGCTGGTCCTGTCCACACTGAGCGGGAAACGGGTTAAAATAAAGAACATTAGGTCCAAGGAGGACGACCCGGGACTGCGAGGTGAGCCGCAGCATCGTGTGTCGTAGCCGTTAGCATGGCGGCTAACAGGCGGCTAGCTGTTACGCAGTTGGCAGTGTGTGTTAAATCGCTGTGATGCTGCCGTAGTGAAGCAGCGCAGCAGTTTCCAAAGACCACTGTTATCTGACTATAAAAAACAAAACAAAAAGTAGGACACATTTATGTTAAGTTTGAAAGTTGCCTCAAAGTTATTCTGGCACTTGTTTAGGTTACATTGTTTACATCTACATGATACAAGTTTTATCCTAAAATTGCACAACATATGCACACATGACCCATTATTTATTTTGAACCTGGCAAAAAAAATATCACCACACGTTAACTATTTGTAACTTTTTGTATCTTTTATTTTATTTTTAAATAGGTTTAAAAAAAATTAAAAATTACATACTCGCATCTCGAATTTTCTTGTTTTCTGCAGAATTTGAGGCCAGCTTCATCAGACTTCTGGACAAAGTGACTAATGGCTCCAGAATAGAAATAAACCAAACTGGTAAGTGGTATTGTTATATAAAGTAGTTTTTTTTTTTTCTTCTTCTTCTTCTTGAAAATTGATTGCTAGCCACAATTTATTCAGACAACGTATTTTCAGGAAATGTGCTTTCCTGACATGTTTTGACTGCTAACAGTCCGTCTTCCTCAGAGGCATGTAGTGATTCAGAATCAGAATGCCTTTATTGTCATTATACAATTGTACAATGAAATTATGTGGCTGCACACAGCTAAAAAGGATGAACAACAGAAGAAGAATATAAAAAAAAGTAACTCTAGTTAAAGGGGACATATCATGCTAAATCCACTTTTTTAGCCCTTAAATGCATTTTGTTGTATATTTAGAGTGCTTAGAAGTACAGAAAAAATCAAATTAGTCTCTTCAGGTGCTCCGTAGATATCTTTATATTCTGTTTTGCTCATATTTTTCAATCTGTTTCGATTTTTCTATTCTGTATTACGTTTTTTGAACTATTACATCACAGTATTTGCAGCGGAACTGCCAAATTAGTACATCAACTCCAGGTCCAACACTTCGAGCAATCCGCCATTTTTATTTCTCGCTTTTATATTGTAGTCCAAGCTCAAGGATGCCGAAGTTACGAGAGGATAAGTCAAAATGTTCGGTTGTTGGATGTAGTAACCCACACGCTTCATTACACCGTCTCCCAGCATCAGAACATTTTCGAAGTGCCTGGTTGAGTTTTATTTTTCACGGAAATGTACCCACATCTGTGGGTAAGGTCATTTTTGTGTGCGCGAAGCACTTCAAGGATGACTGCTTCTGCAACCTCCGCCAGTATAAAGAAGGATTTGCCGAAAGACTTTGTCTGATTGAGGGGTCAATTCCTTCTATCTTTGGAGACGACGAACAGAGCACTTCGGTAAGCTGTAAATAACGCTATAAAGTGTGATGATAAGACGTCCCTATCATTGTTTTGTTAGCATTAGCAGTTGCACCATCTTCAGACTTCATATGTTTGCGCTGTGTGCTCGTTTTAGATCCTTGATGATATGGCCTACGTGATTTAATTTAAGTCTAAAGTTTTCATTAGTCATTTCATTTTACCATTTTTGTCTTTGAAAAGACTGTATTAAACAGCATTTCGTGACGTTAGCTTGGCGCTAGCGTTAGCTCGGTGCTTGTGTTAGCTCACTTGTTAGGGTTCTGCAGGTTCATCATCTTCATTTTCATCTCGCTCCACTGGGTCCGACTCTGGCTGTAACATGTAAGGCTGGATGGACAAGTCTTCTGTTGTTGACATTTTGTAAATAACCTCTGAATAAAAAGTTTATGCGCCGCTACATAGCCGTATCTCTTCTATCAAACTACAAAAATGGCCGAGCAGGGTGGAGTTGAACCGAGTGTCACCTGAAGAGGGGGCGGGATATGGAGTGTCTCATTTGCATTTAAAGAGACCGCACCAAAACGAGTTGCTCTCAGAAGCACATCAGAAAAGGGGTAGAAAAGGGGCCTGTGGAGCTATAATAATGAGGAATTCAGACCCAAGCATTGCAGTTCCGCTTTATATAGACCACAACTGTATGATTTATATGTAAAAAGGAAGGATTTAAAACCATGATATGTCCCCTTTAAGGTAAGATGGGCTATGTATGGTAGGAGTTATTTACAGGCACCATTATAGTAAATTATGAATAGATATGGCAGAAATATAAGATATAGATATTGCACAATGACAAAAATATAAATATTGCACAGTGTAAAATATAAACTATTACAGAAGAATAAGAAGATATTGCACAGAGTTCTGTCAAGGGAAAAGCATCAAAACGTCTACTGATCGCTTTCGTACAACTTTAAAATACTATGAGTTGGGACAACTTCTAAACAAATATTAGTATGTTAAAAAGAAAAATTCATAAATCCGCACAAACCTTTAAACCCAAGCAAAGGTGGTAAATACTCAATTTTTCAATATATTACATAATTAGGATTTCAAATGGTGAAGTTAATTTGTTTTTTGTTACCAAAATCAAACAAATGGTCCACATTTGATGTAGTGTGTAAATAAGTCCTATAATTGTCCTTTACTTGTTTCCATAACCACTTCCTGAGTGACAACATTAAACATGTTTTTACTCGTCACCATCATTCTGTTATTGACAACCTTTTTTTAATTTAATTTAATTTTACAAAAAAATAATTCCTGTTCAAAACATATTATGATAAAAGTCAAGAACATCAAAATTAAACACATGGAAAAATTATTACAGTTATTCAACGACGTTTCTTTCAAGTTACCAAATGATGTTCCTTACTCCAGTATAACAAATTAAGTTATTCAGATAATACAAACATGTAGGGTTTTCTTAATCCTTTCATTGATTTCACAGCCAAGGGTTGCGCTGTTGATACCAAAGCTATATCATTAAAAAAAAGGTTTATTTTTTTTATTCAGTGTACATGAAGATATTTATTTTTTGATGTTCACTTCAGGAGCATTCTTAAATGTAATATTTATAAATAAAAAAATATATAAAATCCTAGTGCCTCTTGATTTTTACTAACACTGCCTGTTGATTTCTCTTTTTGTGTTTCACACATTTATTCTGCCATGCTGGCATCACGCTCACTGTCTTTTTCTTCCCGTCTCTTCCAGGTACTGTGCTGTTCTACCAGCCTGGCCTGTTGTATGGAGGCTCTGTTGAACACGAGTGCAATCCTCAGCGCTCCATCGGATACTATCTGGAGGCTCTGCTCATGCTGGGTGCTTTCATGAAGACCCCTCTGAAGGCCACACTGAGGGGTGTCACCAATGATCGCACAGACCCAACTGTGAGAATTAGTTAGCATAGTCGCCTTTCTTTGCCTTAAACTCATTAGCAGCTAGACACAATATGCACCTGGGTTGGGGTCAATTATAATAGTAATCGCATAGTTGATAATTAATTACAGTTATGATTTAATTATCGTTGTAATTTTAAAAATATGTTGCTGTCGTAATTGTAATTAAGTCGTAATTGAGTTTAGATAATTTACTTTGTAATTGTATTTGCCATAAAAATTCTAATCAGTAAGTCAGTTTTAATTTAATGAAAACTGGGGAACAATGTTACATTTTTACACACATGTAGTTAGCAGTTATTAATTATGTTTCATATCAAGCTTTCCCACATTTTACCATTTAAAAAAAAAAATAATAATAATAAAAAATTAAATCTAGCATATACAGACAAAAAAGGCTCAGATGCCCACACCAAAAATATTAAAACCTATATTTTCCTAGATTAGGAAGCCTAACAAGGTAACCAATCGATAGGAAAGAAATTGAATAATAGATTTTTTTGTGTGTGTATTTTAGAGCTGATTTAGGACCTGTTATCGTAAGAGATGCTAGCACAAGAGGAAGGTTCACTTTTATTAGGTTATTTATTTCAGACTCGGTAATTCTGATTAATTGTAATTTAACTTTAATAATTGAGAACATAATTTGAATCGACTTTGAGGATATAAAAAAAAACAATTGTAATTGAAATATAAATCTGGTCACTGTAATCATAATTGAGTTGTAATTGTAGCTGAAAAATGTAATTGACCCAAACCCTTATATTCACACTGTGTGTGATATTTGGAGATGCATAAATGCACTAATGATATAGCTGTGTCGTTGATTGTTTTTCAAGAATTGTGTCACTTCTGACCCCATCCTGTCTGCTGCAGGTTGACCTGTTAAAGTCCACCGCCCTCCCTCTGATGAAGAAGTTTGGCATTGATGGAGAAGGCTTTGAACTGAAGGTGACGACAACAGAATATAATGTCAACAATTTTTACTCTAGGGTTCATGCAGCAAAGGTGAGTTTGTTTTAACAGTGTCTCTGTGCTGCTTCCTCAGGTGGTGAAGAGAGGAATGGCACCTGGTGGAGGGGGGGAGGTAGTGTTTACATGCCCCGTTCGCAGGACCATCAGACCCATCCAGCTTACAGATCCTGGCAAGATCAAAAGGATCAGAGGAGTGGCGTATCCTTCCCATCACATGATTTGTTTTTTGTGGTTTGAAATGAATGGAGTAGAGACTTAAATTTAGACAAATCTGCTTTAAGCACATCAGTATTAGCCATAAACAATAACATCTGTTCACAGTTTATCAATAGAAAAAGATTGGAAAAAAGAAACAAGTGAATCAGTTTTATGCTCCATAGAAACTTGATACATTTTTTTTGCCAAATGCAACTCAGAAATGAGAACGTTGGATAAATCTCAATATTTAAAGGGCTTATGTCATGTAACTTTTGGAGCTTTTAACCTTGTTAGAATGTTAATTCCTTGTCAAAAATAATACCCCCAAATTATTATTGGGCTTCCTTCCTGCATCTCTGCAATCCTCACTAATCCTGTTCGCTGAGCTGCTGCTCTGCCCTCTTTTGAAAAATGAGCGGGAAGACTTTTGTGACATCACAAAAGTCTGAACCGCCCCCTCCAGGAAGTGCCTGCCGCCCATACCTCTTGATCCTTCTCAATCTCAAACAGGCTACAGTCCAGACCATTTATGAAGCAAACAGAGTTGTGTGTAAACTTAAGGCCAAATCAATGGAGTTGAATGTTCAGCACCTTGGTAAAGACAGTAACTTAACTTAAGTTACTTTCACTGATGCATCTTTTGCTAACCTGTCAGATGGGGGTACTCAGAATGGGCACCTTCTTGTTTTAATGGGTGACAATGGGCACTTCTCTCCAATATCATGGCAGTCAAAGAGAAGAGAGTTGTCAGAAGTAGACTTGCAGGAAAAACACTAGCAATGTCTGAGGGAATTGACAATGCCATTTTTCTTTCAACATTGTTTTCTGAACTTAGTGCAGGTTATACGGATCACAGTGTGCCAATAATCTGTGTCACTGATAACTTTTCTCTTGTTGATGCACTTAAGTCCACCAAGTTTGTGACTGAAAATAGACTGCGCTTAGAAATCAGTTCTATCAAGGAACTGATCCAAACCAAAAAGGTTCAACAGGTGGTGTGGTCAGAGACCACAAAACAACTTGCAGGCTGCTTAACTAAAAAGGGAGCCTCCTCAGCTATGCTGCTTAAGGCGCTCTATGAAGGACGGTCGGACACTTGAATGTGCTCTTTTGACAAACATTTATTTTCATTAATGTTATAGTTAATATGCCCATTTTGTTAGGGTAAAAAAATAAAATAATTAATAAATACTTTTTTTTTAATATTTTATAAAGAGTGAGTTTGTTAGCTCTTGGTTTTATGTTCACCTTCCAGGCGCTACAGCTAGGGGGCTCTAGCGCTCCTTTTATTGGGCACATGTTGTACACATCCGTGTTGACTGGGAGTGGTTCTGTTGTAACTTGTACCTGGATGTGGTGGTTATGGATTTTTGTGGAAAATAAAAAAACCTATCGTGGAGTTTATCTTTGACTAGCAATCAGTGTCATAGAAGATCTGTGGATAAAGTTGTTCTGTTGTGGATGAGACCATCGATACCAAGGATTGTAGAGTTTGAAGCATTGTAGGTTCATGATAACTTCTGATACTGTCAAATATTCTGGTCCCTAGTGGTGAAATAACTGATGCATCCTTGTCTCCATTTATTTTTGTTTAATCATTATGAACTGGAATGATGTCATCAGGATCATTTAAATTAGGTTAATTTAAATTAAGTTGTTCAAAACTTAAACAAAAAACCTGCTCAGATTCAGCAAACTACTGATCCCTGAGGGGGAATTGGGTGACATTAAAACTGCTCTCATACGTCTTTATATGACACATAAATAACTAAAAAGGAGCAGTTAGAATAATCCATGTCACTACAACTTATATCTACCTTTTAGTTGTATCTTACTTTTTTGACATAAATTTTTGTTTAATTATGAGTTTTTTATTTATTAGTATTTATTTTGTTTCCTCACAGGAGTTAAAAACTAATATTTTCTGATAAAAAATTATTTTTTCTTAAAAAAAAAACAGAATTTAAAAAAATTTAAGTGGAAAACACGGAAATTTGGGAAAAAATAAAACAAATTTTGTAGGGCCCGAGAGATGGGTGAAAAATAGCATGATATAGAACCTTTAATCGTTTTCACAGTTTTACCCATTCTAAACAAGCTAATTGGTGTTGTGAAAAGTCGCTCATTATCAGATGTGTCAAAATTCAAAATAATTTTTAAGAATCTTTAGCACTCTGCAGTGTTGTTCTTTTAGTTTTGATTTTGTATTGATAGATGTTATTTATTTATTTGGATTAATGTTGATTTCATTCAGTTGACTATTTTGGTTCACAGACCTAGATGTGGACATTAAGCCCCGCCCTTAACTCTCTAAACTCAGATATTCTGCACGTGTTTCTCCTCAAATGGCAAACCGGATCGTAGATTCGGCGCGAGGAATCCTCAATCAGTTTTTACCAGATATTTACATCTACACAGACCACATGAAAGGAGCCAACTCTGGAAAGTGAGGACATCCTCACACAGATGCAAATTTTTAAACCATAAGTGCCTACTGGCTGTTGTTCTTCCACTAATGATTTGCCTCGGATGGTGACAGGTCTCCAGGTTTTGGTCTGACGCTGGTTGCAGAGACGTTGAACGGCTGCTTCCTCAGTGCAGAGATGACCTCCACGCCGCAGGGGCAGGGAGACCCCGTGTTACCAGAGGACCTCGGCAGGAACTGTGCTAAGCTGCTTTTGGAGGAGGTGCATCGAGTAAGTCACAAACTGCCCTATGGCGGTTTTAGGTTAAATACTAGATGCAAAGTATGGTTAGTTGCCTTCACCAAGAAAGTCATATTTTCACTGGCCTTTATTTATGTTTGTCTGTTAGCAGGGTTACGTAAGAAGAACTTAACAGATTACCAACATTTTCACTAAAGCTAGACCTAAGGCCATGGAAGATCCCATTACATTTAGGAGGGAATTCAGATCAGTATACTGATTCTGGATAATTAAAAAAAAATCCCTATGACTACCGGTAATCATTGGCGAAATTTGAAAATCCACATTTTGGTTCGTAATTGACTGATACTTATTAAATTTGACTGTTATATCATGTTGGTTCCACAATTACCCAACCGAGTTTTGTTCGGATCAAATCTGAATTGCGCATTTTATTGTGATTTAAAAAAAAAAAAAAAAAAAAAAAATGGGGTGCCCATACATTTAGACCTACAGTATTGTTATTAATGGTCATGGTACCATGATCAGGATCTGTAGTCCAGATAAATGCTGATATCTGACAAAAAGGATATTTGGTGCTTGGTGGAGGTTTGTGCTCTCTGACTGCTCTTAATTTGATTTCTTTCTTTTTTTTGGGTCTTGGGTAAAATATTTCTAGATGTTGGATGTAGGAAACTCCTCTGAATAAATGTATGAATGTACAAGTTAGTGTTATGATGTTCAGAGCTTCTCAGTTTGCAGCTTTGGATGGTAATGACTGCAGAGAGCCGTAGGGGTGAGAGTGATGTTACATTTGTTCTACACACCTAGCTGTGAAATTTGGCTTTTTAATGTATTTTAAACGGGTCCAGCTTAAATTGGATAATAGGGCAATTCAAAAAGAAAAACAAGAACAACCATTTGTTTATGTTGGAGTCAAGCTACCATTATCGTCAGCCATTTCCCAATTTATCTCTAGAGCAACTGTCACTGGAGGTGCCTCTTTCTTCCTGTTTTCTTTGCACTACATAACACTCAGACTTTAGCCACTGAGGCACTGTGTACTAATCAAACACACCCACAGCTACCATTTATTTGTTTTCTTAGCTACTGTGTGTAATGCTGAGCTTACACAGAGCACCGACACATTACAAATGTCAAATCTTCTTGATTTGGGAGACATTTGTGAAACTCGCAATGAATCTTCCACAAATTATATAAATGTGACCATATTTGTGGAGTGCGTAGCAGTGTGTCAACATCCATGTCGCCCCATGTTGATCCGTTTTGGCACGCAACAAAGCTTGAAAGCATTCTGAGTCTATCCTCACTTGATTTCTCATTGTTTCATGATGCTACAGCTGAACAACACGTCACAGTCCAGAATCAGACAGCAGCCGGCACTCTCCATATATGCAGCTCCTGGTGCTCCTCCTGTTTTCACATTGGGCTGTACCATTTACATGCAAACATTAGGGGCAAACAATCCCATCACAGCAGTCTGATGACCTGATGGAGGAAATGGAGCACTGTGGAGTAATGTGAACTGTCTAAGATGTGATGATGGCCATCTATAAACCTGCTCAGCAACTTTTGCAGTACTCGTGGCACTGTGTACCGTATTGTGACGATACACACTGGCACGTGCCAACGTATGACAGTGACAAAGCCTGACAATTTGCCACTGACTTGTGCCATTTCTTCGTACTGCATCGTACGTGGGGTTAAAATGTGAGGCACTCAGCCCCAAACATTTCTGGCCTTGGTAACGTGCTGGGGCTCTATGGAACTCCATTATAAGGATGTGCTCACAAGGAGCCAGTATTTGGCTGCACCATGTGAGCAGTGCTTGAGAATTAGTTTAGCTGTCAGCTACTGGGTCTGCATTCTTGGGAAATACCTGACATACATGGACGGGACACATTAGAGGCTCCTCAGCTGCCCGGCCTTGTTAGCTCACATTCCCTGCTAATCAACCTCGTCTGCAGATCCGCTGAGAGATGTTTTTGTGATTCCACTGCTGAGTTTAATCAGGAAGTTGGAAGCAGCTGTATTGGTAAAATCATCATGTGATTATTGCTCCGTCATTACACTTTTTGAGTTTTAAGAATATTATAAGTATACAGAATTACAACAAAATGAGATGTTAAAATTAAATTATACTAGTACAGTGCCCGTTGGAAGTATGTATTCATATAGTGGGAGCTTAAGTAGAGTTGTCAATTATGGCCAAATCAGTATGTGTTTGTAGGTTGGATGTACAAAGAGGTGTACATACTCTATAGTGTTATGAAGGGATATATTTGCAAGTGCAAAGTAAAATAGCGTGTGTGATTTCCCTGCTTTAATTCTATGGGACATGCGCATGATGAATTGATAAATAAAGTTTGTACCAATGCTGCGGTTTAGGTAGAATCTGATAAGACAGAAATTCGTACAAATAAAACTATTTATTTAGCATTTCGAAAAGGAATTATTTATTTTCCAAAAAAAAAAACATGATTAAAATATACATTGCAATAAATAACAGTTAACCTAATGTAACTTTACAATAATAAGCTGTTGTAGTTATATGAACAATATTTTTTTTTATCATTGGTCGATTTTTTATTTTATTTTTTTATCGATGGTCGACTTTGATGTTTTTAGCATTTTTTAAAATCAGTACAGTAATCTCTGTGCATGGCTAATCCAGCACGGGTACATCTCAGTACGTAGCAGTCACATACACGCAGACCATGTCACTGGCACTCCCGTGTGTGTGCGCACGCACTCACCTGTCCGTGGGCGCAATCTCACACACGCGCATCTACTTCGACTCGAGACCTTAGCTAGTATAATCATCATGGAGCCGGAAATAGCGAGCTCATTGTTTTAAAATGAACGTTTTGCATCACCAAATTACTCCAAAATAACAGATCCACACACTTGTGGTATTTGGAAGCCGTTGACAAAGTTTCAGGTCAAACTCATTCCGTGTTGGGGAGATATTTGCTCCACACATGCACGCACAGAAATAATTATAGAATAAAACCACTTTTCTAACTCTGGAAACATTAGTTTTGTATCACTCTGGGTCATTTATTTACTCCAACTGTGAAGGGAAAGGTGGAAGTTCAACTTAAAGTTTGAATGGTAATGTTGCGTCAGTTTTTGGCTTTAATCTGAAACCATTCACTCTCTTATTCAAATATGTGATAAGGACCATTAGTTTTCCTCTGTCAGTTTAACCCCATCAGCCATCAAACTACTGTTTAATAATTACCTTATAGCCCAGAGGGGCAACTTTTAACACAGTGACGGTCACAAAAATGTGATTGTTTGATCCAAGGGCCACCATTATCAACGTTCATGTCAGCAATTCTGAACATTGATCTGAACATTGATACAAACTAAAGGGTTTGTGTGGCTTCCTTTTTTTTGTATCTGTTTTTTGTCATTTTGTATTTTTTCTTGTGTATTTTTGTTTTCATTCTGTTTGTTTATTGTACTCATTTTTTGTTTTTGAAATTCCTTTGTGTATATTTTTAGTCATTGTGTGTATTTATGTTGTCACTTTGTATATTTCTCTCTCATGTTCTGTGTTTTTGAGTCATGTTGTGTGTTTCTGTTGTAATTTTTTGTATTTTTCTCTCATTTTGAGTGTATTTGTGGCTACTTCTGTGGATTCTTGGTGTTGTGTGTATTTTAGCGTTTTTGGTGTGTGTTTTTGGAGTAATTTTTAAAAAAAAAATAAGACAAATGGCTGCATGTGCTCCCCGGGCCTCCAGTTGCCCATTACTGCTATTTAGAAATCATATTTTAGGTAAGGGGGAATGTTGAATTTTACACCATTGATGACACAGATCAAAAATGTTACACAAATTCAGCTAATAGAGTTTTTTCGTTTTTTTCTAGCGCTTGCCAAAAAGGGAAGTATTTAGAATAAAGATTTAAATATTTTTTGTACATTATTTATGAATTAAATTTTACAGGTTTGTGCATTAAACCACAAGACTTAAGCTTAATATAGTTAGTTTTACAACTTTTTTTTAATGAACTTAGTAAGTCTGAGCATCACGTGTCATTCAGGCGATGTGACTGTTCAACATTGTTTGTTCCAACATGCCTGAAAAATCAGGAATTTACTGGTGTGTCCACAAGATGCAGCCATTTGACGATCATTTTGTGCATCTGCGTCATTAATGCCAGGGTTACGTCCAGTATGTGTGCAGTGGGTGGAAGGTTGATATCTACTGGGTGAGGTCCAGGCTGGACGAAGAAAAGCCACCTCAACAGATTCTTGCATCTGTCTTGTGTCACAGGAGCCATGTGAGTCTAGTTAGCTGGTCAGGGTATTACTGATTATCTCTGAAAGAGGAATATTGTTGGATGCAACCTCTTCATTTTTTGCAACAGACTGAAGAGCGAAAGATGTTTCCAAACTGGAGGAGTGACGGGTTGTGCCTTTCACTAAACAAGCTTTCTTTCTTTTTTTCTCCTTTTTTTTTTTGGAGCTAAAACTAAAACTACAGAAAGGCAATAGTCTTTTAGAAACTGAGATTTTCTCTACTTGAAGGAAAAATATGGAACTTCTCGGTAAAGTGAGAAAGAAGACCAAGCAATGGGACTGCTTTGCTTTTGAATTGGCCTGGATTCACATTCACGGCCACGTGCTGTGGATGCGCGAGTGTGTTTGTTTTCTGGTTAATGAGTACAGTCGTCTTGTAGTAAACCAAAAGCTTCACCATGGACATTTTGTTTTCTGGAGCAGCATCAACACTGGACAGTGGCAGATGTGAGTGCAGAGATATTCTCTTGTGTTGGATTAGCCAAAGGTTTTATTGATGTGCCAGAGTTAGATTTTTCACTTATTTTTGCTTATAAATGTAATCCAGAAACTAAAAATGAAAAGCCTTTAGTAATGTTTAAGAGAGCGTGACTATTTAGTCTGTTGTCTAAATTTTAAAATGGTTGATATACTTAAAAGATTTAAAACTTTTGTTGAATCACCAAAAGCAGAATTTGAATTTACCTTTTTGTCACTGACTAATTTGGCATAACATGGCATTGTTTATTGTCCCCCGCAACAAAATGTTAAAGGGGGATATAGGTTTGAGTTCCTTGCATCCGAGTTAATGGGGACAGCTTTTATAGAAACCGTTTAAGATAGGATAACCAAATTTGGTGTGTGGCTTCAGGGTATCAATACCTTGATGGAGTTCGAAAATGAGAAGTGCGCAATTATTTTTTTCTGGAGTTATTGCCCTTGTTCCATTTTTCTTTGCTCTGTTCGAGGTGTCTTCAAAGGGGACAGATTTTCTTAGAAACCGTTTAAGATAGTTAGTAAATTTATATTCTGATGTGATAATATTTTCTTATGTATACATCTAAGTTAGATTTAGGACATTTAGGAAAAGGTTGTGAGTTATGACAAACAATCTGGCGGATGTTGATGGCTGTCGTCTTGTTTATTTTTACGACAACGTTTAGTTCATGATTTTTATTGGAGAATTTTTTGATGTAAAATGGTTGGTTAAACTTCATCATTATTTTAATGAGATTAGATTGTAAAAAAAAAAATTGCTCATCTATTGATGCATTTTATTTTGGAGGATTGCTTTTCACTCCAAAGGTTCAAATCTTGCTTTAGCGTCTCCCTGATTCTCTAGCTAACTCTAGTGTTTACTTAGAGAGTTAATGTTTTCTTTCTTGGCTAACACTGTGTTAAACATGATTTTGTGTTGATCAGCAATCATAAAGAAGCAACCTACTGATTGTATTGTAAATACTGGATTTCCAGTGGTAAAAGTTCTCCTTCCAGTAAAAAGTAAAAGTTTATAAAATACTTCTGGGTGGATCTTGAAACATTGTTTGCATTTCTTAGCGAGTAATAACTCTGGTATGTTCTCATTTGGCTGCAGAGGATGTGGAATAGCTGAATAGCTTTAGAGGAAAAATGAGGTGATTTGATAACTGACAGTGATTCGTACACTCTAAGATCCATGTGTGGATTTGTTGTTGAAGAACCAAAACATTTCTGTTTTCCGTCCCTTGGTATTTATTTTGGATCAGGGGCTATCAGTGTTGACCTCAGGTTGTCTACACCCAATCAGACGGCTACTTTCTTTACAAACATCTCACCTCTGTGACGTCATTGGCTGTTTGTGTTGCAAACGCTCACGGCATCTCCTCTCTTACTCTCTCTAGGGCGGCTGTGTGGATTCCACCAATCAGAGCCTGGCGCTGCTCTTAATGACCCTTGGCCAACAGGATGTGTCGAAGGTTCTACTCGGACCCCTCTCGCCGTACACGTAAGTTAAAACGTCACCCAGAACTGAACGTTTACAAACATAACTGTGAGTTCACAACAACTCGCTCGACCCCTAAACCCATTCACCACTCATGTAGCAAAGCTTTCATAGACAGCAGAAAGGATTCCAAAGTTCACCTCCTGCTGGATGAACTGTTGGACAAATAAGCAACTGATGCCATTACGTTCTGAGCAGGAATGCTGAACACTTATTTACTTTGTAAAAAGCTGTTGGTGATTTTTATGGATGATCCAACAGAGTAAAATAATTAGTTAACATCCTGCAGAAAAGATAATCCAGATACAAACTACAATATTTGCGTTTCCTGAAGAAAATGCAAGTAAGGATTCAGGTGCTGGCCCGCGTCGCACTTCATTAGCTTAGCATTAGTTTTCATTGGCATAAATTTGTATTGGCATTAGTATTAGCTATTATTAGCATTGGTTAGCATTAGCATTAACCTAGCATTAGCACTAATCTAGCATGAGTGTCAGTGCCCAATCCTTTCACAGACCAGATCCTTACAACGCATGCGTGAAACACGTCTCCATCTGATCGGCGTATTTTACGACAGTTTGTGTTTTATTTAGAAGGTTGAAACCCTGCTATTTAAAAAGAATTTGAAATTTACGTTTTGAGTGAATTCTGATTTATTTTGGTTTTGGTCTTATTTTCTGTTTGGTTTTTGATTTTCAATGTTGTGTATAGTGTTTTTTTTTTTTTTTAAATTAACAATTAAAAACACCAGAAAAGTCACATATTTCAATGTGTACTATTAGAATATTTAACAAAGGTTGTATGGTCGGTTTATATTCAAATATCACAGCTCTGTCGTAAGGATTGCTAGTGAAAGAAGTGACGTAGTCCACTCGCATGCGTTGAATGGTTCTGAAACTATCAGGTCCGTGAAAGGATTGGGCACTGACAATTAGCACTAACCTAGCATTAGCATCAGCTTAACAGCAGCATTAGCCTAGCAATAGCATTAGCTTAATGTTAGCATTAACCTAATGTTAGCATTAGCACTAAACTAGCATTTGCTGAGAATTAGAATTAAGGTTGAAAAATGTTGAAATGGGTTGAAGGTATTAGCTGAACATGTTAAAGGTGGAATGGTCAAAATAGGTTGAAGAATAGCTGGGAATGAAGGGGTTGAAATTTCCAAAAGAAAAAAATTATTAAGTTTAAAAGTTACAAACTATAAAAGTACAAGCATAAATCTTACGAATGTATTGATAGCTTATTTGTCAAAATTGAACTGTTTTTTGGATTCAGCTCACAACAGGTGAATGTGTAATGCAATGTTGTGCCATGTTCATGTTTTGAATAATGTCAAAGTTTGATGTTCTTCATTAGCTGGAGTGAGCAGCCAAGCCTGAACTGTCCATTTTCAGTTATCATGGTACCGGTGCTGTGTCCCTGTTAAGTACAGTACTATGATAACTGAAGATTGGCAGTGCCATCACTATGCACTCTCGCTCACTGGCAGGTAAACAATGTCGGGAATATTTTACCAGTGTTTTGGTGGGTGGTTATTGGTTAGCTTTGAATCCATACATTTAATGTAAAAACTACTGTTAGTGTTAGCAGTAAGTTTCATCCATCCCCTTCTACTGGTTAATATTGTTTTGATCAAAAATAATGTGGTAACTGTTTTTCTTGAACTGGAAAAAAATGTCAGTCATAAATCAGTGACTTATTTACCGTAAGTTGCTTTTTTAAATAAATGTTTAAAGATTTCATTTGAAGTCATATTATGCAGTTTTGACAATGTAAAAAATATAAATACTAAATATTTTTTTATACATAATACATATTATTTAAAAGCCCACAGTGCAAAACAATATAAAACAGAATAATGTAGAAAAGAAAAAATGTTCAATCAATGTTACAAATGACATCAATGTTTGTAATTTGAGGATATTTATCCCAAATAGGAATAATTACGTGCCTGATAATTTCTAGGATTAGGAGAGTATTTTACATATTTGGATATAATATGTTTTAATCTGTAATTTAGAATCAAACTTTGTTTCTTGCCTTCCTTTTTTCTGCAGGATCGAGTTCCTCAGGCACATTAGAGATTTTTTTCAAATCATGTTCAAGATCGAGGTGCAGAAGCCTTTAGAAGACGAGAGGAAAGGAGGAGACAAAGTCCTGCTGACCGGCGTTGGTGTCGGCTACAGCAATATTAACAAGACTCTGAAATAAATATTTTTATACTGACTAATGTGTACTGGTATATTCCTACCTAAACAATGCACAATACAATCTTTCATATTGGTTTTAAATGAAATTACAATGGGCTTGAATGTTTTGTGTTGAATGAGTTGTGAGATTATGTGATGAGACATAATTTTACATTAGTCAGTGAGGGAGTCATAATATTAGAAACATATGAATTACTTAATGATTAGATCAGTAACAAGTCATTAGAGAAGAAAGTAACTGGGCTTAAAGGGCCTATGTTACCAATCTATATTAGATTAATCTCTATTAATAATATTTCCTAAGCGGAGCTGTCAGATATGCACCAATCATGATCTTCTATCAATGGGCAGGTCATTTTCTAAGATAACTGATTGGTCAGGAGGCGGGGCTTTAGCACTCGCTAAAATTCATGCCAGAGAAAAACCTGCTTGCGGACAGGTTAACTGTTCAACATTAATTGCCATAGCGATTAAGCTCCAGCGAGCTTTGTAGTCCAGCACACACTGATTAAATCCCGGAAGTTAGCGCAATAAGGGGTAATCTAGCTTTGTAACATACCTCCAAAATGCTGGGGGAAAAAAATGTAAACAATTTTCATCTTCAAAATAGTTTTATTAAACATTTGATTTGAACATGTGACGATAATGTAAATTCCTGAAATGAGGACCATTCAAAAATCAACAATTTACTTTGGTCAGTTTAGAAAAATCTTATTAACCATCAAACCGTCCCAATTCTGCCAGTTAATAGAATGACTGGTTTCTGATTTATAAAGACAATTAAATTCTTCCTTTTAATGATATTTAACCAATACCATCAGAAAGTACCTTTTCTGTAGGAATTCTGATAAAATGGCATGTTCTATGGAATAGGAAGTTTAAACATTCCAGATCTGCTTTGTAGCATAGACTAACGTTATCAAACAGGAACTATGGTTTTACTGTTAGTAGAAAAAATGTTGAGTTTTTAAACTTTTTTTTTTTTTATAAAGTTAGGTTGATTTAATGTTTTGAAAACATTAGAACCTTTAAGGTGACATCAGAAATGTCATCTTTCCCTTTTACTTCTGTGAAAGCTAGTTTTGGGGTTTGGAAGCTTCAGTCATCCTGACCACAAAGCTTCTTCAGGGCGTCGCCATAGTCACCCGACACTTCAGACTAAACAAAGAAAAGAAAGAGCAAGAAATTCAGTTTTTTAATCACATAATGTGTCCTTAACCTTTGATAAAACCACACTTTGTTGTTTACTGGTAGGAGACCAACAGTAGAGATGTGTTACTGTACGTAGTGAATGATGTTTATAGGAACTGACCTCTAACTGGGAGTACAGTGTTGTTCCAAACAGCTTCTTGTATTCGGCTCTGATGTCCAATAAATCCACCTCTGAACGACTGACTATTGTCCTGGTCAGAACGGACTCGGTGGTTCCTGCTCCCTGAGCAAAAAGCAAACAGATTCTACTACAAGATCTGCATTTACACATGTTTTTATGTCATGGTGGGTACATTTTAGCTACTGTTCCACATTGAGGCCTAAAGCAACAGTGAAAAGTCAGGGCTTAACATTCCTTCCTGCAAAGCCAGGAAACAATCCAGTCTGCTATAGAACAGAGGTTCAGCAAAGGTAAACAATTCAGAGGTTTAGCAGATGATGATTATCTGCTGACTTGGACAGTTTTACCTTCATGCTCTTGAAAAGCTTCTCTGCCATATACGCAGGCACGCTCTTCACACACTTCACTGGAGAGAAAAATCCGCTTTTAGATTTCTACTATTCTTAGTAGTTCAGGAAAGTTTGGTGTTTTTCTTTCTTCTCACCAACAGCCACCAGTAGCTCCTCCAGGTCTCCTGACATCTCACTCTCAATGCTCTCCTGGAGAGTCTTCTTGCTGATGTTCTTGTACTCCACCAGAGCTGACAACATGCAAACATTAAAAGACGTTTAAAATAATAACATGTACAATGCTTGTTTACAATGTAAGATCTTCATTTTAAGAGAGAGGTGAGAGGAAAACTGACTTTGTCGAAGCTGGGGAACGCTCCTGTGACACAAGATGTCGACAAACTTTGCTTCATCAGTTCCCCACTTCTTCTCTCCAGCTTCATACAGGGCCTGAGGAGAATAGAAAGTGGGAATAGGTTAAACTAGAGGCATCATGGAGTAGGCAGAAAAGAAAAAAGATAAAGAAAGGTAATCGTTTGTGCCAGACAGCACCATTTATTCTGACTTCTAGTATTTTGTGGGGACAAATTTGTACTTTATTTAAATCAAAAATATTTTTTAGCTTTTTATTTTTTTTCGATTGTGGTTTAATGTTATGACACTGAACCAAGAGTCTTTGCAATGATAAAACTTGTTCACAAGAAGGTTGAGTCTAAATATATAAAATATGAATTCATCTAAAATTAATCAAATAATCAAAATAGGAAACACTGATGGTCAAGTTTATTTCGTATATAATGTAGGTTTTTAATTTCACACTTGATCACATGTCCTTGTCAATGGAGCATTCTTATTCATCATTGTGCAGTCAAAGAAATTATGGCCACGTCCTGTGTAATAAGTAGTTATTACAGCAAAATGTATTATTTAATTAATTCATTAATTTAGTTAACAAACACCTTTAGTGTCAGTCAAAATCCCCTCTCCCCCTTCTTGCATTTGTGTTTTGAGGAATGGGAAGTGGGAGCAAAATGCCTCAGAAAAGCAAAGGTGATGATGGCACTATGAAGAGTCCAGATGTGGAAAACCTACTTTGGCGTCTGCTTTAGCTTTGGCTTTGTCCACGTTGGTGCTCTCATCTCTCTTTCCCTGTGAGGACAGAGAAGGAAACCATTCATGAGGCAAATAAAGAATGTGATCAACTAATTCAAACTGTCACAGGCACAAAAAACACACACATATATATAATTAAGACACCAAATATTAATATGCAGGAACATTTTTTAAAATGCCAAATATTGTGGAAAAGCTGGTCTCTTTATCATTGTATGCATTATCTACATGTAGTGATATCTTCTTAGGATTTTAATCTCTTAAGCCACTTTGATACTTATTTACCCCAAATTGCTGTATCTACAGATCGTTTAATGTTAAACCAAAGGAAAGTTTGCTAACGTTTGTGCACTCAAGTCAGGATCAAGGATTTTTTTTTTTTGTTATAAACTACAACATCAACAAAGCAGGATGTGAAATGAATCAGCTTTTTTTTTGTCATAAAATGTCCAGGCTACTTTAAAAGCTGCTAGCTCGTTTGCATTTTTAGGTCAGGTAAGTAAGTAGTCATTTATTTATAAAGCGCTTTTTGCAGATATAAATCACAAAGTGCTGTACAGAGCAGAGGATAATTTAAAACAACAGGAGCAACATCATAAAAGGATAACAAAAAAAATAATATCAATTTTCTGAAGAGCAACTGAAGAGCAGTCTTCAAATGTTTGCAGGTTATTCCAGAGTCTGGGGGCCACAGCCTAGAACGCCAGGTCTCCTCGGGTTTTAAATGTAGTTTTTGGGATCTTTAGGAGACCCTGGCCTGAAGACCGAAGGTTGCACCCTGAAGTGTAGGGACTCAACAACTCCGAGATATATTGAGGGGCCTGATCATGAAACGCTCGGAAAGTCAGGACTAAAATGTTATACTCCATGCGAAACTTGACTGGAAGCCAGTGCAGAGTAGAAAGAATGGGGGTGATGTGGGATGTTCTGGGAGCACCAGTTAAAAGTCTGGCAGCAGCGTTCTGTACGATCTGGAGTCTGTTTAGGGTCGACTTATGTGAAAACAGAATTACAATAGTCAATACGGGATGATATAAACAAGTGAATGATGAATTTGAGATCTGATTTTGACAACAAGTTCCTCACTTTAGAGATATTTCTCAGGTGGTAAAAACAGTTTTTAGTCAGTTGACGACGGTGACCCTCCAAAGACATTGACTGATCAAACACAACCCCAAGGTTTCTGAGGCTGGTTTTCACAGATGAGCCCAGATCACCAAGAGTGTTTTTAATCAGAGGATTCTTTTCATCAGGAGCGATGAAAACAGTTTCTGTTTTGTTTGAATTTATCTGGAGGTAATTTGATGACAACCAGTTTTTGATACAGGACATACAATCTAAGAACTCAGATAAAAAGTGAAACTCTGAGTCATTAAAGGAGCAGTACAGCTGGATATCATCAGCATAAAAATGATGAGACACATTTTTAAAACCACGGATCAACCGACCAAGAGGCATCAGATACATCAAAAACAAAACAGGCCCCAGAACAGAGCCCTGGGCTACTCCACATGACAGGTTGGACACATTAGACATGTTTCTCATCTTTTTGATTTAAATTCTCAGTGGGGTTCAGATTAGAGGTACAACAATCCATCGATTTGGATCAATGTCGATTGGTTAGGCAACGATTGAATCTAATCATTGGAAATTAAAAATCGTCAGTGAAAAAGCACAAGTCAATGTTTCTTTTCATTAAAAAAAACTTTTTTTATTAAAATGTCTGAAAAGTTTCAGCAATAAAATTGAAATTTAACTGATTGTGCTAAATCCAGTCCATATATTGTCTTCAATCAGTCAAAGGCCTGTGAATTGAATCGATATCGAATCGTGGCAAACTTACAATTTGTTCACCATGTGCAGTCCTTTTCTGTTCAACGTTTCTACAACATTCTTTTTTCTTTTTTTTACACACCTGTTTTAAACCTGCAGCAGATGGGATCGATTTGCACAAATGTATTTTTGTTTGAACTTGGCATCAATAATTTTGAAGTGAACTCTCCCGTTCTTAAGGTATTTAAGGAATGTCCAACCCCTGCTGTTTATATAAAGCTTTACGGCCAATAGTTGTTAGAAATGCTTCTTAATGCAGATTTCTGTTGCTTTTTAACTAAAGTACCTCAGCCAGTATCAGCAGTGCTTTTCCATAATCTCCAGACACCTCAGACTTCAGGTCACTGAGCATCTCTCGGCCTGTTTCTTGGATAAGAAAGAATAACACAAACTTTACAACATGTCCTGTGTTAATGCACACATCTTTGCTATCCTTCTACAGGCCTACTTGTTGCATGAGTAGCAAAGATACTTTTTTAGTGGTGATTATCTACCTTTTAGGTAAGCTTCAGACAGAGCTTTGATCTGTCTGTTGGATCTGGAAGCAAAGATTTCCGTCAGCATAGACTCTGTGGTTCCTGCTCCCTGTAGGAAGTCAAAAAACAAGGATTTTCATGTGAAATATGACAAAAGACAGTAGATTTTAGGCAAACACAGATCAAGTTAGTTTGTCAATGTCATTTTCTATTCTTAAAGATGGGTCAAAGCGCATAAAGCAAGAAGACAGTCATCAACATCCCTCGCCAGATTGGTTCTTATTATAACTCACGACCTTTTCCTAAATCGCCTAAATCTAAGAACTTAGATGTAAACATAAGAAAATATTATCAAATCAGAATATGAAATTACTAACTATCTTAAACGGTTTCTAAGAAAAGCTGTCCCCTTTGAAGATACCTCGAAGTGAGTAAAGAAAGATGGAACAAGGGCAATAACTCTGGAAAAAAAAAATTCCGCACTTCTCATTTTCGAACTCCATCAAGGTATTGATACCCTGAAGCCACACACCGAATTTCGTTATCCTATCTTTAACGGTTTCTAAGAAAAGCGGTCCCCTTTGAAGATACCTCGAACAAAGTAAAAAAAACGTAACAAGGCCAACAACTCCGGAAAAAATAATATCACGCTTCTCATTTTCGAACTCCATCAAGGTATTGATACCCTGAAGCCACACACCGAAATTTGTTATCCTATCTTAAACAGTTTCTGAGAAAAGCTGTCCCCTTTAACTCGGACGGACAGACGAACGGAGCTCAAACCTATATCCCCCTTCCACACTTTGTGGTGGGGGATAAAAAAACTAGAGGAACAAATGTTTTAACATGTTAAAGGCAGTGTTTAGTAATAATAATACTTTAAAGAGATGATTAAATTCATTAAGTTTGTTATGTTCTGACCCTATTCCTACACTAACATGAAGAATGTACATCATTGTTATATTTTACATTAGTCAGATTTTCTACAGCGTGCAAGTACTAAATAGAACTAAATGTGACTGGTTCATTTGTAATTGCGTTGAGTATACAGTAACTATTGGTAAATTAGATTTTTTTATGTGTTGTATGTGTGTATGTATGTTGACATATAAAACTATGTACACTTTTCTGTTTCTTTTCTTGTATTTTATTATATTATTCTTGAAACCTACATAGAAAAAAGGGTGATTTTTACCTTTTCAGGTTTATTTTCATTTATTTATTGTATTCTCTCTGAGTTTTGTTTTATGAAAGAAGACTCGTAAAGACCAGAGGCATCTATTTACTTTATTATATTATCTGTCAAATTGTGTTGTATGCCACCCTTTGTAAACCTTGTGTGATTATTCAAACAAAAATACAGAAAAAAAAAGAATTAAAAAATAAAAATAAATAAATATGTGACTTTGGGAGCAATCTTTCCACTGTTTTAGCATCAACTCTCTTGTCGATATGGTTTCCAATGTGAAAGGTCAAGAATTTCTGGAGACCCGAAAAACATTTTTTTCCCTCTAAAATTAGTTTTTGATCACGTTATACTGTACTGTTGTTATACTGTATAACAAAAACAGAGCAACCAGGATTAGTGACAAGTTGTGGCAAGTGAAAGTATAGAAGACAGTTGTCATGATTATGTATTGTTTTCATTTAAAAAACAAATAATAATTCAAAAGATTCAAAAACGTATGTTCATTTTTCAGACATTTTAAGGTAACCCCATTTAAACTCCCACATGGGGTCCCCAACCCCAAGGTTGAAAAACACTGGTCTAATCTCACCTTAATGGCTTTGATGAACTCCTGACAGTCGTAGAGATCAGGAGGCGTCACCAAGGCAACGAGTAAGTCCTCAAAGTCTCCACGAGTGTCCCCCTCCAGGTCATCCACCAATTTCTAGTAAACAAAAAAAAAAAAAAAAAATCAGATAAAAGCAACTTTTAAGTGACAACTATGCCTCACATGATTGTCAGATTGCCTGAAATTGCTTTTACCCTTCCAGTGGCTTTTTCATAAGCCTGAGCGATGAGCTGACGCTGAGCACTACTTCTCTGAGTCAACACCTTTACCAGTGTCTTTTCTGTTGTACCTGCAGACAAGACAACACATAGGCTTAAACCACACCTTATTGTCCTGAATCGAGTAAGACAAGCTGTACTGTAAACAGCAAAGTACATTAAAAGATATGTATATAAAGAGATAAAGAGGATTTTTTTTTAAAGTTAATGCACATTAGGAACACCAACTTTCCCTTGCAGCCTTTTTATTAGAAGGCTAATAATGAAGGGGTGTCCCAATAAAACTTTTTCACTTCCGATACGATACCGATATTTCAGTGTTGAGTGTTGGCCGATTTTGATTTACTACGATATCAGGAGGAATCCTGCATACTTTTATTATTTACTTTGCACAGTGGAATGTGAGAAAGCATTTTTCACTGTATATTTCCTGTAATTAGTATTCTTTTAGGGTGACAATTGAACATTCTGTCCAGGAACTGCAGATGAAAAATAGCCTTTTGGATGGTATTACTGATATACTGAAAATATATCAATATATGCCTGTTAAATAATCCAATAAATAGACTATTTGATAAAGTTATGCCATTATTACTGTTTTGTTTAGCAACTGCAAATTATTTCGTCAGAGTAATCGTACAGTAGAATCCAAAGGAATACATAAGATGGAAAAAATACTAATAAATATATACTGTATATATATATATATATATAAGCAACCAGTGTGCTTACCAAGTCCCTCTATGGCCTTCCTTAGTGCATCCACGTCCTCTTGCACCTTGAAATTTGGGTAGTCCTTTACAGTTCCTCTAGTGTTTGACTGGTTAACAGAATAAATTAAAAAAAAAAACAATATTACAATGGTAGAAGTTCCAAATGAACACATGCATTTTACATGTAATACGGTAATACTAGTACTTACTGTCACAGTGAGTGAGGAGGGGGAGTCCAAGAGGAGGTCCAGGTCATCCTGTGATACAGAAACATTCAGGACATGATGATGATGATGATGATGATGAAATCACATATTTCTCAAAGACAGAGTAGCACTCACCCAAACAGAAGTCATGACTGAAGAATGATAGCTATTATAAGACACCTTAGAGAAAGTACAGATTAGTAATTATCATACCCCCAGAGAGAGTTTTAGCATGAAAACACTTTTAGTTTCATTTGTCTACAAGCGAATGTAGACGTATGAGTGCGGATGAAAAGCTATAAGGTAAACAATGTGTAACCTTGTAAAAGTGTCGAAGAAAACACTTTAAAAGAAGAGGGACATGCAGGGGGGCTGGGGGGGTAAGGGGGTGATCATACCCTAAAATAAAAGGATTATTTTGTCTTACCTCGGAGGGAGAGAAGAGTGTGTAAGAAGCAGGATTTCCACAGAGAGCCACACCTTTAATAAAAGCTCAAACAGAGGGAGGGACACGCCCTCTGGAAGAACAGGAAGCTGAGTCATTCCATAAACTCCTCCTCAATAACAAACACATCTACACTCTCTAGTTCACTGCTGTGTGTGAGAAAATACATTAAATAATAATAATAATAATAATAATAATAATAATAATAATAATAATAATAATAATAATAATAATAATAATAATAAAATGTATTTAAAAGCATTTTTCTGAGCACGCAATGACAATTTACAGGGTGATTCAATGCACAATGGAATGAACACAATAAAGAAAAAACAAGAAACAAAAGTAGCATAAAAAATAATGAATGTGTTGAATGTGTACATTATATGATATTTTTTTTTTATTATATATTCTTTACTTTTTGTATTTGTAAATGTTTAGTATGCCTATATTGTGATTGTGTTTTAATGGATATCATCTTCTTGGTTATTTAATTAAAAGGATTAATTATTGTCTCCATAAGAAGAGTAGTAGTAGAAGAAGAAGAAGAAGAAGAAGAAGAAGAAGAAGAAGAAGAAGTCTACAATTTTATCATTTCCAAAACAGTCCACGTTTTGTGTATGCGCTAACTAATGTGCTTAGTTCAACCCCTGAAATGTGGTCCAAAGCCATTCTTTCGCAATCTGTCATCAAATAAAACGGTGACTATCAAACGGGACACTGGCTGACAGCGCCTGCGCCTACAGCCATAACGGAAGTACGGCATCATGTGACTGTCTAACCAGTAGATCCATAACACTGGTCAACAGCTTGGTGCTCTACTATATCACGGTACTGTACGACTTCTCTGTGACGTGCCTTTTTAAATACGTTGACCGCCAACTTAAACATGGACTGAGCCGCCAGGTTTCACACAAAGAAAAAAAATCTTGCGTTAACTAATTTTAATTAGCTCTCAGGTTGTGTCATTGCTAACCACTTAGCATTGCTAACAGTAGAGCAGCATCAGCTTGACAGTGTCATCCACCGGGCACTGTGAGCCTGACATCATCTTTGTTTTAATGCTTCAAGTGTGTGTTACACTTCTGTAACACTTATATATTAAAGTAAAAGACTGAAGGTGTTTTACAGGCTGTTCAGCTCAGTTTGTCGTGTTGTCTGACCGGCTGATTCCATTGTTTACATGTATAGTGGTGACCTGGAGCTCTTTTTAGACACTACATGATCTACAAATCGTCCAAGGAGCAACATGGAAATGGACTTAGGAGGCAGCTAACCAACATTGTGCTTTGTGTCTACCAACATGTGGTAGACTTTAAAGGACATCTTGGTCAGTTTGGCAGGCTGCTCGTTGGATTAAGAGCTGTAGGTTGTGTTAAAGCCTGACCTGATGCAGGACTACACCAAGACAAACAGACTTTATTGGGAGCTGGGCATTCATTCAGGTGCTGTGAGGATGTTCAAGGTACTTGTGATCTTCAGTCTTCTTGGCTGGGCTACTTGTCCAGAGAATCACATCATGACAGCAGGAGAGAAGACTTTGATCAGGTGAGGACATTTTAAATTTATACATGTGAACAGGCCCAGTTGGATCTATTTGTTTTAATCAGAATAATCATTTAATAATACAGTTTCATCACAAAAACTTAATCCAATGTTTGTTTGTTTTTTCATAGAAATCTAGCTAATCTTATTCAAGCATTTTAATGTTGGGCATTAGTTTTATTTATTTATTTTTCTTTTACTCACATGGGACATACACTTTTTAGTCACACCTAAACAATACTGATATTTACTCACAATTATTGCAGTATTATTACAATTATCTGCTGATCAAACTGGACCATATGTTTAACATCTCATTTCTAAATACACTCCGATATAGTTTAAAAAAAAAAAAGTTAACCCTTGCATCCTAACATGTGTATTATAAATTATTTCCAGGCACCAGATCATCGAAATGTTTGACCATGCTTATGGAAGTTACATGGTAAGTAAAATGCACGATAATGATATTACACTGCAACAGAAGTGTGAAAAAGATGAACTTATACATCGGTTGTGTCATTTCACATTATTACACATAACTTAGTTTATGGTCATCAATGATTTTGTGTGGATTACACGGGTTGTTGCCAACATCTGGTGAAAATTGCATTTCAATCGCACCTTTAAAAATATATTTACTGGGAAAAATGGTAATATATTCAATGCTTTGTTTGTTGTTTATTGTGTGCTGCCTGAATTTAGTGAAAATATCTTGCAGCAATGTTGGTATTTGAAATTGTCCAATAGCATTTCTGCCCTTTCTGAAAGTCATAAATGATCATTTTAGGTTTTTAGTGCAAACATTTAATCATTGCTTTCAAAAAATCTGGTTAGATTCAGCCGATTCGTAATCAATATATCATGTCATTAAACCTTTTGTTTAAGAAAATATTGTCCATTCAGGAGAATAAAAAGGGCTTTATTTAGTTGTGGTTAATTCTCAAATGCGAAAAGATGGCGGCTATGTTTTTACAGTTTTAGAAGGAAGTCAATCTTAAATCTCTGTAATAGTCTTGTATAATCCTGATTATGTTGCAGAAATATGCTTATCCAGCTGATGAGTTGATGCCCCTGAGCTGCAGAGGGAGAGTACGTGACCAGGAGCCAACTAGAGGCGACATCGATGACTCTTTGGGGAAGTAAGTTAGTTATTTATTTACTTACAATCACGTCTATAAATATCAGGACAATCACCAATATTTGGGGGGAAAAAACAACACTGACGTCTTTAACTCACCAGGAGGAGGTTTAGCCAGGCTAACCCTGATATCCCGGATGATTTAATTTGGGATATAACTTGAAAGCCATTTCATCAAATAGAAAAGGCATCAGTAGATTTTTAGTGATTTTTTTCTGTGCCGCTTTCCTACTCCTGACCAGGCTAGGCTTAGCTAATCTTGCAGCTTATTCAGCAGAGTTTTTGACAAATTTTACATAGTTTCTTACATTTGTTTTATTAAACTGGTTCGGATGAACTACGGTCGGGCCCGCAAAACGTCTCTGCGCCGAAAAGCACGTATACCACATTCCCGAGAATTCACTCAAAGTAAAAACAAATCAAATTGTGCGATGTAAACTCGTAATCAATGTTGAATTGCCTTTGAAACGATATATCACACGACTATGTTTCAATAAATTTTTTTGAGAGTATCTTGCCATCCGCACATAGAATATCCTTGTCAAATTACAGCCCGATTCAACGAGCATTAATGGAGCCCGTTAATGTCACGAATCAGAGTGTCCATGCGTACACATCCATAGATTATACCGACCAAATTTCAGCTCGATCACTTCACGAATAACCAAGGAGTCACGATTTTAACTAGTGTACTCAACAACAAGAACAAGAAGAACAAAGTGAGTGACGTTTTGAGTCTGGTAGCTCAGCCTAAAAATGCATTATGTCAAAAATAATGATATAAACCTGAATTATACTTTACACAGTGAAGTAAAGCGTCTTTTGATTGTCGTGCTGAGCTGAAATGGACAAAATTGATCCAAAGACAAATTAACATTAAAAAGATAAATGACATGAACCGTGGGCAGCATTCATGAACAGAAATCCAATGCTCAGATATTTATAGACATAGTATAGATTTTATCCAATCTCAAATGTTATAATGAAATATGCAGAAAGACCTGTAAAATATGCAAAGACTTGTTGCACATTTTTTTGCACTATATTGATAGCTAGCCTACTATATAAAAATTGTAAATGTATTATTGCTATTACTTAGATTATACTAATTAATGTACAAAAAAGAATCAAATAATGAAATACTCATACACTTCAAGTAGCATAAAGTATTTTTTTTAGATATATATGATCATTGATACGTAAAAGTCTGTAGTTCTCTAATAATTTGAGTTGAAAAAGTCTGACCTCATCCCATCATTGTAACATTTGTCCCTTTTTTCCCCTGAAGGTTTTCTCTCACTTTGATTGACACCCTTGATACTCTAGTGGTAAGTTTGATGTCTTCCTGTTTACTGTGATTCTTTTTTTTCCCCTGCTCACTGCACTTTTCAACATGTTTGTTTAAAGGTGTTGAACAAACTGGATGAATTTGAGGACGCTGTGAGGAAGACTGTGAAGGACGTTCGTCTGGACAACGATGTGGTTGTGTCTGTGTTTGAGACCAACATACGAGTTCTAGGGTAAAAGGCCTGTGTACATGTGCTGCAGATTATACACACACTACCAAGATCAAATGTAATCTCATGTTCCCAAAAATGTTAGGTTTTTAGGCCAGACTACCGGACTCAAAACGCTACTCACTTTGTTGTTGTTGTTGATGTTGTTGTGTACACTAGTTAAAATCACTACTTCTCTGTTATTCGTCAACAGATCAGGCTGAAATTTGATAGGTATAATCTATGGATGTGTACGCATCAACGCTCGGAGCCCGATTTTTGATTTGGGGCCCCAAAAGGGAAAAAAAAAGCGAAAGATGATTTCTAATTTATTTGCCAGTCAAATATTACAACGGTAGGAGGTACCATATCTTTGGTACACACTAGTGTTGTGTTCAAGACCACAATATCCGAGACCAGAATGCACCGAGACCAAGACAAGACCAAGACTTTCGGGAGCAGAGACCGAGTCAAGACCAAGACCATAAACATTTTTTTTTTTTTCAATTTTAAAAAAATATATAAATAAATAAAATTATGACAAGGTTTGACAGTTAAGTAACATTCTCTCTTTAATTTCTCTCTTTAAATACATTTGACGGACAAAAAAGGCGCCTGCAGAAAATTAACTAGAATATTAAAACTGCTACTGATAAATTCAAGTATTCTACATATTTGAAAACAAAATTTTTATTTCAGCTGAATGTACAGCAAGTGTTTAAAAGTATTTCTACCAAGAACTAACGATTCTCGATTCTGATTCTTTGAGTTGTGCAGGTCAACAGGTCACAGATTTCACAAGATAATTTTTTCAGTTTGAAAAAGCCTTTACACAGGCCATTTTTATTAATTCACTTAGTTGATATAGTTTAATCTGGTTACTGTATTTATTTGCTGTATTTATTTATACAGCACCAAACACAGCAAGTCATCTCATAGCACTTATCACAAAATATAGAATAATGTTTTCATTAAAAAAAAAAAAAAAGCAAGCATCAGCGAAAAACTTATTTTAATAGGCAGTGGTGCCTTAAAATGTAATTGGTTTGGAGCTCTATTTGATGTATTTTAACCTGCGAAATACTGTAATTGTGACTGGATTAATGTAATCTAAAGTGGAGAATGAGGATAATAGGACCTACAGTAAACACTGAGATAGGATCAAGGTTCAGAAGAGTGTTAAGTCATGGTTAGGGGGTCAGTGTAGGGACAAAGAATGACATTAAATTAAATCATACCAACATGATGGTTACAGTTCTAAATTATCCGTCTTTGGGAAGATTGTTTTTATTAAACAAACATTTTATGTTTTGACTTTATTTTTGTTACCAGTGGGCTTTTGGGGGGTCATGTGATGGCTGATCTGCTGCGTCAGCGTGGGAGGAGGATGCAGTGGTATCGTGATGAACTTCTACACATGGCCACAGAGCTTGGTCAAAGATTACTGCCTGCCTTCAACACCACAAGTGGCCTTCCCTACCCAAAGGTATTCTTCTAAAATGTTTTTTTAGCTGTGATTAAAAAAAGACATTGATTAGATGAATGAATTACAGCGCATGATTAATTAATCACAATTTTTTTTAAATCTCTTGACCAGCGCTAACTTTTCTATGTTCCCACATTAGGTGAATCTGCGCTACGGTGTCCTAAACCCACTGTCTCGTACAGGCAACGAATCGTCCACCTGCACAGCATGCGCAGGAACGATGATCCTGGAGTTTGCCGCCCTCAGCCGACTGTCAGGAGACTCTGTGTTTGAGGTGTGTGGAGTTAGTTTTTTCAGTGTGTCCTTATTAATACACACTTTTAAAGCCTTTAACTGGATGTCTCATTATGTTGTAGGAGAATGCAAGAAAGGCTCTGGATGTCCTCTGGGAGAGAAGACAGAAAGGGAGCAACTTGGTGGGGACAGTCATCAATATCCATAATGGGGAATGGCTTCGTAGAGGTGAGGAAATTTAAACAATAACAACCACTGGAGTTTTCACACAGTTGTGATCATCATCCTATATGTTTGTCCTGTGATTACAGAGAGTGGAGTTGGTGCTGGCATCGACTCGTATTACGAGTATCTGATGAAGGCCTACATTCTTTTAGGGGACAATGTGTTTCTGGAGAGATTTAATATTGTAAGTGACTTCAGTCAGTCGTAGCATGCCTCCATTGCCCTTCAAATAATCCTGACAAATGACACATTTTCAATGGAACAAGTAACATCATATTTTATAATGAGTCAAAAATCAAAAGCTAAGTTAAACTAATTACTTGCATGAAAACTAATGTAAAAGTGCAGTAGTCAAATACAAGACATAAAGAAACAGTGGTTACAATCTTTGCCAAAAAGCTTAAGAAAACATAAAAAGGAAATTTAGTGCACGTATGAAATAAACTAACAGGGAAAAAGTGACATCATGTTTCATATTGCAACTAACATAGTTCATGAATACATTAAAACTGAAAAGCTAAATTGATCACCTGCATAAAAACCACATTTAAAAGTATTAGTTAATGACTAATAGTTAATTAGTCAAAACCCAGGAAATAATGGAATATTGTTTGCAATCTTTGGCAACAAGCTTAAGGAGACCAAAAAGGAAATACAATTTTTTAGTCCTTTTAAATCATTATTTTTGCACTTCAGTTCCACCTTACATTTTGCCACACACTTTGAGAAGCACTGCATTAGATTATCGTCACCATCGAGGTCACTTTGTTCTTATTGTGGTTATTTAAAAAAAAAGAAACAAAACATTCACTGACATTATTTTTCCACAGCACTACAGTGCCATTATGAAATACATAAGTCAGCCTCCCCTGCTGCTCAACGTCCACATGCACAACCCCACTGTGAGTGTGAGGAGCTGGATGGACTCGCTTCAGGCTTTCTTCCCAGGCTTACAGGTCTGTAATAGTTCTCAAGATGAGCTGAATGATAAGCTTTGACCCAACAACACTCTTTCTGAGTGACATTTGTGCTTTGTGTTTACAGGTTTTGAGAGGAGATCTGAAACCTGCCATTGAGACTCATGAGATGCTTTATCAAGTTACCAAACAGCACAAGTTTCTTCCAGAGGTGAGGATTAAATCCTACATTCGGATACTTTTAAATTAAGTTACTTACCCATCTATTTTACACATCATGTAGGTTTTAAATTATTTGTGATACAGAAACTACAAAGCAAGCATGACTTGGATAAATTAGTGTCTGGCTTTGTTTTCCTGCAGGCGTTTACAACAGAGTTCAGAGTTCATTGGGGCCAACACCTACTGAGACCAGAATTTGCAGAAAGCACTTACTACCTCTATAAGGTAAAAAAATGTCCCTGGAAATCATCACTGAACACTTCTCTATTAGGCACAGTTTGCTAAAGGTGTGCTTAGGAAATTTAACTCATTGATATTTAACTCATTACTCACAAATAAGTCTGGATTATTAATGCTTAGCTTCTTTTGAGTTTAAAATGTGAACCTTGTAGCTGGAGCTCTTTTTTTTTTTTTTTTACCATCTCCAGGCCACTGGTGACCCGTACTACCTCAGAGTGGGACAATCCATTGTAGAGAAGCTCAACTCCTACGCCAGGGTGCCTTGTGGGTTTGCTGCTGTGGAGGACGTCCGTACTGGGACACATGAAGACAGGTGAGAATTAGTGCCCACATTAGCAGGCATTGTCCTCTAGTTAATAGAATAAACAATATACGCTATGAAACTGCTGTGTTTATATATGAAGGTTTGTGTGTGCAGGATGGACTCGTTCTTCTTGGCAGAGATGTTTAAATATCTCTACCTGCTGTTCACGGAAAAGAGCCAACTGCCAATCGATATTGACAAATACATCTTCACCACAGAGGCTCATCTTCTGCCCGTTTCCCTCTCCATCACTCAGCCGCCCTGTCCGGGTAACAACACGGTAAGGGCTCGGTGTTCGTCACAAACGTTGTTGCAGACGGTATAAAGTGTTAGTCCTCCATCTGAATTTATAACTCACCAATTATGAGCCACACAATTTGTCTTGATTGTCTAAAATGCGCACATGTACATATTATTTGTAGGTTTAAGAAATAAAATGAAACAATCAGAGGGTTTTGTTTTTTTTTACGGTTGGGTATATTTGGTTTTATATCACTATTTCAAAGAAGTTTTTACTACTGGTTTTAGGGCTTTTCTTGTATCATTTTATTAAACAGTTTACATCTATACATTTTATTTAGAACCTTAACTTGCATTAATTAGGGATGCACCAAAATGAAAATTTGTAAAAAATCAAAAATTAAGAAAGCATTGCTCAGATATATTGAAATACATCAACACAGCAGCAGACAAGCACATGCTGGCCGTGGTTTTTTGCTTGCATCATCACAACTTCCTGTTTCTGTTGGGTTGTTTCTGTGATAAAAGTGTTTGTAAAGTAAAAAGTTTTTAGATGGACAAATTATTAAAAAAGATTAGTGTATTTTATTACGCAATACAAGACAATCAGAAATAAATCTGTCTCATTACTGACCTGATATGATAATTTCAGGTTTCACACATGTGAATGCATTGATTGTCATCACACCAGATTTCCACTGGATGCTACTACGGTACTCCGTTACGTCTCCGCTGCATAACTGCAGCTTAATTCGCTGTCCGTCAATCCCCACCGCTTCTGTCTGTGATTCATAACTGTTGCAGCAAGGACTCAGGAGATCCCACTATTTCACACATAATCGCGCGATCTTGTGAGTTGTAGTCGATACAAAGAGAAGCATAAAGCCATACAAACAGGATCTGTCTATTTACAAACCTGATATGATAACTTCAGGTTTTATACATGTCAATGCATTTATTATCATCAGGTTAAGCAACGTGAAACATCCACAGAGTTTTGAGATTTCTTGCTACTTTTTTTTTTTCACTTGTCTGCACATGCTGTCAAAGGTCAACACTACAAGAAGTGCAATCATTTTTAGACAGCAATACATTTTTTGTTATTGCAATTAAATAAATTGCAATTTTTTTATTGCATAATTGTGACCATCACCAGCCCTCCCTAAGGAAGGGTAAGAAACGCTTTATTAAATGGAGAATATAAAAAGAGAGGGCAGTGAGATGTGAAGTTGTAGGCGTGAGGCTGTGGGCAGAGGGAAGTTGTGAGTGGTAATACCTGAAACAGGTGTTTGGGATCAACGTATCTAAAGTTAAGCCCACTACAAGGCATGCTAGTGCATCGTAGAGCGATGTATGTGCAAGAAACCTCCACTGCAAACCCAAGCACTGCCCCGGACTTGAGGACGCAGCCAGATTAGCAGAAAGAGCGGGGGCCAGGGAGCCCAGGCAACCCCCCCCCGGCCGAGCAGCCCCCAGATGCCCCTAAGACACCAAGCCGAGAGGCAGTCACTGCCCCCCACATACACACCCGAGAAAGCACCTAGGAGCCGAGGAACCGGCGCATCCCACTCCCAACCCCCAACCCCAAGGCCCCCCACCGACATCCACCCCACCACCCCCAGGTGGGGGTGGTGGGGTGGATGTCGGTAGATCAGTAGGTTTTTTGCTACTGACACCTGCTGGTAAAACTCACGCTCTATATCACAGGTCTCCAATTCATTTTAGTTCAGGGACCAAATACGGACCAGTTTGATCATTAGTGGGCCAAATATTTTAGAGGCTAAAACGTGCACTTTCAACATGTGCCCTACTCTGCCAATTTGGATATTCTAAAAAGTCAGATTCTTGAGTTTGACACATGCTCTATATCCTCTGTGGCTGAAGATCATTGATAATAATGGAAGGAAAAAAAGCATCAAACCTAGAGTTATTTTTAGATAAAAAATACAGGTAAGGAAACTGTGTATTTTCACAAACACAAGAAATAATTTAGATTTATAGGGGAAAAATCTTGTAAAGAATCTTCAGCCACCCTAGTTACTATGTGGTTGTGCTGGGTAATGGAGCTGTCATAAGAATACTGAGTGTATCTGATTAAATAACCTCTGCTGCTAACTAGCTGCTGGTCTCTTTCAATAATGACTGTGAATCTTCCTTGAAGGACAAAAGCTTTCCAACCATCTTAGACCACAAATCCAAATAATTTCCATGAATTGAAGCAACGGCTGTTGTCTACAGAATAGAAGATGCATCCTAGTCGGGTTGATTTTGTATTGTGTGCTACTGCAAGGCTTTTATGCAACGTCACAGTGGATGGTTGATTGTCTTTTTTTGTTGGAAACGTGATGTGACGTGTTCTTTGCATCAGTCGTCATTTGTAACTTTTCTACAGCAGGAGAGCCCACATGTGTCTCCAGAGGAGGATCTGTTCACACACTCGTGTCCCAGCACTGAGACGTTGTTCCCCAACAATCCGTCCTTTGCCAAAACCATCAGGGACGGCTACAAGTACCTCACTGGGGTGGGACGAGCCTTCCAAACGTTTCCCGTCAGGTGTGTCCATGCTTCAGATCCTCCAGTCAGACTTCATGCTAATGTCATAGCCATAGTGATTTGAACTGCTGTATGTTATTATCTTACAGGGAAATCCAACTCCCCCTTCAGGATAATCTTATGGAGCCTATTGAGTTCCTCAAACAAATGGGCATTTCACTGACTCAAATCAACGGAGCAAGACATGGAAGACTCAAGGTTGTTTATGTTCAGTTTTTGGATGGAAACCAAAATACCAGTGACGTGTGCAAAAAAAAAACCAAATAATGCAGATTTAAATGTTGTTGTTTTGAAAATAGGTTAGAGCAGTGGTTCCTGACCTTTATTGGTCGTGACCCCATTTTTAAATCACGTATTTCTGGCAACCCGAGGGACTTTTTTTTCTTTTCAGATTTATCTTTTGATAATTTTTGTTATACTGTGTTAAATGTACAGAGTAGGCCAGGACTAGTGCACAAAGGGACGAGATGCACCAGTTATTAATACTGCATTTTATTTGGACTAGATTTATATTTGAGAAAGGGAACGTATAGAATACAATTGTTTAAGATTGTGTGTGGAGTTATAATTTGAAATGATTAAGATATTTTACCAGTTTTTTTTCCAATTATTAAACATTTCAGGCGACCCCAAGGTTGAAAAACATTGGCTTAAAATGTCTTATAACTATACATCATAGTTTATGTATGGATTAGAGTAAAATTAATAAATTTACCTTTAAAATGTTTAAGGTACAACAGGTGTGTATTTAACTGTCATTTCTCCACCTGCTTTCAGCTTATACAGACTTTTCTTGTATTCTGTGTATTGCTGCAATAGAAAGATGCAGTTTTCCTCCCCCAATGTTTCATGAACTTGGCTTACAGTTAAATTAATCTAAAGGTTGGTCATGTGCAATGTTTAATGGCTTTTCAAATACATTTTCTTTCATGTGAATCCCTGCAGCATCACAAAGGAGTGTACCGTGTTAAACTTGTGGCAGAATTGAGCACGACTCCTGAAGAGGAGGTGGTGCCTCATGTGGTACAGCTCATATCGCCTCCGTTTCTGGGCAGAACTGTCCTGGTTGCAGGACCAGCCAAGTTTGGTATGGACCTCACCAAGCAAGAGCACGGGGTAGGACATCCTTCCACTCTGGGAAAATGGAAAATACTGTATTTATTCATTTATTGGTTTTTCTGAACAGCATTTGTGTGTTTTTGTCCAAGAACACACAAATGATTATGACAATCCCTGTTTTTTAGGTGAAGGGAAGCATCGTCAAAGCCTCCCCGTTCACTGCGTGTGGTCCCATAGATAATCCAGAGCAGATTCTTGGGCGTATCGCTCTGGCTCTGCGTGGAGACTGCATGTTTGCTGTGAAGGCTCGCTGGCTGCAGGCAGCAGGAGCCATAGGAATCATCTTTATGGGTGAGGATCATCACACAATAAAAAGATTTGAAAGAAACTAATCTTTATTTTATTTTATTTAATTTCTTTATTTTGATACTTCCTCAGACCACCGTGAGGGGAGTAACAGTGAAGAAACGCCCCTGTTCCAGATGGTGGGAGACGGCGACTCCAATGAGGACATCACTCTGCCTTTGGTCTTCCTGTTCAGCCGTGAGGGCTCCGTGCTCACTGCTGCTCTAGAAGAACATAAAAATGTGGACGTGCTGCTGTTACCAAAAAAGAAGCAGCTCGGACAAGGTGAGGACTGGGAAGAGAAGGGATTGGTGTTTAAAAATGTTGTAAAGTTATGTCCAATGACCAACCACTCAGAGCCAGGGACAGCCTCGATCTCTATTCTTCTCAGCATTCGATCCAGCAGTCGTTATCTATATTAGATTGTCTACGTCCTTTTCCTTCTGCGGGCTCTGTTTCATATGTGCCGATTTGCAATTTACCTGCCCCACCTGCCATTATTATCCCCCACCACAAATGTGGAAGGGTGATATAGGTTTGAGCTCCGTCCATCTGTGCGTCCGTCTGTGTGCCTGTCCGTCCGAGTTAAAGGGGACAGCTTTTGAGGTTGTTGTTTTGATGCCATATTTTGCCTTATCACACTACGCATTCTATCAATTTTGGAATCGAAACGTGACCCTAAGAATCGGAATTAGAGGTGTCAGGATCCGACATTGATATTGGATATTGGTTCGATATCAACCACAAAACGAATATCTGATTGTATCGGACTGCATCTAAGATCAACCATATAATCTCCCCAAAAAAAACTCCCGCTCCAGCACTTCTATCCATAGGTGACTATGGTTCACCCTCCAACAAAGTAACCTACTGTTGCTGACTATTGTTCTCTGTTTGAGTGACATCACTTCATCAAGCCTTTTCTAACATTCCACACTACAAAATAAGTAATAAAGGTATGTATGATTCCTGCTGATATTGTATCGGATCGATATCAGTATCGGCCGATACGCAAGGCTGCAATATTGGTATCATATCGGAAGTGATAAAGTTGTATCGGGACATCCCTAATCGGAATTGAATTGAATCGTGAGACACCCAAAGATTCACATCCCTATTAGAAACGGTATAAAGTCATTGATCAATGTCCTGTGTGTCAGTAGTGATTTAATCCTTTTCCTCCGTACCAACTCATGATTTTCTTGCTGAAATGTGTAATGATGGACATCAGATTTCTTCAAATCTTAGTTCTATTAGTGATTCTGAATATCTGTTCTTGTACTCCTTGTTCAGATAAAACAAAAAAAACCCATTGGCATGAACATTAAACTGCGCCTGGCGGAGGAGGGTGAGTTGGGAGAAGGAGCAGCACCAGGACCCACCCTGGAGTTGGTTCTGGATAGTGATGAGATGCTTCTCAAAGAGGAAGAGGAAGGAGAACCCAAAGAGGAAGAGCAGCAGCAGCCTCTCTACTCTGAAGCATCAGACACTCTCACGTCGAAACCATGTTCTGAACATTCTTCTCAAAGCCAAGAAACAAACTGTGAATCCGACACAAATCCTTGACCTTTGACCTCTGGCCTCTGATCGTCTCACTGACCCAGCATCAGGCATCCTCACACCCACTCCAAATGACTCCAAGCCTCAATGATTCTTCTTGTGTTATCACTCTGTGTGTGTGCTGAAGAAAAAAACTACTGAACTTTAACCTTCAGGGTAAGAAGTTGTAGTTTTTTAAGGTTTGAGTTAAAGCTGCATTAAACTAAACCCTACTAGTGGTGTTTTTTGCAAAGATCAACCTATTATTCCCAGTGTTGATAATGACTAGTGGTTAACACAGGGTGACAAAAAAAAACATTCACAGCTGCATGAGTTTATGCAATCAAAGAGCGTTTTTAATCCAACATGCATCTTTTAATAGTAAAATTATGTAATTAAAGCCCATATTGATTGTTTGGCAGCGATCACAGTAGTAGATGAAGGGGTTAAACTAAGGTAAATTTTATTTAGTTTTTTGACATATTTGTGTAAATTCAGGGAATTTTTAGGATGAATGTGATCGATTGAAGTAATAATTGTCTTTAGTTCTTTTTTTGGCCAATCGTGTGTGCTTGAATGTGTGTGAATGTAAGCTGTGCAATAATGTACAAGAAATAATTTTAGTTATTATAAATTTTTTTTGCAGTCAGATAAAGTTCTATTGTCATGAAGTTTAAGATTTGTTCCTTTCTTCATGCTTTTTCAAATTTTGAACAAAGTTGATGATTTTCTTTACTACAAACTACATATTGAGTTTCTTTGATTGTTCGTTTATGTTCTCGAAATGAACAATTTGCCATCATCATCTTATTTTGTCCAAATCATTGTGTGTGTGTTGTGGCACATGTAGTTTTATTTCATCCTACTTTATTATATAATTGGAAACAAGACCAGCAGCTGAAGTAATCCTGAGCTTTTTTTTTTCTTTTTTTTTTTTTTTTTTAATGAATGCTTCTTATATGTGTATGCACATGAAATGAACTCCTGTCATTAATGTGTCGGTGCACATTGGATGCAGCCAGGTATTCTGGACTTTGCACAATTGTTTTGACGCCTATTTTATTGATTTACTCTCTTTTTTCACTTGCCTACATTTGATTTTTTTTTTTAATGCATGAAGTTGAGAGTTGGTGTTAGCGTGGAGTAATGCTTGTTGTGGAGTGTATTTTATTCCGCAGACTCTATCTTTTTCTAATGCTGCTGAACTAATTTAAAGTCTTAACAAGGATTTTCATGTCACTTCTACTGTATGTCAGGCTTTTGCTGCCCTTAATACCTCAGGACTGTGTTTGTGCTCTTCACATTTTTCAGAGGACCAAAGGACAAAAAGTTGAAGTGGATGATCTAATTTCCCCCCCCCCCCCCCCCCCCCCCCCCCCCCCCCAAAAAAAAAAAAAATGTTGTTTTGTAATCTCTTAAACTTGGATCTTGAGCCTCCGTTGTTTTGCAAATGAGATGCTGTACATGCCATTCATGTGTACTTTAGTTTAAAACTGCTGGGGACTGGAACTAGTTTGTTTATGACTGTATCTCAAACAATTGGTTTGTTAACAAATGGTCATGTGACTTGCACTTTGGAAAGCTTTTGTGCATTGCATTGTGGGATAAGAAATCCTGTGGAATGTTGAAAGTTACATATAAAAACTGTATTATTATTATTATTTTTTTTATTTTTTTTTTTGAATAATCATTTGACGCCATTTTTATCCTAGTTTCTTTTTCTTTAAATTTCGCTGCATTCAGGTGTTTCCGTGGAAGCAACGATATCAACATCAATCGATCTTTTGTTTTGGTTTTCAATCTATGAAAACAACAGAAATGTAATGTTCCTCTGGCAGTATTTTTAGGTGCGCACTGGCATCAGTAGTGCATGAGAACAACTTTTGGATGAAATACAGTTCCCGTCCCCAGCAGCTTGAGTTAGATTGTAATGCATTGAGTTTGGATAATTATGAAAATAAATTCCAATTTCCTCCTTTGCTTTTTTTTCCTTTCTTTGTTGTACACTGCAAAATATTTAAACAGATGCTGGGGAAAAGGCTTTACTTTTGCAAAAAGTGTAAAATAAAACCATATAGATGTGTATATATACAACATTTAAGGATATTTTTAGGCACCAAGTGAGCGCAATTACCAGTTTTGCATGGAAGTTGCCAGTTGCTTAGGAGCATTCCAACTGGTTGGGAAGCAGACTGATTCCTACAATGGCATATTTTGTGGAAGGCACTTTTATGTCATAACAGCGTACAGTCGTACACCGTAGCAAAACTGAGACAAGCATCAAGATACAAGGTAGTTGCACTGAATAAGCAAGGCAGCCTGAGTTTCAAAAATAAATAATAATCTGAATTATGGTTTAGAGTTAAAGCATCTTTTGATTGTCGTGCTGAGCTGAAACACACAAAATTGACCAAATGACATGAACTGTGGACACTGGACACCATTTATACACCTGTTGAAGCACTCACACACAAACTGCCCCCTATTCCAACTCCATCTGTTCCCGTTGTGTCTCACAGCTCTGGGTCTACACCAAGGAAGTCAACACAAAAGACCACAGCCAAGCACTCTAACCCCAACCACTGTTTTCTTCTAAAGGCATTGACATTTTATAATGATCAGTGCACATTTGAATCTACAGATATTGTACATGTGATGTGTGTTTAAGTTAGAAAGCAAGCTTTAGTCCCACTCAGTTTAAATATTATTTTATTATACATAGATATATGAATATATACGGATATGATACACATTTGAAATTCTATGGAAGCACTTTAAACATAACAGAAAATATTGTATTTTGTAAAAAGCAACTGAAACCTAACTCACTCAAGTTGTGTTTACTGCGTATTGTTCAGGAACTGGAGACCCCGGCCAAACTGAATAAAAGCAGGAGGACACTATACGGGGTGGGCCCAGTATAGGGTGGCCCTAAATTACAAAACAATAAACATATATCAAAATAAACACGAAAGCCACTACCAGAAATCTCCAGAGCAAACTAAAGTAACAAATTTACAAAGTGTCAAGCAAGGAGCAGAAAAACATCTGCCAACATCTGCTGCTGGTTCATGTTCCTCTTCTGGTGCTCTCTCTGATCCTGCTGCTGATGTTGCTTCTGATGTTGCCCTTGTTGCTGGTGTTGTTGTCGTTGCTGTCCTTGGTGCTAGTAAAATATAGAGAACAGCTGATGAGTCTTCTGATTCTACTGCAGGCTTGTTCCTAGGTGAGTCTCTATGATAGAATCCAACATAAACTGAACTAATTCAAAATGTTAAAAGCCATCTTTGTTGGCTGATATATGCAATTCAAACAACCTATGGAGAGCACAGACATGATAAAGTTGATGACTGCGCATGCTGACGTCACTTGTGTAGAAGCTAAATCTTGTGGACTTAATGAAATGACTGAATATTTACTTCAGTTATAGGCCTGTACATTATTTTTTAATGTATACATGAATAGGTCAAATGAAATGGGGAACCGAACCTGCCAAAATGAAAATTTAATAAATAAATAAATAAACGTGAAAAATAAAAATAAAACTGAAAATTTAAAATGAAATACAAATAAATAAATATAAGTGGGAAAAAATACAAAAGTTAAAACAAAAATGCAAATATAAAGACATCATTAAATAAATAAATGCAAAATGAAATTTTTTGTCAAAATAAATATAAATTGATTTTAAAAAAAATATTAAGAAGAAATACAAATATTAAGAGAAATACAAATATATTTGATTTTTATTTTATTTTGTACTTTAGGGATTTATTAATAATTTTTTTTATTAATTTATTAAAAATGTTTTTATTTTATTATTATTTTATTATTTTTAATTTTTGCCAGGTTTGGTCCTCCATGAAGTTAAACAAATTTTGTATTTTATTTCATATGATATTGTGAATTGTTGGAATAATAAATAATGATAAATAAACATTTTCACTGCAGTTAAATTGTCTCATTTATTTATTTATTATTATTATTATTATTATTATTATTATTATTATTATTATTATTATTATTATTATTATTATTATTATTTAATTTAAATATATATATATTTTTTTTTATTTTGTTATTTAAATGTATTTATTTTAAATCGAGTTTACTCATTACTCCTTTAACAACACAGAACAAAATTGAATTATAAAAATGTATTATACATTTATTTATTACTATAAAGGATCAGTTGTCCAAGATACATGGGGGGAAGGGAAATACTAAATTCGGATGAATTCAATTAAAAAAATAGATTAAAATTTTAAAAAAGAATTCCACTGAATTCCATGTTACACTTCTCTGCTCCCGCCTTACAAGCCACCAAAGTAATAAATATATGATAGGTTTTGTAGTTAGTTAACTTGTGAGTTAGAATAAGATCATCTCAGCATCCCTGTCCACACTCCTGACCAGGAGCGGCGGAAATGCACCAACAGTTGTTTCCCAGCCGCAATGAAACCATAGAAGAAGAAGAAAAAGTAGCCGTAGAAGAAGAAAAACCACAAGTGAACGAGAGTGAGAAATCAAACCCAGGTGTGAACCATTTAAATCAGAGCTGATAGTGACACCGCACATCACTGTGAGTATTTTAATATCTTCCTCACACTTCCATAGACGTCTTATTAAACATTTCCACTCACAACGTTTAAGTGTACACTAATTCTAATGAAATACGGTCATTTCAAGTTAACGCTTGTCATGTCATGATACACTCATTAAAATTAGTGTAGGTCATGTTTCTCGTTGTGGAGGCGCTTTTCTGTAAAAAAAAGAAGAAAAAAAAAACCCATTGTAAATAGGTGTCACGACTGGGTTTGACTGATATTTGCTAACGAAATAAATGCTAAGGAAGTACTTTGCTACCGCTAGATGGCGTCAGAAGACAATTACGAGACTGGCTGCAAGGGACTTGTCATCCATAGACATCTCTATCAACCTGCAAACAGCGCCTCCCTCCGGACAGTTGTGGTCATTACTGCTTGGTCTCACAGCCAACTGGCACTTTGCCTTTTCCCACGCTGTTTTTCCCAGGGTTTTTCCACTTGGCTCTTTCAAACAGTGTGTTAGAATTCATTCTGTCTGGATATAGAGTTTCAAAATATGTCTGTGCATTGACTTACATCACCACTGTTGTGTAGACTGCCTTAAAATATTATTAATGAGAAAAAAAATTACAAAAAATATCATTGAAATTCACCTATGTTGATCAACAATGGCGGAAGGACAATATGCAGTAAACATAATTGATTATAGCGGCCAAGCATAATGACAGATACAATGGCTTTGTAGTAAATGACTATCATAGTTGGGGTCAATTACATTCAATTATGCATGTTCCATTACGATTACGGGGACCAGCATTATTTACAATTAAAATGACAAATATAATTTTACCCCTGAAAGTCAATTATAATACGTTTTGAATTCAAGTTAAATTACAATTATTTGCTTTAATAAATAACCTCATTTCTCTTGTGTTAGCATCTCTTATGACAATGGGTTTGTTTTTACCCATGTCTTAAATCAGCTGTAAAATACACTAAAAAAATATGATCAATCATCCAATTTTTTTTTAATCTCTTGGTTTCTTTGTCAACATTCCTTATCCATGAAAATATTGATATTAATATTTTTGGTGTGGGCATCCAAGGCTTTTTTTTGTGACAGTATACCCCCTTGAAAATATTAATATACAATATTATATATTAATTAACAGATTTTAATAATTGACTGTGTAAACCATAGAACTGTAACATGGTTCCCCAGACTTACGTTTAATTCAATTGTAAATGACAATTTTTACAGAATTCCCATGCCAATTACAATTCCAAAGTCAATTATATGAACTCAATTACAATTTCAACAGCAAAATATTTTTCAAATACATTTATAATCATGTCATCATTGTAAATAATGATCAATCATGTGAATGACATTAATATTTATTTCTTGCATGCGCTATGTGAGAATATAGATGATGATAATTATTCACGAAAGATGTTTATAATATACTTTTATTTACAGAGTGACAACGGCACACTGTCCTGTCATCAGAAATGAACCACACAACTCAAGAGGAAGAAGGTTTGTACCACAGATTCATCGCACTGTCAAGATGGTTTTGTATTTTATTTTGAAAAGCATTTTATCCCTAATTAATCAAATGTTTCTTTTGGAATTAATTTCAAAACAATTCAGCAGAAGTGATAATTGCAACGAGCACTTTTGTGCTGTACAGGGTCCTCATGGTTATGAAATTCCTGGAAAAGTTATGGCATGGAATAATTTAACTGTTTTGGAAATGTAGCCTATTTTATTTTAATGTTTAAAATCCAACCTAAGCTATTACTATGGGACGCAATGTACAACACCTTGTGTCTGCAAATTAAAAGGGTAATTTTGTAATTAAACATGGTAAGTGCTTAGTTAGTTAGTTGTTTAATGCTACATTCAGTTGCTGATGCATTGTTATTTAAAAAATATTGCAAAATAGATGTCAAAGGCAATAGCGCCATTGTACGATCATGCTATATGATAGGTAAGTGATGGACACAACTTGCATTCCCTGTGCCACATTGTTGGCACACTGTCAGACCTGTTTTTTGCACTCTCATGGCCTTAAATAGATCTTAACCGTTCAAAACTAAGTGATGGAAATTTGTTAAAATATTTTTGAAAAGTTTTGAAAAATCGTTGTGAGAAAAGTGTGGGAACCTTGTATACAAAAGATTGTTTTAAGCACATGTGTCAAATCTGGCCCTTTAGAATATCGAATTTGGCCCCCAGGAGAATGTAAATTAACAGTAAAACATGGATCATTGTGTAAATTACTACACAATTACAGGGGCTCACAGTTTTACCATACTTATATGACTTGATGGCAGTCGTTTTAAGTTGTTAAATTAACTTTTTTTTTTTGAAAAACTCTCTTGATCCTCAAATTTTCCCCCAAAATTTCCACAAACGATATTTACAGAACTTTAAAACACTCTTTAAAACCCACCTTTTTAAACTAGCTTTTTCTTAACCTTTCTTTTACTTTCATTGTTTTTATTTTATTTTTATTTTTCTGTATTCTGTATAGCGACTTTGAGCCCCCAAAAAAGCGCTATATAGAATTGATATATTATCTTTTTTATTTTTTTTAAGAGTCACAAAATCAAGGAAATTTAAAATAAAGATCCTACAGGTACTGATATCAAACTTACAAATTACAATGAGCTTGATATTTCAGTGGTTTAATGCGTATAAAAATCAACACATTTTTTGAAGCATTTTTTTAGAGGTAAAAAATAAAGTAATCCATGAGCATCACAGCCTGGTGAGGAACCTGGTATCAGAGTGAGTAACTTTATTCATAGAATACAGCACAGGGCCACCAGAATGTATTCACACCTTCACTTTTTCCACATTTTATTATGTTAAAATTTCCAAATTGTAAAACTGATTTCATTTCGTCTTTTTTTTAATCTCACTAAAATATTATATAACCCAAAATTAAAAACACATTTTCAGACATTGACGTAAATGTATTAAAAATGTAAACATATAATACATAATAGGTACATACAGTAAGTATTCACACATTTGGCTTAATGTTTATTTGAATGTAAAGTAGTGGAAGAATTTACATTTGTATTGTTGCATTTCATGGAAAGAATGTGTCATGTCAGTTAAAGAGAAGCCCTGATGGGTCGAGTATGGAGAGGCAATCCACACGTGAACACGGCGTTAATAAGCATCATATTACACAAGTGCTGGTATCCTGTTGAAAACCTTTGTAGCACCTACAACGACACACAAAACAGGAGGAGTACTGGTCAAAGAATGTCGTGGCATTTTTCCAGTGGAGTCGAGTCACTTGCAACCACTGCCAAGTTGCACTGAAACCATTCTGGTGGCTGTAGTGACACCAAACGCCCTATTTAGACACTTGATCTTTGTGTTTTCTTTATTTTGGCAGCTGCCCGGCAACATGCAGACAGACCTGCCTGTGTATTTAATCTGTCTGATTATTTTACTACCAGAGCAGTTGACTTAAGGAAGGCCACTTTACAGAATATTCCATTCATTTGAAATTTGGTATTTTCTTTGCTTTCTAAAGATTGTCAGTAGCAAACGGTCATCTTCCCAGAGGTGAACGAGTGCATGTGCTCTGTGTGTCTCTGTGTAGTAGTGTTATTCTGTGGGGTTGAATGGGGAGCCCCCAGCCCTGTCATTCGTTCACTCAGCAGCACTGCAAAGAAGCTGTGTACTATACTCCACATTCCGCCCCTCTCCTCATACAAGTGGTTAGACTGAAGTGGGTTGAGTTGTTTGTGTGAGTCTCTGTGTACGTGTTAAATGTGTTTTGGTGAATGGCGTGAGTGGGTTTGTGCTGGGTGTGTAACGGCTTAGAACCACGGGGAACAAAGAGGGAATCTGCAGCTATTCAAAGGGTTTAAAACCAGGAGATCCTGGACCTGTAGTGATTTAGTTTATTTCTGAGTGTTCAGATCATTCAATTTTAACTCCTGTAATTGTATCTATCTATTTTGATGACAGGCTCAAGAAGCGGGGATTACTCTGGTTAGAATAGTACATTTGATTACAGTGTTGCAGTTGTATTAATTTAAAAATCACTGTTGTTTAACGAACCAATTATCAAGAAAGAGGCTTTGGACAAATATATTTGCCCCTACCATCTATTTAGAGACCAATCACAGTATGTGCAGCAAACCTGTGCATGGAGTAGGGCTGGGCGATATGTGCCAAAACTTATATCTCAATATTATTTTCTCAAAATGACTATATACAATATATATCTCGATAATTTTAATTCAAATGAAGTCTGACCAAATTCAGGGTTAAATTTGCTGATGCAAAAAGCCACACTGGCACATTTATTAACAAACACTCCTTTAAGGGACAGCATGTGTGAGTGAGTTTGGTAGTGTGGCTTGTTTAGGTGAAGGTCTGGGTTAGGACACACTGACAAATCCATTGGACTGTGCTTTTCATGCTGTTTTGAGAAGTAAAGAAAGCAGCGACTCCTAAAACAAGTATTTTTAAGCTAAATGAGATATAAAAAAATATATCGATATAGGCAAAATTGCAATTTTCTATATTGCCAAAATAGAAAACTTGATATATCTTGAATCTCGATATATTGACCAGTCCTAACTGGGAAACCAAAAAAAAAATATTTATGATGGGTTTTAAAGAGTCTGATGGAGATTCAAGTATTTAATTTGTTTAAAAAAAGTAATATTAAAAGGCCTGAATGCATGCACTGAAGAAAAGGGTGAAGCTAAAGAGAGGGCGGGAGAAATGCTTTGCAGCGCTTTCCCAGGCTATGCATCAGGAAAGGCTGTATTTTTTAAACCATGAGCAGCGCATAGCCGTTTCCTCGGGATATCCGAGACGAAATCAAGAGCAGCTAGTGCAGAGAGAGAGAAGTACAGGAAAGCTATCCCTGAGAAGGAAGGCGGGGGGGGGGGGGGGGGGGGGGGTGAGCTGGGTGGCAGGTACGTTGGAGGCCACACAGCACGCGTGAGTCCAGAATGAAGCTCCAGCTTTTTTGAAAGGCTCAATGGAACACACGCACAGACAGACTATTTAAAAAAATAAAAGAGCACACACTTGGTCTGAAAAGCACCAGGAGAAGCTTAGAGTATCTTTGACTGCAGATTGAGCAGGAATGCAGAGCTAATGCAACGTCCTCAACCATCTAAGTACTCAACCGTTAATCCCATGTTATAGCTGTACTGCCGTGCATGTTATCAACAAATTATTCATAATTCTGGATATTCAGGACATTCCAGTGTATCACATTACAGATGAGCTATGATTTTACATTTCATTCCTTCCTTAACTCATTGAAATGACCATCAACCAGGCGGCTGTTGATTGGTTAAAAGCAGAGGTGTAAAGAGTACTGCTATATCCTACTCAAGTACAAGTACTGTTACTTGATTGAAATCTTACTCAGGTACAAGTAAGTCATACATAAAATATTCAAGTACAAGTATAAAGTAGCTCAATTGAATAGTACTCAAAGTAAAATGTATGAGTTACTTTCACCCCCCATGTTTATTTTTGGTAATAATTCTCATGTATAAACTTAAAAAGGAAGAGACCAAATCTTGCACAATTGGAACTGAATTTATTTTCCACAAAGGCATCTGTATAAGATAAAAGGTTTGACAAAATGTATGTTTTTTTTTTTTTTTTTTTTTAAATAAAACACCACCAATAAATTAATTTCAAAATAATAATAAAAATCAGGCTCCAAGTATAGGCAAGGCAAATGTATTTGTATAGCGCTTTTCATACACAAGGCAACTCAGTGTGCTTTACATTATCAAATAGTGCATCAGAAAATATTCAACAGCTTAAAAATGAATAATAACATTAAAATCAGCCGTAAAAACATTTAAAATCATCAACAAACACATCAACAACAACATGACCAAAAATCTCCCTCTCAGTCATACGCAGTAGAGAAAAATAATGCCTTTAATTTAGATTTAAAAATGTTCACATTGGATGCTGACTTCAGCTATGCTGGCAGTTTGTTTCACTTCTTTGCAGCATAACAACTAAATGCTACATTTAGCTACATTTAGGAATTCTAAAACAGTGAAAATAACCTCCATTCAATGCTGTTTTGGCACCGTGAATTACTTTCCGAGGAATCTGGTTGCTCCGCTATGATGTAATGCATTTGGTTGTGGTTTGGTCTTTTCATTTTTTTATAGTTTTACAATGTCTGTTGAACATTTTAAAACAAAAAATAATAATTTACTCTGTAATGGTTGGGTGTAGAAATGTAACAAGTAACTTAAAAAAACAAAAAAAAAGACGGGATTATACTTATCTGTATAGAAATCATACACATGACTAAAAAAATAGACAATATAACATGCATCAAAAAATCATGCAATATACTTAAATGTATAGGAATCTTACACAGAGCTTTTCCTCTTGATCTATTTATATCGGAACTTTATTTATTTTTACGTTCAAGTTTGAATGACAATAAAGAAGTCTAAGTCTTTACGTCTTTCAAAACAAACTTAAGTACAAGTAAAATGACTGATTTAGAAATATACTCTAAATACAAGTTCCCATAAAAGCAGCTGAATTACAGTAATGTGATACTTGTAACTTCTTTCACCTCTGGTTAAGACTGGTCCAGAAAGAATATTGGTTGTGCTTATAACTGCCAGGATAAAAGCCCAACTTGTACAAATCTTGTGTTGTTGTTCGCTTCCATAAATATTTACCTGTTTGTGACCCTCACAGGCCTCGACCCCGCCGCCCTCAAAGATGAACTCTTTGAGCTTTGGAACTGGAAAAATGTGCAGATGGTGAGAGTCACTTTCACAGCATGTGTCAGGTCCATACAGGCAGTATTAAGTGGTTGTTTACAAAGGCGGCAGGATGGAGTCTGTGTGTGTCTGTGTGTCGCATCCCCAACAGGAAGTTAGAGGAAAGAGAGAGAGATGCCGGCATCTTTGAGTGAGGCGTGTTTTTGTGTGCATGGGGTGACGAGGAAACCAGACTTCTGTCAGGAGGAAGGAATTTGTGTCGCTGTGAATGAACTTGAGATTTGTGTGATGAGGACACTGGAGTGGATGACATCTGTTTAGCAGATTAGAATGCAGTGTGATGCATTGTCACAACCAAAATATGTTATCGGGCTCCTATTGGGCTGACAAATACAGCAGCTTTTGTAGTTCCTTAACAATTGCCCGTCTGCTTATACTGAAATGTAAGAAAAATTAGAAAACGTACAAAACCAAGACAAGCATTCTTTATTATACCACTGAGATTTGCATAATGGTCTGATTTCAGAGAATCTCCTCTTCATTGTTAATGTTTTCTTTATTTATTTTTATCCTCCATCATGATGCCTTCAATCTCTCCCTCAGCTGCATCACTCAGCCCAGCATGGCTTTTCAAAGCTATCTGATCCTCTGGGGGCCTTAATAGAAATGCTGGAGCAATGTCCAGGAAAACAGAAGGGGCGGAGCCAAACCCTCGGCAGTAAAATTGTTTCCGAGTTTCAGACGTGGATGGAGGAACATCCTCAGGTATATTAGCAGCTGGTTTCTCATTCTGTTTAAGTTTGATGTTTACCTACCTTAATAAAGTGTCTCTTAAGGGTAATTCTTGTCTTTTTATTCCAGTGTTGTTTATTGATACATTCTGTCCATTTGATTCCCTCTCGTAGGTGAAGCTCAGCTCACTCCCACAACAGAAAGCAGCAACACTCCAACTCCGTGCTCTCGGCCTTTTAACAGAGTCCAATCCAACCTTTGTAGAAGGTCTGATCAATATCTACCAGTTACAGTCATTGGACGCAGCTCCACTCCGACAGCACATTGCAACACTGCAGAGTCGCAACTGTTACAAAGAGGCAAGTGTGGCTGGACTAATGTCACAAATGACCCAATCTTATTTTTGAATTTTACTAAAGGTATTCACAATGATCAAATACATTACATCATTTATAAGGGATTATGTTTCACATATGTCAGTGGTGTCAAACTCATTTTAGTTCAGGGGCCAAATATGGAGCGGTTTGACCTTCAGAGGGCCACAGATTTTATGCAGGGAAAAAAGTAATTCCAACGTTATTGTGCTCTGGTTTGCTCATAAAATACTAAATATGTAAGAAACCGACCATATCCAAGCAACAAATGACAGATATCAGTCCCAACAGGATCTCCACTTTACATTTCTGAGATTTGTGACCAATTTCTATTTAATTAAGGAAAACATTATGTAATATTTTGAGGAAAATAAAACATTTTGTAAGAATGTTGAGTTTTTTCAACAGTTTAATATTAAAAATGACTGCCATCGAGCTATATAATCACCAGGAAAACTGTGAAAATATTGTTGATTTTCATTTACAAAATGATTCATGTTTTCTTTGTCATTTTACTTTCTCCTGCGGGCCAAATTGGATGTTCCAAAGGGCTGGATTTGGCCCCCGGGCCTTGAGTTTGACACATATGTAATGTGTTTGTGTTTTTTAAATGAATAAATAAATCACAAATAAATATCCTAAATAACTATTTATTTATTTTTTTAAATCTTTTGCTGTATCAATAAGTAATGTTAATTATTAGTACATGCATTTTAAAACAATTACTATATATTGTTGCTTACCTGCCTTAAAAAAGAAGCTGACACTAACAACTCCAGTTTTTTTTATTAATTTAAACTGTTAAATTCTGTGTAATTCTGGTTTGTTTCTTGCAGGCCGTAACACTCAGTATAAAGCTGCAACTACACACTGAGCTTGATATGGAAACGGTATGGCAGAATTTATAAATAACACTTCTGTGAACGTGTTCTTCCTAAGTTAGGAAAGTTAGAATTTAACGCTTCAATCAGATTTCTCTGTGTTCTCTGTTTGTGCTGCAGATGTGCGTCCCACTCATCCTGCAGGATAAACTGACACTGGCAGAAACATTTGTCTCAGGTCACAGTCAACTAGAAACACAACTAGTCATAATGTTGGACTCTTGGTGCCATCCCAGCTTCAACATAGATGAAATAAGAGCGTATGTTACAAAATGCCTGTGACCGTGTAAACCGTTGTATACCCCCCCCCCCCCCCCCCACTTTGTGCTTTGTAGACTCAACTGTACATTTTTTTCAACAGGAGATTTCCTCATATTTCACCACTGAAAAACACCAAAAGTCTGGTTCATCCAAAAATGATCACGAAACACATCTTTAGGCTTGTGGATAAATTCAAGATTGACCAAGGTCAGTGATTGCATGTGTCAGTGTGTAAGCCAGGGGAGGATAAGCACTGCAGGTAAACCTTTGAGGTAGAAATGATGACGATGAGCATCTCTGTTTGTTTTAGAGCTTTGTCCCAACGCTCTGCACAACAGAAGACTGGACACGCTACGATACCTCATGTACAAGACTTTTGTGGAGGCAAGTAAAGCACTGGGTGCTGTTTTTCACACAGTCATTGTTGTTAATATTTCTAATAATGTACCTTCAAAGTAGCTTTTCTTCAGTGATAGACTTAGAAATAAAATATACAAGATTATCGGTAGTTGTTTCTTGTTTTTTCTTTGAAGAATGCTAACAATTAAAAATCTCTTTTGGTGTCAATTGTTTAAGAATACATTTTCAGGTTTTGTACATGTATAGTTTATTTGAAGGATTTGGATTTCAAATAAATCCAAACATTTGTTCATTAGCACAAGCATGAATATTGGCAATACATGAAAAAGAAGAAGTTAAAGGAGGGGCTCAAGGAAGCAAGGTTGGGAAATTTATCAGCACATACTGTATATAACCCTAAAATGCTTGAAAATAAAATTAAACTTTAATATGAGATAGACTCAGGTTTTAAAATATAAAAACCAAATAAATATTTTATAAATTAAGCACGAAGCAACTATCGGAGAGTAACCATTGAGAAAATCACAGCACTCCAAATCTTTTTAAACATATTTATTCAGAAAGTTACTTATGTATTATTATTTTTTTGTAATACTGTATATCTGAATATGTCACTATCCACTTTCACGACATGTTCAAGTAAGAAAAAGAATATCAATCAACAAGAAAAAAAAAATGTGATGACAATCTGATTTGTGATTGTTAAAACTATCTTCTTGACAGAAAAGCATGACTGAGCAAAACTGGGCAGACCATGTACAGGTAGGTTTTGCCACAGGATGTTCAGGTGTTTCATGATATGAAGAGAGATACTGAATTTTTTATTTACTTACGTAATGTTTGATGTAGTTTGTGGTAGCAGATGACCTGGAGCTGCAGATCCACTTGGTGGAGATGCTGGTTAGATACAGAAGTTTGAAGAAAGCCTCCCAGTGGTCGCTCAGATACAACATTCCCAGAGATAGACTCCCCTACGGTGTGTGGGATACACAGCAGGATCTGCTGCCTGACCTTCAGTGAGTCAGCCAAAATGTGCATCAACAATTTCTAATGGGAATCTTTTAGAGTGTATATAAGCGGGATTATTTTAAATGAGTAAAGTACAAAAACACAGGTTTTTCTCCTGCTCAGACAGATGTCTCTTGAATCGGCATCGTCAGACGAGTGGGTGCCGTTGCAGGCCCATCAGCAGAGGTTTTATCAAGTGCCACTCGGCAAAGACAAGGTTCACTTTGTGGACACCCTAGAAGCTCTTCAGGGATGCCGTGGTGCTTTGCTCAAAGTAAGGAAAACTCAGATCTAGAGAAGAAAAAGAAAAGGCAAATTGTGTCAAAATAAACTTCCTTGTTGTCTTGACACGTTGTCCTTCTACGTTTCTAGGAAGGTGGCGTCGTCGGAGTGGACATGGAGTGGCAGCCGACATTTGGCTGCACCTCAGCTCAGCAAGTTGCCCTGATCCAACTTGCCGTCTGTGAACAGGCTTTCCTAGTGGATCTTTGTGCTGCAGGATTTGGCCAACACCCACAAACTGTGGATTTCATCAGGAGCTTGTTCTCTGAGCCAAAAGTTCTGAAACTAGGTTTGTAAAAGAGATAAACGGTTATAAAAAGCTAGATTAAATTTTTTAAGACCTCAGTCCCTGTCACTTTGTCCTTGTTGCTCTCATTCAGGCTACGGCATGGCGGGCGGCGATCTCAGATGTCTTATGGCCACCTGGCACCAGTTATTAGAGGAGCCACTGAAGTTGGCGGGGGTTCTTGATCTTCTTGATGTACACCAAAAGGTAACATGATCCTCCTATTGACACAACTTTCCTACACATGGGCTTCAAATGAAATCTGGATGTTAATCTAGGAGAATCACGTTTCCATTGTTAGTCGAGGGTCAACCTTTCACAGACCTTTTGGTGCTATTGGAAGGCAATTCTCCAATTTTTTTCAACGTATTAAATACAGTAGATTACTTATTATTTCCAAATCAAAACAATATTAATATACTTTAAAATTTCATAAAGTGACATATCTTATATTAACATATTTCAGTGGTATCAAACTTTGTTTTGGCCACAGCTTATTTTGTCTGGATTTTCTCCACCACATCCAAGTTTAATAACATATGAATGATAGCAGTGTCAAAAAATGTGTGTGTTGTGGTACAATTGATACTTTTAAGTTTTAACAAATAATTGGCAATATTTCGAAGTTTTTGAGAAGTTCTTTTTTCCACACAGATTCTGTGTTGCTCATTTACGTTTCAACACATTAGATGTTTGTATTTAATTTACATTTAATTTACAAACCCTCGTAGATTTGAAAGGGCAGCTAAAGTGTTTTAAAAAGTGTGTGCAACAATAACAAATGTTTTTTTTCTGATGTTGCTCCATCTACAGGCCAATATGAATCTGCTAGTTTTGACTTTTGTTACTTATCTGACTTTTATTCATCCTATAAATGCAATTTAACTCATACTGTGTTTGCTGTCGCACTTACTAAAATGTTACCTTTTGCTCTCAACGAAAGTGGACGCTTTTTCTTTTGCTCCCTCCTGCCCTTATCTGCCCTGCTTGCTGTTTTCTTGTCTTGTACTGTCTTTTTTCAGAATCTAATAGGAAATTATGGAATTGATCAGCTGGTCTCTCAATGCAATCGACCAAATTTTTTTGACAAAAAGAATGGGCAGTGGAGAGCCCACCTGTCCTGACGGAACGTTCGCAGCCGGATACACAATAGACTTCTGGCAGAAGTGGAAGATCGTGCGTCTGTCTATCCTTTCCGTTGGGGATGTTGTCTACATAATTGGAATTATTATAACAGATATTTTGTTGATTGGAGCTGGAAGTTTTTCTGATTTATCGCAAAGTTCGGATAAAGTTGGCAGCTGTTTAAGAAGGCTCCCTGCCATGACTGATGGAGTGTGCAGGGCTGTTAACACTCAGACTCATGCAATTGAGCTTCTACGCGGGATGGAATCTAACTTGGAGAAGTTGACAGCCCGGTTTGAAAGTTATTGGCCACCATATTGGATATATTGTTCCGAGACCCAGAACCTCAAGGCTGACAGAAGTTGTGCTTAGCCTGGCCGTCAACAACTGTTATCTTCATTGGCTACCCCAGACAACCAGTCGTCTCAAGGCTGGTTTATCTCTCTATTCTCCAGGATGTTTGTGCTGAATGACACTCCGTTCCCTCCACCTCTCCCATCACCGCTACCACCTTTGTTTCTGAATCAGAAACTCATCTACACTCACATCCCGACTCAATGCCTTTTTTGTCTCCCCTCCTTCCCACTCAGTGGCAGCAGGAGGGGCAAGCAATGCGGTTGCATGCACCCCCCCCGTCAGCGGCTGGCTTCAATTCCCCCCCGCCCCACCCATATGTGCTATGTCCTTTAATTTTGTTGTAATTGTGGGTTTTTTTTTACACTTTTGTGGGCTGATCCCACACTGTGCCCCTCACTAAAGGAGCATAGTTTGGGACCTGCCTTTTTTCCAATGTTCTTACGTTCTGTTTTCCACTTCTCATCTAAGACATACGATGCGCTGCCCTTGTGGCGATCCACAGTTTCTCTTGCTCCTGTACTCCCATGTTATATTCATGTTTCATGGATGGGATGTAACTGAAATGCAAATTTCCCTTTGTGGGATGAATAAAGGATATCTTTATCTTTATCTTTTTCCAAAGTTGAAAGTTTTAGTCTATTTAGTTTATTGATGGTTCCTGTTCCATTACTAGGTCTTCTGCATTGCTTCATCATGACACAGACATGATGTCTGAGTTTGTTGGAGCAGGGAGTCATATTAAACCTGAAGAATTGCCACCTTCAAGGGCTGAGTTTGGAGACCCCTGTGCTGAATCAACTGCTTAGTGCTCAGTACAGATATGGTGGTTTTTTGCAAATAAATTGAGCTTTATTAAACAGTGATCTATGAAGAATAGGGATCATATCGAGCCAAAGCTTGGGTAACACTGATGGAAACTTTAATTTATTTATCATACAATTTAGATGCTCATTGCGTACATGGAAATGTGTTGCATATTCATGCCATGAGCTGTTCTGCCTCTAGTTTTTTATTTGAAGTGCAAAAGCTTTTCATTTTTGTAAAAATATGAATCATTTCTGAATGTGAAAAACAACTGTGGAAAAAGGAGTCATTTTCATTAAATTTAGCTTTTGTACAATGTTTCCAATTGTCATTTATTTGGATGTATTGTCTCATACAGATGCAGCGCAGTAAAGTCAACCGAACTCGAAAGGGTCCCAGTGAGGTGCTGGTGGGAGAGGACTGTGCAGAAAAGGGCCTCAGTCTGCTGGTACAACAGGTCCTGGGTAGGCCTCTGGACAAAACAGAGCAGATGTCCAACTGGGAGAAGCGACCGCTGCGCATCAGCCAAATTAGATATGCAGGTAAGGTATTATGCATGCGCCGACAGACAATGACAGAGAGACAGATGGTCGCGCTGCTCCTCTCAATAGGAGATCAGAGATTATTTTGTTATCCGCTGATGAACTGCAAAGCAATAAATTCACCCCCTCTTCCTCTTCTGTCTGGCCTAACACCTCTCTAGTGGCAGATGCCTACTGTTTGCTGGACGTGTACTCGGTACTCTCTAGGAATCCAGCGCGTTTTGGGTTGCCGGCTGAACTGCACAAAATCCCATCATTGCAGTCACAGGCAAGCGCTGAGAAGAAGAAGGCGAAACGGGCAAAGGCGGTGAAACAGGACACTGGGAAAGAGGTCAGAAGGGATTTATTGTCAAGAAAAGAAACATATTAGAACACGTTTCTTAATAAGTCTACACACAATGCAGAAAACTGACAATGACCATGTGTGAGACCCTTCAAGTGCATTTGTTGGAATCATTTTCTACAGCTTTATCTAGAGGAGACAATTTAGTTTGTATCTGCTTCTATGATCATTTAACCAGTTTAAGGCTTGACGACAGCATGTGACATCTCACATGACACAGGAGTGAATCCAGAGACGCTCTAGTGGAATAAGCAGAGTCTGAGCATCCAACCTGCAGAGAGGAACAATGCCCATTTGACTAAGACCCTTCAGCAGTTCCTATTGGCTCCAGGGGTGCAGTTGTATAACTCACCCTGTGCTTTGACCTCCCTGAACTGTGGTGCAAGTGAAAAGAAAATCCCCCTGTGGGGATCAGTTAAGTATCACATTATTGTCTCTGTCCATTTAGGAATGTCAGGGGGCTCAAAGGGTCAGTGCCACTCCTTCTGACACACAGAAAGGCCTCCTGTGTGGCGAGAAACCCTCAGAAGATGGCCCCCCTCTTTCGCCACAGCAGTTGCGGGTGGTGTGTGACAACATGCTCCAGGGACTGGGGAGGTACCTCCGCTGTTTGGGGGTCGACGTGGTCATGCTCGAGAGCACCGACGAACACAGGGAAGCTGGAAAGGTGAGTCTCCAAGACGTAAACATGTCCCCTAAAGATAATAAAGACAATATGAGTTCATTCTGCTGAAGCGTTTTGTTAGGAGTCTCCTTAAAAAATAAACAATGCTTCCATTGCCACAATTTAGCCACATTACAATCTGTGAATTTGTGTGACAAGTTGTATGCAGAGAAGACCAGTGCTCTTTCAAGCGTGGTATACACAGACTGTTTTCATCCCTATTTCCCCTTCCCAATCAAGGATGACAAACGCCAGATTATATTATGTTTTTTTAAATTATTGTATAAAATGTTTCTGCGGTCTAAGGTGTGTTTAGATAATCGGCTCTAAGACAGATTGGTGCTGACTATCGTAAATGTTAAACTTGTTCAATATTTACGACCAAAGCTCCTTGTGTGTGTTGGGAAAGCCGACCACTCCAGACTCGTGACATGGAACAGAATGTAGCTAATCAAGAGTGAAGCTGACTGAAAAAACACGTAATGCTGCGTTCAAGGCATCTCGGAACTTTAATGAATTTAAAATTCCACTCTGAGTTCAGCGGCAGCACTTTGAAATATTTCAATTATGGTTGCCCGTATAATATTAGATTATTCTTCTCGACTTTTATGGAGTAGTAGGTGCTTTTAATTCTGAATTAAAGAGGAATTCCAAGTCACTTTTTTAAGTAGGAGGTCTGCTTGGAACGCAGCATTTGGTCACTGTTCTATACCTGATTTCTTATCTACAGGTCTAGGATCTGTAACAGATAATACATCTCTACAGATTTACAAAAGCTGTGTGTGCCCCACTTTACTGTGTGTTACATGAATATGTGTGTATTCCAGTTGGCACAAGCAGAAGGCCGTGTCATCCTCACATGTGGACAGCCTTTTCAGAGCGTAAGAGCCAACAAACTTATTAAAAAATGTGTAACGTTGGTGCTGCATCTCACTCACTTTGCACATGTCACTTTTGTCTCCCTCGTCAGTTGCGCTCTCAGGTGGCTGAGGGTCGCTGTCTTTACATTGACTCTTCAGAAAAGGCCAGAGACCAGGCCGTCCGGGTCCTCAGACACTTCAACATCCTGCCGACGCCCAAAGACATTTTCAGCCGCTGTCAGGTACTGGTACTTCTGTATGTCCAAGTATCTGTGTTTAGTTCACTGTGTTTGGACAGTTTGTGGATATTTTTAATGAATCTCCTCGAGTATCCCTTGTGCTGTTGGTGTCAGTTAACAGTATATTAATAAAAAGATTAGCTTCTTAATGCTACACGTAATGCATACCACTTACAAATTATTTGACAGCTTCCAGAGGTGCAGCGGAAAGAGAAAGTGTCAGTTTGACATCTTTGTGTCCTGAGGTGTTTTTAAGAGGTGGGGATTTAAGAGGTAGTTTCTTGTGTCTTGTGTGAGGGGAGGCCAAATGCCAAAAGTTTTCTCAGCAGCCTTTCAAAAATCTACTTTTCATAAAAAACATAATGAGCTTAAAGTGGAACTACTGTACTTAAAACTTTCCTGCTCTGACTATGTAGTGACTATTTCTCCCGGCTGGCTACCTTTGCAAGTATTCTGAGCATGTCCTAATGGGGGTAGACTCCGGGGCAGGCCTGGGAGTCTCTGAAAGGGATTACATATCCCATCTGGCCTGGGAATGCCTGGGGTCCCCCAGCGGGAACTTGAGGACGTGCTGGGGAAAAAGAAGAATGTTTCAGTTGCAGTCTCAAATTAGAGTTGGGATGAAGTGATTAGTAAGAAGAAAATGAGGTGAAACTGGTCCCAATTGGATAGAACAAAAGCAGTGAGGATGTAAAAATCAGTGTTGATAATGTAATGTAGGATTCCTCCTCAGAAGCTGTTATCAAAACCTTTGTGCTTTACTTTTCATGACCTGTAGATTCCTCAGTGGGTGGCTCTTTAGGAACTGTGTGTGTGTGCGCATGCGTGCGTGTTTGTTTATGAGTGAAGGGTGGCCATGAGGGGGGTCTTTTGAGGATGGTTTCCAAACCTGGGTGTTCTGACCTGCTCCTATATATAGGGGCACAAATGTGTAAAGATGCACCACCGGCTGTTTTTTTTTTTTTTGCTACGCAAAATGTTACAAACTCTGACCACCTTGATTGTGCCTCCTGTTTAAAAAAAACAACACAAACACGTGGAACAAACTTTTCACCAAATGAGCAGCAACCAAATGGTCAACTAGCTTTTTCACTCATTTATGGGGGTGTTCTGACACCACCAACTGTCTTAAAGCCCAATGTGACCTCGGCATTATCAAAGTGTCTCTCATCACTCAATTTTGCTGATGCTCTTTACCAAGGGCTTGGATGTAATTGGACAACAATGACCAGCTCTTGATCTCCACCTTAAATTTAAAACTGAAAAATGTTTCTGCTGAATAGGTGGATCAGATATTTGTGTCACTGTTTCAAAGAATTAGTGCTCCCACAACACACCCATGTTAATATTAGCCCCTTAGTTATCTGATTTTAAGGCTTTCTTACAAGCAAAGGTCTACTTAGTTTCTCTCTATGTCTACACCTCATTAACATTTACCACCAATGGAAAGAGAGGTAATAAAAAACAGCAGCTAATGACATTAACTGCAAAATTATGCGTGTTTAGGGATCACTAAAAAGTTTACTTTTTGTCACTAGCGCAAGACCACATATAATTTAAGAATACAGGAATGCTTTTTTTTTTTACTGTCGGGACCCTAAAAGCATACATGATATACAGTGTTTATATATGTATGTGTGTATATATATATATATATATGTATGTGTGTATATATATATATATATGTATGTGTGTGTATATATATATATATATGTATGTGTGTATATATATATATATATGTATGTGTGTGTATATATATATATATGTATGTGTGTATATATATATATATATGTATGTGTGTATATATATATATATATGTATGTGTGTATATATATATATATATGTATGTGTGTATATATATATATATATATATATATATATATATATATGTATGTGTATATATATATATGTATGTATGTATATGTATGTATGTATATGTATATATATGTATGTATATGTATGTATATGTGTATATATATATATATATATATATATATATGTATGTATGTATATGTATGTATGTATGTATATGTATGTATACACACTGCTGGTAAAAAGTTTTAGAACACCCTAATTTTTCCAGTTATTTATTGCAATTCAAGTCGTGCAAGTCCAATGAATAGCTTGAAATAGTACAAAGGTAAGTACTGAACAGCCAGAGGTTGAAAAAAAAAGGTTTGGTTACCCAAAACTGAAAATGAATGTACATTTCAGAATTATACATATAGGCTTTTTTCAGGGAACACAAAGTGGGTGAATAACTTAAAGCTGTTCTGCAGCAATGAGGGTTGAATCAGCTTTGAAAGCTGCTGCTACTAATTCTTACAGGTGTTCCAACTTTTCTTGGTTACTTCCAACCCCCTCTGTCTGCATAGAAGCAGAGTTGGAACACACTGTGGTACCAGACCCTCATGAACATCAGGTGAACAGTATTGTTCATGCATTCCATCATTTCTTTTTTAACTCAAAATGCTTATTTGTTCTATGCTTTCATTTCAGAGTGCAATGACACAATAAACTGAATAATTTTCAGTAAAAAAAACTGGAAAAATTATAATGTTTTAAAACTTTTGACCTGTAGTGTGTATGTATCTGTCTGCATAGTTCAACAATGAAGAAACGCTTTAGAGGTTAAGTAAGATGTAAAGAATTCATCAGGAATTATTTTATCATCTGTGCTGCCCTGAAAATCCAGTATCTCCTCCTGGAACTGAAAATACTGATAAATCAGACTGTTTATCAGAAAGGCTTTTCCACAGGGTGTGTTGTGTTGTGTTCTATATGCTGGAAATAAAGTTGAAAGGGTGTGCACAATCAAATTTGTTTTCCAATTTCTTTTACTTTTAAAAAAGGACAATAGAAAATTATATTTTGTTCCCTTAAAAGTCTGTTGCACGTAATTATTTTCATTGCTCAATAGTTTAGCATAAGAGCAGGGCAAACCTGGTAAATGATGCAGCTCCTTTACGTGACTCAGCATCACAACTTCCGGAGATAATTATGATTATGATTTTTTTTTTCTATGAAGTGTTTGTAAGCTACAACCTACCATATAAAAAAAAAAGATGCATTGCGTGTAATAATTACTACACTATTTAGTATTTAAGTACTACTTACAGTGTTAGTTGCTCGTTATGCCAGCTGAAAAGCATCTAAACACCAGCAGATTTTCTGCGATGGAAATAGAAGTCATCATGTGACCATTAGGCACTAGATACGGTGTGTCCCGATCCGATATTGATATTGGATATCAGCAACAACATTTAAAAACCTGGTTATATCGGCATGCATCTAAAACCTCAGACATTAGCACTCTTATACATATATAGTTTTTATTAGATTTATTGACGTTATTTATAAGGGTCTTATAATTTCCTTAATATTTAGTGGTTATTTTTCTCTTTAAAAATATTATATATATTGCTTTTATTGAGGTTATTTTTCAGGGTCTCCTACTTTACTTGTTAAAATGTATTTATTTTGTTCAATTGTATAGTATTCGTATGTTTAAGGTCATAATAAATGGGTAATTTTTTCCTCATAATATACTTGCTGAGTAATCTTACTTGTTCAGCATTTACTAAAATTCTACACTACAAAAAAGGTAATAAAAGTCAGTATGATTGATGCTGATATTGTGTCAGATCGATATTGGTGTCGATCTACTCTCAAGGCTGCAATATTGGTATTGTATCGGAAGTGAAAAATTTCTATCGGGACACCCCTACTTGATAGATTTTAGTGTTTATTAATTTTTGTTCGATTTTGAGTTGTTTTGGTGCATTAATAGTCATTTATAAAATGGGTGGTAGTCATGTACATGTCTTTAAAGTTGATGTGTTGAATCACTGTCCTTTTTACCTGGCCTCAAACTTATGGGTTTTTTTCCTGCTTAATGTACAAGAAATCTAAGCCCATAAATTGTTACCTCATACAATTAAAAAAAAATTAAAAATTCAGTTTTGAGATTCGTCTACATCTCCTGTATTGTGAAAGTCGACCTCTGGGGATTACCATAATGGTTTTGTTTGGAGGGTGGAGTTTGATAATTGTTCCACTCCATTTTTTTTAAAATTCTGCTATATCCTGCCGCAACCACTACTGCCTGCTGTGCCTATTCTTAACCTCCCGCCCCAACACTCGCACGCACACACACACACACGCACACAAACACAAACACTCTAAAATTAATAAACTTTTCCTAGGCCTGTTCAGTCTGGCACCAGAACACTTTAAATCACTACACTGCACTTTGAGAGCGCGGTGTTGTCGACACCGTTGCATCTAAAGCGCAGGTTCCCAGCTCCCAGGGAAGTGAAAACAAGAGCAACAGGAACTGCCACACTGTGGGAGAGGGAGGGGTGAGAGAGTTGGAGGGGAAGGGGGTAGGGTGGAGATGTGGAGGGCGGATGGGAGAATTAAGAAAAGGGTGATGGCAGTGAGGTAAAGAGGTGAAAAACGTTTGCGCGAGTGAGAAATTCAAAGACCACAGTTGACATGTGGCCTAATTTGTAGCGAGCGTCTGAGAAAGTGTGAGTGTTTGTGTGTGTGAGGTGCTGAAGAGAGAGTGAAGAAAGAGGAGGGCAGGAGGAAAGCAAGGCGATAGAAAGACTTGTTGTCTGCGCTTTGATCTACAAAGAGCCGCAGGCTGAGAAATGGAGGAATGTGAGAGGTTGAGACATGCATTTTGGCTCTCTGTGCATTATTCTGTTAGTTTGTTCATGTGTGAATGTTGGGAATGTGAGATTTTTGGTAGCACACACGTAGTGAGATTTTTAACACTTATGGATATTAGTTGGCATTTTTTCTAACAGTCACATAAAGAGAGCGCATGATTTTATTTCCATAAGTTAAACCAGCTTGCCAGTTTTGGTTGTTTTAAAAAAAAATAATAATAATAATGCATGAGAAATGGTCTTTCCATTGGGGTGACAAAAACCCAGGACATATGAGTTTCCTGCCGTTACCCACTCTGCCTCTTGCCTCTCTGGAGATGAGAGCAAGCAACGATGAGTGGAAGAGGAGGGGAGGTGTGGTGGGGGGAGAGTTCCATAGTTACGCCAAGACATTCCGAGGGAAACCATCTCAAATATTTCCCACTGTGTGTGGCAATGGGCTGCACATCTCTGGTTGCAGACACTCGTATATTTGCAGCGAATAGTGGTTTAAACTGTCATTTACACACATCACGGCTCATTCTGGTATCTACAGACAGACATGAAAGATTGATTGGCCGACTTCACGTCTGTCCTTTTTGTCCTAAGGGTGACATGCTGTTTGTTTTTCCCTGTCTGATGGGGAGCCAAATCAGGGCTGACTATGATGGATGCTTGACTTGTCATTGAAATGTTAAACACGTATAAATCAACAAGTCAGACATGGCCACAAAATTCAGATCGATTTCATTTTATGACTCGGAGGCTTTTGTTTTGGATTTGTCTGCTTCAGTGAATTAGAAGTTGACGCATTTATTTGAAATTCAAGAACCAACACCTGCATAGTTAGTTGGAATTCATCCTGAAACCCTGGGTCACAGCATTTAGTCTTGTTTAAAATTAAAATAGCATGTACCATAGTTCTGATAGTTAGGTTAATTAAATCATATATTAAACAGGGGTTACCACTGTCTTACTCATTAATTAAAGTTATTTAATTTGTTAATATGTATATTGAAATAGTTGAGCCCTTGCTTTTACCGTTTTCCAAACTATTAGGGGTGTGCCAAAATACCGATACGATATTTTGCTATATTTCGTCTTGCGGTACGATATTGATACACTAGCGCCGAATATCGATTTATTTTTTTTAATTTTATTTTATTGTTTTTTCCTTTTTTTTACAAGTTAAATGTTCTCAGGTTTTCAAGTTTACAAAGAACAAATTGATATTAGTATTAACACTGAAATGTATGTGCAATCTCCAGCGCAGGTTTCGGTTGAACTTTACACATGGCGGTAAGTATAAGGTAAAATGTGTGCCCAGGTTTTCATAGACCACCCAGTTGATTAAATTATAATGCACTGACTGAAATGTTTATTTTTCATAAGCAGTGAAATTTTCCAGTTTTCATAAACAAGTTAATTTTGCTTGTTAAGAGGCACTGATATCTGTCCATGTTTACAGAGAAGTTGATAATACTCGCACTGAAAATAGTATTTTCTGCATTCATTTAGTTTTTAACGGTTTAAAGTTAATTTGCTCAAACATCAATAACCAAATATATTGCGTGGCTTCAGGGTATCAATACCTTGATGGAGTTCGAAAATGAGAATTGCGCAATTATTATTTCTGGAGTTATTGCCCTTGTTCTGTTTTTCTTTACTCTGGGTGACTGTGTGTTTTCACCTATCACTGTTGCCGTAGTAGTCGGAAGTTGCCATCTTGAAAGCCTATGGCCTACTGGTCTCTAATAACTTGTGTTTTTCGGTTGAAAAAACACGTTTGTGCGTATGTTCTAAGTGTTCTGTTTGATAACACTCCTAAGACTGTTTGTGAAAGTTAAGCATACACGGTGTTATATAAATCACTGCCGATTGCGGTAAATGTTAGCATTAGCATATACATGGTTTTTCTCAGCAGACTTTTTGTGTAGTGGGGTTTTTTTTATCCCCCACCACAAAGTGTGGAAGGGGGATATAGGTTTGAGCTCCGTCCGTCCGTCCGAGTTCAAGGGAACAGCTTTTCTCAGAAAGTGTTTAAGATACGATAACCAAATTCGGTGTTTGGCTTAGGGTATCAATACCTTGATGGAGTTTGAAAATGAGAAGCGTACAATTATTTTTTCTGGAGTTATTGCCCTTGTTCTGTTTTTTTTTTTTTTTTGGTTGGGGATGTTGATGACTGTCTTCTTGTTTTGTATCAGTCTTCCCTTAAATACTTAAACACTTTTCCTGATCGTAATGTAGTTCAATATAAAGACTAAATACCAATGGTTAAAAGACAAAAAGGACCTATTTAACAAAAAAAACATACAGCGTAGAGAACTAGGATGGCTTTGGAAATGGTGTAAAAATTCCACAGAGAGTTTTGCAGCTGTTTAGGCAAATACACACACACACACACACACACACACACACACACACACACACACACACACACACACACACACATACTCATACCTGCTTTCTTTTTCCCACAGTCAGTTTGGCCCCAGGATAGCATAGCAGTGCAATGGCACCAGTGTGTTGCATGGGAATATGCTTAACTTTTTCCTTGGCATTGAGTTGGTCTCAAGTTTTTTAGATGATCGACTTTTAGATCCTGAGCACAATCCAAAGTTTAGCCTCTCTTGTGATTTCTTCATTTTTCATACTTTGAATATAGTATAAAAAAGCCATTTTGAGTGATATTAATCTTTGCATGAAGTTGACCACTAAACAAATACACTTCTATGGACCAATGTGAACCACCTACCCCATTGCTTATGACTAATGTGATATTCTGGTTTTTACAGACTTAAAAAGAATGGGAGATGAGCTTTGATAAACTGAGGCAATTCTTGTTATTTTTCTTTTTTAAAACAATGCATTGTGTGATTTGTTTCATCAAGATATAGAAATACATCTAAAATACAAATAATTTACTAAACTTATCTTTATAGAAAGACACATTATTCTAAAAATGAACACGACATTCAAACTGTTTTTTTTTCTTTTTATGAAAAACAACATTGACACATGCTTATGCTTTAAAGCCACAGATCTTTTTTTTTGGCAAAGCTTCACAAGTGCTGACCCTCCTTCTTGAACCACCTCTAACATGTCTTTCGCTCCCTCTCTGTATCAGTTTCTCCTTCGCACCCCCTCGTCAGGCTTCTCACTTTCCATCTCCCGCGTTCTCCCTCACCCACAGTTCTCACCCCCGGACTCTCAGCTCCGCTCCACTCCCAGTCTCACTCTCCGTTTCAGATTAGCCAAGGCGAGGAATCCGGTGCAGCCGGCAACTGGAATGTCCTGTTTGTCTTGCTCTGTTTGTGTGTGACCAAGTCTAAGTGTGTGTGTGATGTTGGTGAGGCTGGTGCTGTTTTTTGATTTTGATGTGTTCCATTGTCTGAGAGCCAAGCTGCTTCCTGCCTCTGCTTTCCCCTCGAAAGCCTGTGAGAAACAGAGAAGATGAAAAGTTAAAAAAAAAAAAAGTGGGGTGAAAGAAATGGCAAGAAAACACAGACAACAGTTTGCTAAAATACGGAGCAGGGGATGAAAGGTGGTGAGGTTCAAAGGTGAAAGAGGCAAAGGAGAGATAGCAAAGAGGATGAATGTAAGGCAGGAAGTGATGGAGAGGTAGAAACGTGAGGAGGAAGAGAGGTGAGAAGAAAAGAGGGAGGGCTTCAATAGGGCTTTTCCTCCAAACAGCAATACAATGAACTAGTGCGTAATTTCCCATTCACCCCTTATATTACCCCACCCAATCACACAAACACTTTCTCATAGGTGCTAAAGCTTCCCTCTTTTGAGTTTCTTCTCTTTTCTTGCAAACATTTACAGTAATCTGTGTAGACACAATGAAAGTACAAGGATTAAAAAAAAAGTTAACGCTGTGAAAAAGTTTTTTTTCTTTTTTATTGTCGAAAGATGTGTGGGAATTTACAAACAGCTGTAGGATAAGAAAATGCCAGAAGTGAAGAATAACCCATAATGGCCGTTAGGTGTATGTCACTTAACTGCTGCTTTTTTCCTGTGTAAATGTGGATCAGCATAAATCTTTTTCCGCGTGCATGCATGTGGTGCTGAAGTGAAGGGCTTTGACGTGGCAGAGCAGCACATTCCTGCTGGGCGGTGATGTCATGAGAACTAGCACTCCACTTGCAGACAGACAGCCCTGTTTATGTTCCTCTCCAGAGAAGAAACCACACTGTGTGTGTGCGCGCGGGACTGTGCGTGCGTGCTTGTGTGCGGTATTGGCTCACCGGGGGAGGTGGGGGAAGCCAAGAGGCACTCGAGAGGGTCTACTTTCCCCTGCCGCTCAGGGAGAGGGAACCACTTACTGATGCCTTCCTCCTAAACGCGCACACACAGAAAGAGGAAGTTTCATGTTTTGCAGAGCACAGTAGCTCCAAAGCCAGACTGCTGCTCTGAATGCTTCTAAATACTCTCCTAAGGGACACAGAAATCATTGCAGAGCAATAACAAACCTTAGGTCAGCCAAGGACCACAAACCCTGACCAGAAACAGGTTCCATACCACTGCTAAGAATTGCTTAAATCTTTAAAACCAGTTGAGAATCAACTCAATTAAATTTCCTTTCCGATGAGTATGTCACACCTCTAATTCACTAATTCTAAAGATTTTTCTTACATTCTGTTCATGCAATGAAATCAACTTCATTTTTAATGGAGGAGAAAATCGTGAGAACCAGCACTGACGATGGTGTTCTTCTCTCCCTGATACTGCTGGTGTGATCGCCTTTGTGTCTGTGGTCATGGTTTGATGGTTTCCCTTGCGATAGTGAAATGTGATCTTTAGTCTTTGCAGCTTAGTGAATCATACATCATTCTCCCACACTCTGCATGCACCACAACAGAGCAAACCTTTCAAGCTTTTTTTCCCCGCCTGCTCTGCTGCACACCAGCCAGGATGATGAAGAACTCTTGTCAGACTTGCTAATACCTGCCGGTGAGAAATGGCCGAGAGGTTTAGAGTCGTTATCAATGCGGCTCTGTGGTGCACAGGCCAACTTTTGTAGTAAGATGTGTAATTCTGCGATATGCATGCTTGCTGCACACATGTTATATGATAAGTGATTACTTTAGGTTACACTTTTTTACTCCCAGGTGCACAGCGACTGCGGAGCAAGAATCCAAAGCTCTCTATGAATAAGACATACTGTATTTTTCCAGAAGGTTGTTTCTGCCTACATGAAGACTGCATTTTACATGCATTTGTTATCTGGACAATATAATTTATATTATTTTACCTTGTGAGGTGATTAATTTATTGTCATATTTATGTATTGCCACATTGTAGTGCCTGGGGAGCAGTTGATGTTAAGGGCCATACTGATTCTGCCCACAACAGATTCAAACCTGCAACTTTCAAGTAACAAAGTCTGCTTCTCTAAGCCACCACTGGCTGATTTATTTGCCAATCAGTTTTTATGCCTCAGTGTTAAGCTTTTAGTCACTGACACCTTCTCCCCTCTTTCCCCCACGTGGTAACGTGGCCCCTCCTTTTGCAAAGCGACCACATACGCTTACAGTCAGATAGATTGCAGAATGTGGCCTATGAACTGTGAGCAGGTCTGCCCTAAAAAAAGCCTTGCCATAGAACTCTCATGTGCTCTCACTTATGAGAGAGAAAGTAGTAAACATTGATATTGTGCAGCTAGTCATTAATGAAACTGTCTGTGTGGCATTTTACACCACAATTTTTGACCCTGAATACTTTTTCAGTTAAAACTTTATTTAAATATATATATCATATATCGCTGATTAAGAAGTATGAAAGAATAACTTTGGTCTGTATCTCCCAGCCTGACATTAATGCAAATCATTGCTCATGTTACAGTCAATGTATTCAATGACTGGGAGGGCAGGGGACTGTTAGATAAGCAACAAGCATTGAGTTGTTGACTGGGTTTGACTGGGCGACCGGTGGTAGAGAGGTAGTCTTCTGATCGAGAGGTTGGGGGCTTGATCTCAGCTTTATCTGTACACCTATTGGCTCCCAATAGCTAGTGCCTTGCGTGGTAGCACTCAAACGCAAACCTTCGTCAAGCCCTCAATTTTCTCTTTGCCACATATTGGCAGTTAGCTGGATCAGGGATTCTGACCGTGGTACCATGATCATTCACACTTGAAAGGCTTGGAAGAAATTTCTATCCGAAATAATAACAATACAGTAGATCTAAATGTATGGGCACCACTTATCTTTTTTTAAAATCACGATATCTGGATTAGATCTGAATAAAACTAATTATTGAGGAACCAACCAAACATAACAGTTTTTTTTTGCCAATGATGAGAGATATTTTTAAACTGATCAAGATTCACCATATTGATTCAGATCCTCTCCAAAATGTAATAACTTTTTCTGTGGTGTAATGTCTATCTTTAAATAAGATTTTGTTAAAATCCATTAAGTACTTTTAACTTAATCCTGCTAACAGACATACAAGCAAACAAATAAACACTGATAAATATATTACCGCCTTTGTGGAAGTAAAAATAATGAACATAATTTTTTTGACATCAGTCTTACCGGTAAGTTTCCTGCAGATGAAAATTGATGGTTTGCTTGCCTCTGATAACAGTAACCTTATCCCTGTACAGTTTGAGGAGATGATCAATGTTAATCCCTGTTAATTTGTGTTTTTGGAACTTAACCAATGACTATTACAGTGTTTGTTTCAATGCTAATGCCCCAGTGATGTGATGTGATGTTTTTTAACTTGTGGCCTCTGATTTTTCAGATGGAAAAAACAGGGTTCACGTTCTTAAACGGGGAAAGCAATCTGACCTGTTTTTTTCTCTCTTATTTAAAATCGTGCCCTAACATGACATAGAAATGCCTCACAATATTGGGACAATATCACGCACTTTCACTCTATTGTTACCGGAAAACAGGTGATTGAATGTCTAGAAAGTGTGACAAATGTGACAAAATTCCACACATAATTGCATTCAAAATCTTGTGCTACGTGTTATTCATCTCGTCATCCTGTGATTGAAAATTCATTTAAACGTGAAAAGGAACTGTACAAAGACATGTTAAGCTGATGGTGTATTAGCTGAACTGGTAATGAGTTTACCTGATGACATGTCACAACAGAAGCACTTCTAATCACAGGGCTGCATAGGATCTCATGCAAGACATATCACATTTCCATGGTATTTTTCCCAATAACACTGGTGGCTGAGGTTCTAGCAGTGTGGCTAACGTCGCTCTTGCAACGTAATCTTGTGTGATTTTAGAGAAACCATCCCGTTTATGTAATAAAATGTAAATCTGATAACTGTTGTTGACTCTATTAACCCTATTTAGCATGTTTATTTTGTTTTTGGGAAGTTTAATAGCCAACAAAGTCATCTAAATGGGGAAAGATGATGAAATACAAACAAAACAGATACGTGTAAAATGACACGGAAATGGTTAAACCCTGAAACACAATTTGGGAAATTTTGAAACTTGAAAAAAATCAGAGCCCCTACTTGTTTTGTTCTTCTTGGAAAGAACTGGGAAGTCAAACTTTGTTCTCACAATTATAAGTGTAGGCCTGTATGCTCTGTGATCACTGTTACAATGTCTGATTCCTGTTCTCTGCTTGCGACGTGCATGTGTAGTCCTCTGGAATGTGAGGCTCGTCGGGCCTCAAAACCTTCCCTGTTTCTTGCTGTGGTTCTTCCCAAAGGTTCCAGTATATGCGTGATGTGATGCTATCTAGAGGTTAGGAGTCTGTTTGCTTTGGGAGCTCCAGACTTGGCGGGTGCAGACACGCACATATTCTACCGGATTTGTTTCCTCTTTCTCATCTGTTGCTCACAGAGTTAAATTCAAGTGAAAGTCTTCGTAGGCTGGGAATGGTCAGAGGCACACACCCTCTAACCCCTGGGAGCCGAGGTAGAAGGCTCGGGAGGTCAGGCTGCTTGGCCTGGGAAAGGCCTAGAAGAACAAGGGGCGGAGGGTGGGGGTGGCTATAGATAGAATAAATGGATTGATACAAATCAGGGGAGAGAACGGAAAGATGATATCACAAACATGCCAATTGTTTGAGACGGAAGAAGGAAAAAAACTTTTAAGTGATTAAAGGATAAAAATGACGAGAAATCAAAGTTTTTTTTTGTTTGAAGAAAAAAATTAGAACATAAGCAAAGAATTGAAAATGAGATGTGTGTCTAGGACTTGAGACATTTGTTATAAATGGATTTTAAAATAAACCCACTAAAATAAGACAACCAGTTTAGTTTGTCTTCTCATCTTTAAGAAAACATCAGTTGCTAATTCTTCCGATTGAAAACTGCGTCATTGTGTTTTCTGTTTGGCATCTTTGTTTTAGTTTGTGTTACCGATAACCTCACCCTTCTTCACTTTTTCTATGGACTAAACAAAGGGTTTTTAAGAACTTCCCGGCACTTCATCATCACTTCAGCTTTCTGAATACCAACCATTCCAGTCAATTCGTCCTTACCATTCATCAGGGCTGCTTTTTTACGCGTGTACATTCAAAAGGATCACAGCTGTGGGTGTGCCTGGGTGTGCTTTCTCTGTTTGTAGTATAGGGTGTCATCATTTTAATTTTATTTTTGCCTGGGACACAGCAAACCGGTGACTTCTCGACCAATAAAAATGTTTTTTTAGCATGTGTGAGTGAGAAGAAACGGTGTGTCTCACCATCTTTTTCCAAAGCCTTATATCTTTTAATTAGTGTAGCAAGTCAAGTCACCTAGCATCCCCCCTTTAGTTGTGAGGGGAACCAGAGGTGAGGATGCCTGAGTACCTGTCTGTCTGAGTGATCCCATGGATTTCTGATACACCCTCAGATACACTCTCACAAGGCCTCCTTAAATGCATGGAGTCCTTTCTTGTCTTTCTTTCCCCCCATTTTCCTGCTGTCTATTTTGGTCAGCTGGTGGCCCGTTCCCACAGTGCTGCTGTTCCCATGGTTATCGCCGTGGAGATAGCGAATGGTGTGTGGGGGGGGTGGGCAGTGGTGGGCTTGACAGGGAGCGGGAGAGACAGCGTTGCTCTGTTTGAAGAGATAGAGGACTATGAGGCTGTAGCGGAGGTGGGGGTGAATCAGGGTAGAGTGGGGGTGGATGGAGACTGAGTTCGAGTGTGTGTGAGAGTGTGCGATGCATTGCTCCCATCAACATCACAGGTGGTAAAAGAGGATTTAGCCAGCATTGAATTTTGTGTGTTGTAGGATTTAATAATTAGATTAAGCCTCATGTAGTTGCCTTTGTTTTTTTTTAACCCTAATTTAGCTGATCAGATTCACTGATGGGATTTTGGCATCATGATGAATGTGAATGGTGCAGCTGTACTCATTTCAACATTAAAGCAAAATATTAATTTTAGTTTGACCCTGATTTGATATATTTTAATGCAAAACATCTGAGTGTAATTTTTAGGTAGGATGCAAACTAAGGTGGCAAAGGAAGTGGAGGAGAGCAAGGGAAGGGCAGGAGCTGGTCAGAGGGCGCCAGGGCCAAGTGAAAGGAGAGAGGGAAAGAGCAAGTGAGCATTAAAGGGCAGAAGGGCGAGAGGGAGTGGGTGGGGGTGAGTGAGTGTGGGGCTCAGAAAGAGGGACAGATTCAGTTCCCACACTTCTAATTACTGTGTCACTGGAGACTGAAAGGGGACTGCCCCTGGCCCTAGGGAATTTGCTGGTCCCGGTCGTGGAGAGGGTGCAGAGATGGCGGGGGTGGGGGGAGGAAAGGAAGGGTGAAAATAAGAGTGCTGTACAACACGGAATCGCTCTCCACCGTCCTTCCTTTATACGGTTTTACCTCACTGCCTTCACATTAAAGGTGAACCTCTTCCCTGAAAGTCTCCCTTCACCCCGCCTCTACTCACATGACCCAACCTCTCACCCCCGACCCACTTCTGCTTAACCCTTCCTTACCCTCCTCCACCTCGGCTCTCTTTCTCTGTAGCCTTTGTCCAACATCGTGTACTGCTTCCTTTTTAGCCCCACACCCTCATTTTTTTAAACCTCCCCCCTCAACCTCGCAACTTTATAATGCTGTGTGCCCTTACTGCCTCTCTTGTTGACATGAACAAGACTACATGAGCCACTTTGAAGTGAGCTTTAGCGCGCACACACACACACACACACACACACACACACACACACACACACACACAGATGGACTCACTTACTTGCATCTTATCCCATATCATTATTGCCACTTAACCCTGACCCCTTTTCCTCTTTTATTTCCCTTTATCTCTTCTGTCCGTAGCCTGTCCACTTTGAGGTGTGTGGGCCTGATAGTGGAAGGACTTTGATAAATGTGCTTGATCTCTGTCTGTGTTTTCCTTCCCCCATACCAGTGGTGTAATAAGAGATTGAAGCTGTAATTACATTGCTCTCTTTCATCTTACTCTATTGTGTCCTTCACTAGACAGTCATTGATCATCCAACTTGCGTTGGTCGTTGGTAACGTGTGATTTGGGGAAATCATGCCAATGTGTTTGGATGCTTCACAGACTCGGGTATCCAAGCTGAAGCTGCTAAAAAAAAAAAAATTAGACCCAAACACCCTGTAATAGTTCAGGGTTCTCGGTTTTGTTTTCGCAGGGATTGATGAACATTTTCCAACCTTTACTTTTAGTTTGTTATGGACAGCTGTTACAAATTGCAATACCATACAAAAATCAAGACCACAACCACAAATTTTATTTACCAAAACAAGGTGCAGACTGAAGCCCAAGCATATCCTGCCTTGTTTTTCTGTGTTTACCTACAATGAGTTATGAGCAACGTGTAACGAGTGTCGACAAAGACAAATCTGCAATTTAATAATGTCACATGCATGTGACCTGGCCATTTCCTTTGGTAATTGCTTGATGTTTTTGACAGCAAGTTTTTCAAAGTTTTGTCACTCATTTCCATGGGACAATCATTTGGACAAACCTTGCCTTTATGCTAACTATACCTGCTTGGGTTTGTCACAAAAACGTATTTGATTCTGCAAGTATTCTTTTTTTAAGCCAATGTGAAAGCAATTTGTTGGCTCAAACTATGACACTGACACCTTGACTGTCAAAGAGCCATGTGGGAGAATGATTTCCTCTCCGTTCCCTTGCAGCTCCTGAAGAGAACAGACCAGCAGCCGTAGCCACCACTGTCAATATTTACAGTCCTGGATGAATCACTCTGCGTTACAATAACATTCCCTGCATGCCTGTACATCAGGAAGAGATTAGAAAAAAAGGAAAAATGAGGGGAGGGGAGTGACGGAATGGCAAAGTATGCAACAGCAGAGATAATCGCCTGTCGACGGAATCTGCCAGTGGCTCTCCCATGACGAGGCATTGCAGGCTTGTGCAGGTGTAGAATTGGTTGATGGATTCACTGGGTGGAATTTCAGTTTGATTGTGTGGGTGTAGTGACAGTTTGAGAATTGTTAGCGCATGTCGAGCAAAGCTCTAAATGTCGCAATATTGTGCTTGAACAGAAGCAGAATGCACAAAAACAGGCATTAAATCCATTTTAGTGCCTTCTTGTTGCAAATGGCACAAAAACCCTTTTGGAATTTTTTTTTTTTTAATCTAATAAACCTTTGAGTCCATGCAGCCTGTAAAAGGTGTTCAACTTTTTTCACATTCAACTTATATTTAACTAGAGTTGTTGCATTGTGGGTTTAATTTGTATTGGCGCTTTGTGATTAGACCAAGGCTTTAACATTCAACCAATACTGATAGCCTTGTTATAGCATGTCCCTTTAAGATGATGATGTCCAACAATCAGTCTTGTCAATGGACTGTTAAAACTTGTTTGTTTGAACTGTTGCCATAGATATCGACCTCCTGAAAAGACGTTAATGGAGGGGAAAAAATGGTATTTGGGAAAGAGGAAAAATAAAAATGTTTGAGGTGAAAGACGGCCAGTGAAAAGGAGAGAGAAAAATTGAAGAAAACACTGGTAGAGAAAGCATCGGTGCTATTTGTGAAATGGCTCGACTGTTATCTGCTAAACTTGAGACCATTATCCTGTTCATTACCCGTCTGAGAGAGCACCAATAACGACTGGCTGCGTGAGAAAAGGAGAATGGGAAGAAAACAAAGTTGACAACTGTAGACTGATTATGAGGGAGAGGGAGAAAACAAGTAAAGAAGATGATCAAAAACATGTCATTTATTTCAGCTGTTTTGAAAAAATAGAGACACTAAATACCTCTTTATATTTCTTATGTGTGGACAAAACGGGCAAAAAAATGATTAATTTGAAAATCTTGATTATTTCCCTTGTTACCACAATTGTGAGCAACATGCATTTGTAGGATGAGCAGCAGAGCTGCGTACCGATATTTGGAATGCACCAATGAAAAATGTTGCCAAATATTTACTGACAAAAGTAAACGGCTTTTCATTCCCATTGACTCTTATTAACAGAGCAATCATATTTTGGCTCTGTATTATCATGTCAATTTCCTACATGTTACAAATAATGAAAAAATAATGAAACAAGAGCACTCGGAGAGCACCAAATATCCTCTTTGCCAGATATTGGTAGTTATCTGCATCAGTGATCCGGATCACGGTACCATGATCATTCACACTTTAAAAACTTGGAAGAAATGTTCATCTCCATTAATAATTTTAAAATAGGTCCAAGTTTTGGGGCACTCCCATTTTTTTTTCAAAGAATTGTGCTGAAATACGCAATTGGCATTCATTTCGGATTAAACTCAATTACAAACCGACATTTTTTTTTAATTTCACCAATAATGATTTGAAACTGATCCAGAATCAGTATATTGTTCTAGATCCACTCCAAAATATAACGTAATCTTTCTTTCATGGTCTAAGGTCTATATTTGCTAAAAATTGTGTCAAAATCTGTTAAGTATTTTTGACAAAATCCTGCAAACAGACAAACAAATAAATGCCAGTGAACATATTAGGGTACCTCCTTAGCAGAGGTAATAGAATCAAGGAAACGTTTTTAAAGTCAGGCCCACTCAAGTTTCTCATCCTTGTGTTTAATGGGTTTATGTAGTTTTGCTTGATGTGTGTGTAAAAAAAAGTGTGTGATGTCTGAGTGTGCGTGGGCAAATGGACATTGGAATTTTTACATAAGATTTTTTCTGACTGTATTATTGTGCACTGTGTGCATGTGATTTTCTTTTGTTTTTTCTTCACGTCAGACACATTTCTCAGTGTTTAATTTTCTAGTCACTCAACACTAGTCAGCCGTCCTTGTCTGTTCTAATGGCATTCTGATAAAGTGTGGCAAGGCATTGACCGGGTTTTAAAGAGTGAGTTAAAAACCCAGCATCTGTAATATAAGTTAGTCACATTTTTGGGTTAGCGGTTAGATAGTTTACATGGTATACAGTACATCATTATGATCTTGTATTGAAATAGTGTGAAAAACCGAAGGACTGCAAATCCATTTCTGTGTGGACGACGCCTGAACCTATTTTGATTTCACACTCATCACAAGCGGATTTAAACATTGTGTGAGGACCTAAAGCAGCACATTTAGACAGCTTTGGACTACTGTGTTTACTGTCTTATTTTGAAATGGGCCTGATTCATGAAGAATATTTCAGTCTATCAGCAACTATTTTGTCTTCAGGCCAAACAGGAATTTGAACCACTGAGACATTGCTACCCCGTATTTTATATTACATTTTTTTTTTTAAAACGTTATACTCTGACCTTTCAAAGCTTGCATTAATTCTTCACAAACAGCAGCAGGATTTGTGCTTTGTCTGGGCACTGGTTTTCCTGGGAAAGTCTGATGCAACATCAGTGACTTGTATAATTTACGTTCTGTGCAGGTGAAATGAGGGGGTGCAACATGAGTCAGGAACGGGTGTGAGAAGAATGAGTTTTTTTAAGTTGTTTTTTCCCATCTTTAGCATGTCTGCACCACTCTATGGAAGTTGTGCGTGTGTGTAAGTGCAGTGAGTAAGAGGAAGGTGTGTGAGATGTCAAGCCCAGACAGGCTCTACTGTGGTCCAAGTTCAGGCTGCTGTCAGCTGGTAGTGGTTAGTTAACAGAACTGGTAATTACCTCAGACTGCTGGCCTGAGATGCTAGCCAGGGACCCTTAAGACACTGTGGGAAAGTACTTTTATATGTCACCACAGTGTTTTCTCCATGTTCCTACAGCTCAGCAGTGCATTTGCCTCTACAACAAGTATTAAAAACAATTAATGTTACGCTTGTTGTCCTTGAACTATACTTTTTTCATCCTCTCCAATTCAATATAATCTTAAACGGGTGTCCAAACTATTGTCCGCTGTCCTTTAATTCATTCGAGGAGAAGATCAGAATATTATAACAAGCATAACACGTGTGGTACTGAACTTTACTTTCTGGCTCTAACTGTAGGCGGAGCTGCAAGGACCAAGACAGGTTATACAAAAAACAAAAATTTCCAAGATCAAGTGATCAAGAAAAGCCAATCACCGGTAGATATAAATATACAAGTATATAGTCCGCTAACTACAAACTACACTGTACAATGTATCATCCATTAACTGAAAAACTGCCCAAACTGTTTCCTTCCCACGATGCTCCGACAACACTCAACGTGTTTCTGAACTGGGAGTTCTCACCTGAGTCGTTATGGATGTGTTATCTTGACCATAAAGCAGTTTTTTGCTCTTGTCATTTTGAGGATGTGAACAAAGTTCCTTGGTGTTTTGAGCTTTGCTGCTTAAAGAGCAGTCTGTGCACACATCAAGATGTCAGTCACATGTTGATCTTTTTGTGTGATGCTCTATTAGAGCCCCTGATCTAATTACTTCTCTGTAGTGTTTTTATTGAGTGTGATAATTTCAAATGACTGTGGTTGACTTTTTCATAATGTGGGAAATCCCAGACTTGTTTTTTGTTGGTTTACAACTTTGACCATGCTGAGAGTTTCCAATGAAGCTTCTCATTGACATTAAAAGGGTGTCAAAGATGATGAACAATTCACCTCATGATTGACTTATATTCTTCTTTAACAAGTGATGAAATTGGAAAAAGACAAGATTTATAATAATTTGTGTTCATCCTATCCAAGAAAGTTTATCCTAAACCATGTGAATACCCGTAGCTAAAGAAGTATGGAACATTTATTAAATTTTCAAGTTAGTCAAAATTATCCTTGCTGTTTTTTTCCAGTTTGTCTTATTGGCTAATTCTCCTCAGTGGTTTTTTTGCCCTTCAATCTGTTTTGAAATTTACTCATGACAGAAAAGGCAGCCTTTTTTTAACTGAGACGGCTTCTACTCTCCAGTTCCCACGCTGCCCCTTACCTGACTTACCACATTTTGAATCAATCACTCGTGCCCAATTGGCTGGTTTAACCATGTGACCTACATCGGCCCCAGAAGCACCGCCTTGTGAGATTGGCTGAGGATTTTCCCATGGGAGCTGCCCACAGAGCCAGGCGCTGTGTTTGAGCACATTAGCAGTGGGGAAAATCTCCCACCCTCCCACCTCCCTCTTTTACTCTCCCTCCTTTTCTTTCCTACCCCCCACCCTCCTTTTTTCCACCATCTCCCATCCTTTGAAACACATTATCACACTTTAGATGGCTTTTGTTGTCACGGCAAGGAACATTCGCAGTGTGAGAACGCTGGAGTTTTTCCTGAAAAGGACAGCCCAAGTGTAACAATGTTGCGCCTGGCTCCGACTCTGCTGAGTTGGGGAAAAGAAAATGTGAAATGTGTCCTAACATCCACAGTTTTAATTTGTTGTGGTTTTGTGAATTGAAGGGCTTCCTGCAGTGCTAAATTGCGACATGCCTGGTGGGAACGCTGACTTCAAGTCTTGCATATTTGCAGATGTTGTAGTTTTGCTGTTATTCTCACGGCATGGTCAATGTGATCAGTAAAGGCTTGACTGTTATTTGGAAGAAACCTGAGGCCAGAGGACAAAAGTTTGTAACAGTCAATAAGATGATGATGTAGTGCATCTGCAGGGATCTGGCCAGCTGAAGACTATTCATGAGAAGCACAAAACGAATAATTTTCCAGAGCAGACAGGCCAGTATTGTTTTGACATGAGACCAAAGTTGATTGTGTTGTGTTTCAAACACTTTGGGGCAAAAACAGGACTCAAATGTCACCATTTGAGACGTACAGCATACATGAGCCATCTGTTGAGGAATGTGTTTGGTTGGCATTTCTGCTCAATCCAGCGTGCAAGTCAATGACGAGGCAAATTTAAATCACTTTTCCTAGTGAAAGTCTTTTGTTCACAGATATCTGCAGGATATTTCCGCTTTGTATTTAGATTAATAGAAGGATTGTTTGTTCATGTTGCGTGTGTTTGCAATAGCGTGCTTGTGTGTTTGCCTGCCTGTCCACATGTTATCCGGGAGAGTTGGCGGCAGGTTCGGGCTTGCTTAACTCTGGGAACCCTCGAGTTAAACAAATAGCTCAGCCTGTTTTCCACCTGTATGTGTTGGCCATTTATATATATACGAGGAGCATTTGTATGCACACGGTAGGAATTCCATGTTGTAGAGCAGGGGTGTCCATGTCCAATCAGGGGCCATTTACAACCCAGTTTGATCTTATAAATAATTAGCACAAGGTGCTCACTTGCAGGCTTGGGAAGTAACTGACTGCAAGTAACGGCGTTATGCAACCTTAACACAGACCTCTACACACTATACAGCAATGTGAAACACGGCTGCACGTTGACAGCATCAGGTTTGATATGGCATTATTTTTGTGCCACAATTCTGCTGTCAGTGCACATCTGAACTTTATAACGACTGTACATGGTCGGCATTATAAAGATCATTACTTGGATGAAAATAAAATGAAACCAGTGTGCGCAAGAAATGTACACTGTGAGGTGTGTGAGCGTCTAAAGAACATGCTTGGATAATAAATAAAACCAGTAGAAGCTGATTTTCATCAAGAACTTCAATGCACTTTGTGTTTTAATTAGATAACATATTTAATGTGACACTGAGGGCGCTGCAAATGGCTGCTCCGGTGTGTTGATGTGTGTTCTTTTGCTGCAACTACCAAGTCAAATTCCTTGTATTGTTCGCAGCTATACTGTACCTGGCCAATAAAACTGATTCTGAATCCAGCAGCTCAGTCAGTTATAGGCCTGTGCAATATGATTTAATGTATGAGTGGGGTCAGGGTAAACATTTTATTTTATTTTGTTTTTGACTGTCATTGCTAAATAAATATTTTCATATTTTTAATTGATTTATTCTTTGAAGCAATAACATTAATTTATACAATTGCAGTGTTTTAATTTTAGTGGTTAGTACACATTCAGAGCCAGAAATGCAAAAGAAGCAATATCAGATTACAATGTGAATGATCAATGCCTGCTGTTAAAATATTGTCTTCATCCATGGATTTTTGCGTTTACTCTGTATTATTTTATCTGCTCTGTGCTGTAAGTTAGCGGGTCAGAAAATGGATGGATGGATGGATTAATGAATGTGTTGTATGTTATAACCATCCAGTCTTTTAAAAGCTCTTCTTAGTGAGGTTTAAAGACAAAAACAACGCTGCAGGGTCAAACTAACTGCATTTGTTAATCTTGGAAATAACTTTCAGCAAATAGTATTTGGCACAAATTGAATTAAAGTCAGCATCTGTACATTACATGACACATAAAAGACAGGCTGTCACCAGCGTAGACAAAATGACTTACAGTTAACTTTGGAGCATGTTAATACCTAAAACATCTACTGACAATTGTTACTATGTTGTGTCTGTAACCTTTGTAACTATAGAACTATAGTTAAAACCTGACATAGCACTTTCAGGTGGGGCTTTTTTGTTTTACATATATTACAAAACTGTAACAATAACATTTATTATGTACAAGACAATAATCATTATTGTATGGTCTGTGGTCTAGGTCAATGATTCAACTGAATTGTTCATAGCTACTAAGTAAATTGATTAATTTTGCATTATTTAAAACATAAATAATTATTTGTAGAGATTTTTACTTGACTTTTTGTGAGAAACAGTACATTTTGAGGAAAAATGTTGCTATACCAATTTATCAAACAATGTGTGATGAAATAATGAGCATAGAAATGTTGCAGGCTTTCACTCACATGTCAGATAAAATCATCTAATTTGTAGACTTAGAGGAACTGAAATTTCTGCAACTGAACCATCTAGTGGAAGTTTTCTCTGCAATTTTTATCTTGAACAAAATCTTCCCACGGACCAAATAGAAAGCTCTGGCGGTCCGGATTTGGCCTGCGGGCCTTGAGTTGTAGAGGGTTGCGAATTGTCATCATTTTCCTTCTGGTTCATTTTTAAATTCTTTTAGTTGCGTTGCTGTTCCCACGCCTACGCACTCTGTTTCACTTTCTCATGTCCTGGCCTTTGTCACCACAAAGACACACAAAAAGACACTTTTGTGTTGTGTGGTCACCGCTTTGAGTTTTTTAAGCTTCCACATAGAGAGAGTTGGATCTGAAGCGGTGGAGACGAAGCTCCCACTCCTGCATGTGGTGTGATTTACAGCCCACCTCTAAGTGGAATGCCGTTTGCTGGGTGGAGTTCAGGTGTATACTGACAAGGCTTTTGGCACCGACATGTCGTTAGGATGGCTCACAGACAAGTGTGTGTGCTCTCGTTGGAGGCCGGCCAACATCAGGTCACTAATGTCTCAGCAGAGAGACCTTAAGCACTCAGGAACACTGGGCAGCATGAGTATGTGAATATTACTCACACATACACACAAGCAAGTCATCTCAAACCTGGACTGTTTTAGAGAAACTGATACTTTGTTAACCCTATAAACTGTGTGCGGTCTTCATTTCTGTTGATTCTAAATGGTCATAATTCACTTAAGATGACGATTACGCTGGTTTGAAGATGATATTTGCTTTCAGATAAATTTGCATCATACAACAGTTCCAACCAAGTGATTTGATTGGACCTTCCAAGAGTGCTGATATAGAGTAACAGCAGCACTGGGACTAATTACAGATCATATCACTCCGCTATACAGCTGATCTAAATACCGTTAATTACCGTTGGCACTGCAGGACACTGTGTGCTCTCTACTTGTGGAACTATTTTTGTTGGCAGAGCCAAATGATTAATTAAATAAACAAACAAATCATAATATTTTGTCACCTATTACTGTTAACTGATAAAATGTGATTGTCGAACCGTTGTATAAAAGCAATATCACATTCGAGGTTGTGCTGTTGTGTGAATATTTCAGCACGACCTCGAGTATAATATTAAAAAAAGGTGTGATTTATATATTTTCTTTCATATCTTTGCCTTTGTTTTCCAGGCAAATGTAATGTTGCCAAATTAAACGGTTTCCCACCCACATCATGAGCAGATTATTGGCAAAAAAGTCATCATGGCATTGATTTAGATTCCACAAAAGTAATAAAGTATAAAGTATGAATAAATTATTTATTACATTTTGTAAAAAAAAATTTTTTGCATTAGTAATTGTACCTTTTAACAGCGAGATTGTTTTTCTTTTGTTTCCTCTGTGCAGGCTTGTAACAGTGATCAGTATGTTACGGTTCCTAAAGATGACATGGTCAGAATGCTTAAGGACGGAGGTGAGAAAAACATTTTGAACTGTTACGGAGTGAGTTTCTTGTATTGTTTTATTTTCTTTAATACATTTTGCACGCGTGTTACAGATGCTTACTACATTCAGAGTTGCTTAGTGCTGTATTTTTTATTTATTTTTGGTAACTTAGAGCTCTTGGCAATGGACACCCTGGACATGCGGCCAGTCCATGTCAATGCTAAAGCTCAGTTACCATTACACATACTGTATGTTTACACACTGGGAAGGAAACCAGTGCATCCTCTGGGCAAAAATGTGTTCAACATCAAAGACTTTAATGTGTTTTTTGTTTGTAGGTTTTTTAAAAGATGATGACTGTGCTGAGCTGCTGTCCAATCAGCAGGAGGAGGAGGGGCCATGTGACACTGGGACCCCCGGGCTCCCCAGGTATGGCCTTAACTGCCGCTGGGCTCCACTTTCTGATCTGGATCCGGACACTTTGAGCTTCCCTGGTGGAGCTCCAATCCAGCTGCACACTGTTCCCCCCGGGCTCCTGCCCAAGATCCCATTCTTCTTTGTCTGTAGCAGGTGTGGTAAAGTATTCTGGGAGGGCTCACACTTTAGCCGCGTTCTGTCCATGTTTCATGAGGTGTTAAACTTAACAAACGACAACAGTGAGTCCACTGCAGATGCACAACTTGGGTAGTATAAATTAGGGCATATTGCCTATGTGGCTTTTCAATTAAAATGGCGTTGGTATTGCATTGATGTTTAATTTTGCTATTAATATTTCTTAAACCAAAATTGAATAAATCCACCACAGTGGCTGGCTTTGTTCAACATTTATCAACTGCTTGGTAAATGGTTTAAAGAAACGGTTAAGAATAAATTGTTTTCATCATAGGCTTTGTTTTATGGTCTTTAAAAGTTCTAAAGCAGGTGGGAAATCATTTACCTCATATATTAGAAAAATGCTTTAAATGTATTCATCTGATTTGATGAAGAAACAAAGCTCAAAATGAATAAAAGTTGCACAGCTGGGTTTGATTAAGTAACCCTTACTGATCTACGGGTTAGTGGTTGTTTCAGCTACAGTTGTTTTAGTTCTACAGACGCACCTTTGCACAAATGGTTTGAAGGTTCACGTATAGATTTAAGTTAAGAATTAACGTAAAGCCTTTAGGATATATAGTACATGTAATGTGGGGCTTTTATCCCCTTTGCTCACTGTTTACATTCATTTTCTACTGTTTCAAATTGTGCAAGATTTTAAGTGTTAAACAGTTTTTTTTGTTTTGTTTCGTAAACCAAAGAGAGGGTTGCCAGGTGATCTCATTTTTACCTCAGGTTTTAGTTTTTAATTTTTCAATCAAATTATGTTGATTTTACTTTGGATTGAAATTGTTATGTGTTGGAACATGAAATAATTAGTTAATTACTGAGTTTTTTTCTCCATTTCACACTGTTGGTGGGAATTGTGATGTGACATGATGACAAAATCTGTAACATTCAGTACATTTTCAGCCTCTGGGATATTTTGAAGGTTATGCTAAATAAATGTTTTATTCCCATTCCTAATCTAGGCATTTTTTGTTATTTGATAGTTTATATTTTCTGAATTAGATTTTTAAATCGGTAAAGCAAATTGTGGAGGCCCAAAGGTGGATATTGATGAGTTCATCTGAGCTTCACTGATGTTTTTCAGGTGTAACACCCATGTGGGGGCTGGAGCTTAAGGGGGGGGGTCACAGAGAGCAACCCATCCCAAACCTTCACAATCCTTTCACTCTGCCTTTATTCTGTTGGGATTACATGTTAAAATTAGAAATGTGAAATCACTATAGAGGAGTTTAAGAGGTGGAAAGCTCAACATTGAGCGGCATTGTGGGAAAATAGATGCTAGGCGTTTCGTTCCGCTGCTTCAGGCAGCTTAGTTTCAAATCCTTTTACAGTCATAAAATGTATGAATCTTTAACCAAGACCAGATGTGGGAGTCCTTTTTTTTATTGATCGGTTAACTTGTGCTGAGGAAAGAGAAGCTTTGGTGGTTTTCTAAAAGGGGTCACAGGGTGAATCGGTGAGCCAGGTGTGTTGTCAGCAGCTGTGAGGTGAGCGGTTTTCTACACCCTCTAAGAGCACATTAAAGTTAGGACGACAACTGTCCATCTGTACACTGACGAGCAAATGATTTCATTTTTGAACTGAAAATCCCATCTTTCACTTTTCAGATTTCCACACCTAAAAATGTTACATTTAGCATCCATACCACTTTAATACTACATGTTAAATATATTCCATGATACAGTACTGCCTATTATTAACTGCCTCTGCATCAGTGACACATACAGGGTCTCCTGCATTGCCAGCTGCTACTCACGGTTGGCTCTTGAGAGCGCAAACATCTGCCAGGCGCCAAATATCCTTGATAACATCCTAATACACTGTCTGTCTCATAATCCTGGATGAGTCCGCTATTTTCATATCACTCTTGATATGTTGCGTAATCATGTGCAGCATCGCTGTGATTCTTCAACTGTATTTTATCAGCATGCAGGGTTGGCGTCAATTATAATGTGTCGCTGTCATAATCGTAATGAAATTGTAATTGAGTTGAGCTAATTGACTTTGTAATTGTAATTGTCAGGAAAATTCTATAAAAATTGTCAATTATGATTTAACACAAAACTGGGGAACCATGTTACGGTTCTATGTACAGTTCTACACATATGTAGCTAACAATTATTAAAATGTGTTTCAGATCAAGCTTTCCCACATTTTACCATTTTAAAAAAGACAATGGCTATCCGTACAGTTGCCGTATCAGTATACCATTCGTACGTAGCGCCCCTATTTGGCCAGTTTAGGTCACGTGATCAAGACTAAACCTAACCCTAACCCTGAAAATTGTTGCTATAACCTAACCCTAAACCTAATCCTAATCCTAACCCTAAAACACTATACGTACTTGTACTTTTGTAACCGTACCGATTGCACTTGGGGTTGTCCGTACGGATAGACACTTTCTTAAAAAAAAAAAACAGTGAAATCGAAGGATATAGTGACACAAAAAAGGCACAGATGTTCACACCAATAATATGAAAACCTATATTTTCATTTATGAGGAAGTCTAACAAGATAACTAATAGATAGGAAAGAAATGAGATGATAGATATTTGTTTTTAGTGTATTTTATAGCTTATTTAGGGCCGTTATCATAAGAGATGCAAGAGGATGGTTAATTTTTATTAGGTTATTTATTTACTCTGTAATTGTAATGGAACTGAAAAATGTAATTGACCCAAACCCTGTCCTCATGACGGCGTTAAAACGTCTTTTTCAGTCAAAATTTCTACTATCAGCCTCTGTTATTGTCAAACGAGAAACACATTCTGAGAATTTGACTTGATGCTGGTGTCGGTGCATCCATACAATAAATCACTGTGTTTACCAGAAGAGGAACCCTTTGCTTTCATGATCTTCCTGAACATGCTACTTCTGTGCAAGTTTATGGGTCTACAGTCAGCGAGGGAAGCCTTGAATCCAAAGACAGTGACCATATCTGCAGGTTTAATGTGGCATCAACATTTAATTCATGGATTCACTTTTTCACAAACCTTACATTTATTATTCCTAACGAGGAATTAAAATTTTCAGCCGTAGTGAAGATATTGCTGTAAAAAATGATTGATTAGGATGGGTTAAATGCATTTTGCAAAACAAAAAGTTAGCATTTGTTTAATACATACAAAAAGGTCACATTTTGAATACATTCCAGTTATAAGACATCTTTAAGTAAACTTATTATTTAGGCATCAGGAGGACAGGCCAATTGTCCTCTTTCTCTCTTTTTTTTTTTTTTTTTTATGGAAATCAGTACATGGTTACTTAAAGCCAGTAGTTGCATTCTCATTTTGCTGACAGTTTTTTAAGGTGTTTAGAAATGAAGAAAAATAGTTGGTAAATTGTGTCTAAATACTGTGTTTTGATTTTAGACATTATTTCTATCAATGACTTCAGGTCACTGAGAATTGGCTTCAGTGTTTGAGTGAGAGAATCTGCAGATCCAGGTTTTTCCTCTTTCTGAGGGTAGGTCTGGTGTAAAGCTTGTCTGTGCAGTTTGACATTGTTTTCTTGTTTTTGTTTTTTATCCCCTAAATGGAGCTGAGCAAGACGCCAACTTTAAACATGACCTGTTTCTTCTGGAGCGTGCATCCTGAAATGCAAAAAAAAAAAAAAAAAAAAAAAAAGGCCGGCATGTTGCCAGGCTGTCGTCATTAAGAACACCTGTGAAAAGGAAAAACTACAGTAACATTAAGCCTCCACACAGTATATTTTTTATTGCTATGAATAAAATGAGCACCCCAAAGAAGCCTCTGTGTCTTGTCCCGTCCTTGTCCGGGTGGTCGCAGCCCCTGCCTCTGCAGAGTGTGAGCTTTCTGCTGCAGCACTCTGTTATTTGATCCTTGCTCTTTCTTTGCTGGGAAGAAAAGCTCGCCTCTTTCCCACGCTCTGAGGACACGTGGTGCTTGGAATGAATTGGATTCGGAAGAACCTCCCTCCCAGTGAAACGTCACCTCTCTCTCGCTCTCTTTTCTCTCTCTCTCTCTCCCTCAAATTCATTCAAGTCTCATTTCTCTTCTGACTTTTTGAACACCCTTACATATCAATATATTACATGTATTTACTCTTTTTTTATCTTTTGTATATTGCAGCAAAACTTGATGTCATTTTAGAAATCTTAAGTATAGCGGGGTACACACAAAAGGACTTTACTTGTATCTGAAGAGATATTTTATCTGTTACAGATCTCATGCATTAAGATCAAATAAAATCAACCGTAGAACAGTTTGGATCGTTGTGTGTGTGTGTGTGTGTGTGTGTGTTTGTTTGTTAATGATCCGATAATCTCACACATATCGACCCTGTCCCCCCACTGTTCTTCCAAGCCAGAAATCTTGCGTGATCCAACAACGTAACAATGCTGTGTTTCTTAGGATTTTTACGACCTCCTACTTGGAAAAATGGACATGGAACGCCACCTGAATTCGAAGCTCCGACTCGGTGAAGTCAAGAAAGAAATCTAATAATATACGGTCAGTCATGATATTTCGACATGCTGCTGCTGAACTCGGAGAATGGAACTTGGAACTCAGAAATGCAGAGTTCCGAGTTACCTTGAAAGAAACATTGCCTATTTCTCAGTCAGCTCGGGGAAAATCGGAACAAACAAAAAAAAAAAGCCAGATTGTCTGTGTCTACAGTTTCACAGGCTCCACCCGTTTTCTGACCCCGTTCCTTGCTTACTTTGGCAACCCATTCTGTATCCAAACAAGATCTACCATCTTATCTCGTTGATAAGTCTTTTTTATCCACGATTATGACCAAAACTACACTCAAGACAAACAACCTGGAACATCAAAGGTGTAAGCTTCAAACTCACAATCATTTTTACTAATGTGGATCCTGTTAAATGCCATTATATTACATATTCAAGTAAAACCATCTGCATGTCTAATAAGAGATGTTCTAAGTGATGTCAAAAGCCCTTCTGAGAAGATATATTTGGTGTAATGTTACAGTATGTATGTTTTTTTTCTTTTTTTTTTTTTTTTTCTGTTTATACAAATATATAAAAGTCTGGCCACTCATTTTGAAAACAGTAAAACTAAATCCCAGATTTAGAGATTTAAGCAGAGCCAACAAATTAAATCTGAGTTGGGTGATGTATTTTTACATTTAAATTGATGCTATCTTTTTATATATATATAAATATATTGTCTGTTTCAGAGATGGGCAACTTTTATCACTGCAGGGGCCACAAAAATGTTGATTGTCTGATCCAAGGGCCACAAATATAAACTTTCATCTCCGCATTTAGAATAATGACCAATCTGAGCATTAATGCAGGGAAGAGCAAAGGGTTTTGTGTATTGTACTGACATTTTTCTGTCATATGTATATATATATTTTGTGTGTGTATATTTGCTGGTTTTTGAGTATCTTTCTGTCATTTTGAATGTTTTTGAAGCGACTCCTTGCATTTTTCTTTGGCGACAGCACAAAATTAGCCTGAGGGCCGAATGTGGCTTCGGGGCCACCAGTTACCCATGTCCGCTCTACTTAATCCCTCGTCAGTGAAGTTAAAATATAAATTTCAAACTGTCTGAATAGACTACTGGACTATTTTGATGCTATCGGTCAGTATGTGTGTTATTTCAAGGCACAATAAACCTCATTGTGGCCCATTGCTTTACTTTCTTCACTGAACTCCTTATTGAGTAAATAAAAGGAAAATAAATGATCTTAAATGTGAGCTGCTTCTTTGGTTGTTAGCACAGATGCTAACATTGCATGAGGAAACAGCTCCCTTTAGGGACATTTTAAGAAAAAGACCTTGTCCCGGTGGTAAAGTAAGCGTAATCGCTCACTCAAGTAAATGTGAAAGATCTGATATGGATTTCATAATGGTGAATACATGAAACAAACAAAAGAAAATGTAAATTTTACAGCAGCAGCCCTTTTAATAATGCTATCGATTGACTTTTAGGGGCAAATTATCTTCTAATTTACATCAGACGTGCTATTAAGGAATTTTCCCACCTTGCCAAAGTAGTTCGATAAAAAACTGAGTTGGAGAAATTGGTGAAAGAAGGACAAAGACTTTGCGTTGGTGTTATTCCTTAGCTGTTCCCCTGGCGCACATTACCGAGACAGACTGTGCAGTAACGTGTACTGTGTTTGTTGGGGAGGGTGTTTGAGGAGAAACTCTTCCAGGAGAGAAACTTTTGGCTCCTGCTGTCTGTGCAAATGTTTTCCAAGTGTCCAGACGTATTGCAGCTAAAGCTCTGATAGCGGACAGATGTTCCTGATTTTCCAGAAAATGCTGTGCACCTCTCAGTAAGCAAAGAGTGGGAAAAGAAACATGGAAAATCTGTGGAAAAAGTCAAACCATCATTTATTCTTTACTATCATAGAAAAAGGAAAAAACATGAATAAATGGAGTGAAAGTGTTACTTGGTGTGACCAAACTTGGCTTTAAAATGAAGCAGACTCGCCTGAGGCATGGGTTTACAACATAGTTGGCAAGTTACTTGATATGTCTCGTAAAAATGCTGCACAGAGCTGTGATTTTAGTCATTTTCAGTTGTTTCTGTTCATTCTGGTAATTGCTGTGATGGGATGTTGAAGCAACTATCTGTTTTTGTGTGCTTGGAGATGTTATCATGATGCTAACACATCATAAATAATCTTAATTTACCAGTATTAAAACATCTGATGTCTATTTTGCACAAAGTTGACTGAATAGTACCTGAAATGTGTATTTTATTACGTTTAGTTTTCACCGTCTCGGTACAAAGACTGATCCTTGTGACTATAGACAAAACAAGTGAGTCACCACCACTGGCTTTGATTTAAAGGGATTGTGTAAGCCATTTTTATATTGTCTGCAGTCACTTGATCTGATTTTTTTTCTACAAGCTTAAGTATGATCGGCAACAGGGTTCTGTTTGGTCGCCAAGATTATATCACGCTGATCTACATTAAGGAGTAATATTTAGTTGTAACTGTGCTTGCTTGTGTATTTAGATGGAACATCTTTCTCTATGTCACACATACAGTTTACTTATTACAATTTCATAATACAGTTTTAATAATAAGGGGCTGGACTGTGGCTTTAGTTTGATTCCTATGGTAATATATTAAAGCATATGTGGCCTGCGAGTGCTGTTATCAGAAACTGACTAAGTTAAATTAATATAGTGAAAATGTTGACAATTTTGGCATGTCTCATTTATCTTTTATCAATTATTTGACAACAGATGGTTTGGTTTGCTCAAGGGTTATTCTGGCTCCATGGAAACCAGAATGTTTAATAAAATGGAAATAACCACTATTGACAATTACAGGATCAAATTACTTGATCAATTTTAAAACAACCTTATTTATGGATTCAACAATTATGGAATTTAAGGGAGTTGGTGTATTTTTGTGTAAAAGTGCAGGTGATGAGACAAAATCCCAGTCTCAATAATGGCACAGATTGTATAACAAACATTTTTATTAAAGTTTGGGTTATGGTTTAGCATCGGAAAATACTGGGGTTTTGTCCACGTTTCCTATACAGCAGGGGTGTCAAACTCATTTTCACCCATTTCCATTTGTTCTAATAACCCCAACAACATAGTATTTGAGGATTATTTTCCCAAACTCGCCTGTTTTCTGGAGTTTTAGCGTCTGAAAAGGCTGTTTTGGGGCCTTCATGCATATGCATGAGTGGGTGTGTCTATAGACACAGACTCCATGCCTCGCTCTGAGAGTGATCATTCATTTTTCAGCTAAAAAAAATTGCAGATTACATTAAAACATGCGTGGCTATTTCAGCGGTTATTGTGATTGTGAGTCCAACAAAAACTCTGCTCCACAGTGTGTGTTTATCACAGCAGCAGCGGAGTCAGTCAGCCATTTTAGATTTTTCAAACACTCACCAGAGTTGTCACGTCACTTTCTTGCCATCCGCACATATTCAGACAAAAGGCAATAGTCCACTTTGTCCAACCCCTGCGTTGCATTGGGTCACAAACACATCAGATCATGTCAAAGACAATACAAGGCTGTATAACGGCTACTAAAAGTGGAACTGCTTCCGTGGCTGCCCACTGCTCCGCAAGGAGGAGTTAAATACAGAGAACTCATTTTGTGTATGTAGCTTTACATAAATGACAAAGTATAACGTATATTCTATATTAAACTGCAGCGTTGGTTTTGCTGGTGAGGTAGTTTGAGAGGGAGGAGCGCATATTCTTATAGGGTAGGAGGAGCCAGGATTGTCAGGAGGAGGAGTTTCCGTGATATAACGTCATAACGTGAGAAAACTCCAAAATGTGGAATAACAACTTTGGCACTCTGAATGAGGCTAAAGGAATGTATATCACTGTAGCAAAACCATTATGAAGTGATTTTTTTCATAATAGCGCCTCTTTAATATGCTCTAGTTTGCCCTTCTACTGTTTTACATATAAATCAAGTATGAAGTATCAAAAGGAACCAACAATATCCCCGCAATAAATGGCCTTACACTTACATTTCTGACCAATTTCTATCTAATTTGGTCAAATTTAATAGAATAATTTGAGGAAAATTGCTAGATTTCTGAAATATTGGGAGTTTTTTTAAAAAAAAAAATGTGGCAATTATTGTGGAGTTTAATTGAATTTTGTGTATTTGGAGGGACTGAGATATCTACAGTTTAATTATTTGGTGTGTGTCCACAGTTTGACACCTCTGCTATAAAGGGTTGGGATTGTGTCCATTGGGATTTTGATTGTTGGCCATTTGTTATGGAGTCAAAAGGGCTCAAATGAAGTCAATTTACCAAACAACCCTGAAGAGTATTGAATTCATGTTCGGTTTCCACTCTGTCTTTAAATTGTTGTACAAATATTTATTGTAGCGACACATACTTCATATACAACCCAAGGACTCGTCTGACTTTAAGATGAAGTAATGCTAGAATAGCATTAGCAGGTGTGTTTGGAATTAAATAAACAAGACTTTGCCCAGAAATGTACATTTGTTTCTCTAGCGTTTGAAACCTCATGCTATTCAAAGTGTGGGAAAGTGACAGTTTAAGCAGTAAAGAGATTCAAAGTGTTGCACAAATGTGAATGTGGGGAACAGGGGGTTCCACCAAACGGCGCAGAGAGCGACTGTAAACACGCGTGTACCGCTCCGCGCACACATTTTAATGTTTTAATCTGGCCACCTGTGACACCTTTAAACGCTCTGATGTGGGTTTATTTTTTTGTTCTATATTCTCACCACTTTTTCTCCTCCCTGCACGGTAATCACACACACGCGCGCGCGCACGCACAGGCACACAGTTCCCACGGTGGCTGGCGCAGCTGAGCGGCGTGTCACTCCGCGCACAGCGTCACTTCTTTTCACTTGCAAAACGGAAGTAACGCAGAGCCTTTGTTATGTGAAGTCTAGTCACTTAAAAACAACTGGACTATATCCGCCGTTTATGATTGAAACAGCCACCTATAATCTCCTGTTTAGAGCTGTTTTATTATGGACAGACCCGGACTATAATATGTAGGCGCAGGCCATATACTGCCATATGGTAAACTTGATAATGCTTTAGATTATAATACATCTACACGCTATTTATAGCTGATGATTTGAGGCTGATTTTCTCCCTTAACTTTACTTTTAATTACTGTTATTTTTTTTTAATTATTATTATTATTATTTTTTTTTTTTATCAACAGATTTTTCTTGGTGGCGCTACTAAAATAATATTTTTTGTCAGAACCTGATCGCGTATTTAAGGCAGGTATAGTGAGCAACAAATGAAAAACAGCAGTAGTTGTGTATACATATTAGGGCTGGGTGATATAGACCAAAACTCACATCTTGATATTTTGTCCTCAAAATGGCGACGTATACGATACAAACCTCGATCACTTTGAATAAAATGAAGTCTGACCAGAAAGACATTTCAGAGTTAAATTTGCAGATTCAAAATGCTACACGGGCACATTTATTAACAAACTATGTTTTATATTTTGACACATAATAAGCCATTAAAATATATCAACATAGGCGATATTGTAATTTTCTACATCACCAAAATAGAAAACTCCATATATCTTCAATCTCGATGTATTGCCCTGCCCCACTATATATATATATATATATATATATATATATATATATATATATATATATATATACAGCGATTTAAGGAGACATTTGTTTAAGATAAGATGTTGCAAAGCGGTGTGTGATATTATCCAATATATAATGCTAAACCCCCACTTATCTAATTATTTATATGTATGAGTAGCTACTATACTGTTATCATGTGCAATATTATTTATTCATTATTCCTGTTAAATGTCCTTTCTGCATATAAAGGTATGTTGTATATTCTTATGTTAAGTCTTTATCTTTATAACAGCAATAATTATTTTTACAAAAGTTTTACAAAAAAAAACAACAATTGTAAATAATGTAACAGTGCAACCCCAATTGTATATTATCTACAACTTATATGGTGATTTACAAAAAAGTTCTGTTTTTGCAGTAATTTCTACTTTGAACAAAATCTTCCCGCGGGCCGGACGAGATGATCTGGGGGACCGAACTTGGCCCGCGAGCCTTCAGTTTGACACATAAGCCACACACCCACGCACTATTGCATTAATCTGTCCAAGTTTTTGTATTTGCATTGTTCATCAAACAGAATATTTCACAGCAAAATCAGAAACCAGCAGCATCCAACTTCAGCAGAGAACGTCACGTGGCAAACTCATGGCCCGGGGGCCAAATGCGGCCCTCTGGAGCATCTAATTCGGCCCGCAGGAGAAAGTAAAAAAGACAGAGAAATCATGAATCATTGTGTAAATGACACTCAACAATAAGTGCAGGTGCTCACAGTTTTCCTGGTGCTTATCTCACATGATTGCAGTCATTTTTAATGTTAAACAAAATCCTTTGATTTTCCTCAAATGATGGCATATTTCACTTAATTAAAAAGAAATTGGTCTGAAAATCTTGGGATTTTAAAGTGAAGATCTTGATGGGATTGATATTTATCACTTTTTACTTGCGGATATGGTCAGTTTCTTACATAATTTGTATTTTTATGTATACGTGACAGTGCAAACTAGAGCGCAATAATGTTGAAATTACTCGTATTCCCCCATAAAATCTGTGGCCCACTTGAGATCAAACTGCTCCATATTTGGCCCCTGAACTAAAATGAGTTTGTCACCCCTGGATCCCAGTGGATCCCATCATGGTTCCTCAGTATCTCCAGAGCTCCTGCGTTTAGTCTCCCTCCCGGGGTGGGCTCACAGTAGATCGGATATAGAGATCATCATTGCTGCGGGCTGCCTGTTTAATATTTCTGCATCAGTTCTCTCTCTCTCTCTCTCTCTCTCTCTCCCTCCCTCCCTCCCCACATCCCCAAACCCTCCAAATTCACACGGGGCTCCTGGTCCCTCCCTCTAACCGAGCCGGTAGCCTATAACCTCCCCAGGTCTCCGCCCATTCCTTCACAGTTTGATTCTTTGGGATGTATTGTCATGCAAAGCAGCCCAAAGGACGCGTAAAGTATTCCCCCAGAGCGCAGCGCAGACACACATGCACGGAACGCAACGAAGGACACAGACCGGGGCCAATAACGCGGTGGGTTTCAATCATCACCACGTCGTCCATCTGTCACAGGTAAGTTTAGTCAGCAGCATGGATCACACTTTGTTTCCTGGCACGATTTTATGGCGCAACGCAAAGCAGTGAATCCGTGCGTAAACGTGTGCGCACTGCTGGGCTCTGCTCACAGATGTGGCGGAATGTGGGATCTTTCTCTCTAACATTGTGTCGGTTAGGATTCATGCGGATTACATGTATCTTTGTGTGTTTGTTTTGTAGACAGCCTGGTCTCATGAGCTGCGACGCACGGGTTGGATCGTTAATGGAGACACTGAACCAGTGACTCGTCTCCATCCCCTGATCCCGCTACACACGGGATCTGTTCACACAGAACTCTGGATCGCCTGAGAATACCCTTTAAGGGGATTTAGGATCTCGCAATTATTAACATTTTTTTTTTTTTTTTTTGCACACCAAGTGTGTTATTTCCTCACTTGTCCTAAATTGGGATTTACGCATCGTTTGAAGTGCCTCACCGGCCCGGTTTTAATCCAGTGTAACTGTGGCATTGTTACCAGACCAGGGACCAGGATCACCATCATCAGGCAGGATTACACGTCCACCACCCGTTCCCAGAGCTGCCACCATGAGCCAGGCGGATGTGTCGACCTGCTCCGCGCCGCAGAGGGTTTTCCAGGAGGCGGTGAAGAAGGGCAACACCAAGGAGCTGCACTCTTTACTGCAGAACATGACAAACTGCGAGTTCAACGTCAACTCGTTCGGGCCGGAGGGGCAGACTGCGCTGCATCAGTCCGTCATAGACGGAAACCTGGAGCTGGTTAAACTGCTGGTGAAGTTCGGTGCTGACATCAGACTGGCGAACAGGGAAGGGTGGAGCGCTATACACATCGCAGCTTTCGGAGGCCACCAAGATATTGTTCTATACCTCATTACCAAGGCCAAGTACTCCTCTGGCGCACGGTGATCGGTGTCTGCGGGCAGGTAAACCTAAAGCAGAAAGAAAAAGAAAAGAAAAAAAACCTCACAGTCACAAGCAATCAACAGGTGAAACGTAAAGACACTGCAACACAGCAACCGCACAGGAAAGCAACAATTTAAACTGTCATCACAGACTTACATAGTTGTGCCAAATTACTTTTTTTTTTTTTTTTTTAATTATTTTTTTTAAAGGAAATAAAGCAGACCTGCGAAATAATCTCTCCTCGCAAACCAAACAACTATAGGGTCCTTCCTGCACTCTGGAGGGAACCAGCACTAAACATACAGCAGCAGAACATGCGTCATCTAACAGTAACAAACCCATTTCAGCGGGTTTGTTGGTACTAAAGCTTTTCTCTTGAATGTGCATGATGTTCAATCCGAAACCTGTGTGTGTGTGTATGTGTGTGTGTGTGTGTGTGTGTGTGTGTATGTGTGCGTGTGCGTGTGTGTGACTCCAGAGTGCAGATGGTTTCCCATGGTTTCCCAGCATATTCAACAGATAAACAGTTTAGACCTGTTGGTCCTGCATGATTGCTCTGGTAAACCTTTAATAAGTTATTTTATATTAAAAAAAAAAAAAAAAAAAACAAGGCACTTGATGCTTAATGGCTACATGCTGGAATATCTGAAAGGGAAGATGTGATCAAGAGAGAGGTCTTTATTTTCTTTAACAAAACAGTGATTCATGCCTTTTTTTAAAAAAAAAAAAAAAGCTCAAAGAGTGGCATTATGGCTATCCATCATGGTTTATTTTTTTTTTTCCACATTGTTATATAACAACCTGACTTTTTTTTGGGTGGTTGTGAAGTACTGTACACAATAGCTTTACTTTGTTTTCTTGTTTGTAAAGGAAAAGAAAAGACTGCAGCTGAATGCGCTCTGCAAGCAGATTCTTGCCATGCTGGCGTCCAACTTTTTCAGGCCAGTGCGATCACTTTAGCCAAGTGGTCACTATTGTGTGACTTAAGGACAAAATAAAATAAAACAAACCCGCTGCTTTTGCTTGGTATAAAGGAAAGAGACAAAAAAAAGAGAGAGAGAAAAAAAAAAAAAAAACCGGCATTTGGAATTCACTTTATAATCTCCTTTCAGTATTTTATTAACATCCTAGTCATCACTGTGAAAGCAGGCTGGGTTTTTTTGTATTTATGAAGGTACATTGAGAAGATGCATTTTGAATTATGTTGTGGATCTTCTTTAAAAAAAAAAAAAAAAAAAAAAACTGTGTGAGAATATCCTGGGTGACTTAAGCTGCTTCAGACTCTTTTTAAAAGTGTAAACTGTCCTGTGTGGAGGTGGATCTAGCCATTCTAATCCCAGCACCCTTTATATCCTCACATCTCCTCTCTGTCATGACCTGTTGACCTCCATCAGGAGCTCTTCCTCCATCACCTCCACCTCATCATCATTCCCGGTTTTTTTTTTTGGTTTTTTTCTTCAAAAATGACTTTGTTTGGTTTTTCCCAGCTACCTCGACTGTAAAGTATTCTCAAATTGCCTCAGCTCTCTGAGTGTGAGGAGAATCACAGATGCTCCTGTTATCGATCACACACACATACACGTGCCGGTGTGTTTTCTGCGATGTAAAGCCTCATGGACTTCAATGCAGAATGTACACACACACACACACACACACACCATATGTCCCGCATCCTCAGTCGGGACAGTTTTGTCATTTTATTTTGAAACTATTACCAAACCAGTGCTGACACGCAAAACCAACATTCCCTCACTGGGGGGGGAAGTCTGTGCTTCTCACTTTCTCCGATGAATCGACCTTTAAACCTCCACCTTTTTTCTGCAACTGTCAACCTATGTTATCCTTTTCTTTTCATATGAAATGGAAATGTGTCACATGACTTATTAAATGCAGGGAGTTTTTATTGCACAAAAACACAAAGCCTTGAGCGCCCCCAGTGTTCTTGTGGGGGTAACTGCAGGAGCCAAGGCTTTGGATAAGTAACTACTACTGATGAGCAGGACCCCAATACTGTTGGACGTTAAAAAAACAAAAAAGGATGCAGGATGTCACAGAAAAGGAAAAATTTGGTTTCACGAGCTTGCCTGCCGCATTTGGAAAGTCATGGCAACCCTAACATTTGTAACAATGCTGCTTCTTGTGTTTCTTTTTCTTGGTAATGTGTGTGTTTTGGTTTTTTGTGTTTTTTTTTTTGAAAAAAAAAAAAAAAAAGGCCAACAGAAGCTTCACAGCAGCACTGGTTCACCTCATGAGAAGCTGTTGAGACGGTGTGAGTGTGCGTGTGTGCGTGTTCATGTCGTGAGCTTCTCATGGCGCCTGTGTTAAAGCAGTCGTCCTGACTGAAAATGCTTCCCTGGAACATAAACCACAATTATCCATAACAATAGTTCCACCACATCAAGGCTTGGACTGCTGTCAGGCAACACATGAAATATGCATCGCTTGTCTTAAACTTGATTTTTAATTCTTTTTTTTTTTTTTTTTTTTTAAACTTTTTTATTTTTCTTTGAATATTGCACTGATGACTGTTGTTGAAAAGTTGGCTTCTACGTGTCAACATTTAAAAGAAATTTCTGAATAGAAAAAAAAACAAACATGACAAAATACTATTGTATAAATCTATGTTCCAGGTGATAATGTCCTAATGTGTGTATAACTTTGTGGAAAAATGTGATGTTTTTCCATGGAAGACGCGTGTATCTCTGTGATTGGGTGTATGTATATATACATATGGATATATATATATATATCAAAGCTGATGATGATGATGATGATATCTTGGGGCACTTTTTTTTTGAAGTGCCGTCTTACTTTTTTAAGGGGAATAATACATTTGATGGTAAGATCATTGTAACACGATTAAAAAATTGCACACTTGTGCAGTTATTTGGCTTACCAGGGTCATAACATTTATGACGTAAGGAGCCAGCTGCCGCATTGGTGGACAGAAGAAGAGTTTTTTCTAGAAAAAAAAAAAAGGTTGGGAAAAAAATGCAACAACAAAAAAAAAAAAAAAAAAAAGAAAGAGGGAATGAAAGACTAAGAATAAGAATAAATGCTGACTTCTTTGGGCCAACTTGTGTTTCTGGTCTTGCTTCATTTCAAGCAAGATGAAACGGTTGTTTTGCCATGGTGTCGTTTTCGTGTATGTTTTTATTTTGTATGCTTTATTTTTTGAATGCTTGTAACACTGATGATGTGTGGAAATGAGTGCTGTATTATTTTTGTACGTTTGTGTACAAGCAAGTAAAGAAATCATTAAATTCAAAAAAAAAACTCTGCCTCCGCCATGTGTTTGGTTCCTGTTCCTCCAACTCATGTGCATTTTCTTTCAACACTGCTCGCCCTCCTCTTCCTCCCTCCTGCCTTCCTCAGAAAAGTTAGGTTCGGGACCCCCCCCACCCCACACACACACACACACACACTCACTCTTGCCGCCTGGTTTTCCAAAGCCAGGCCCAACCCAGATCCCCATTCTTTCCCTTTGTCATTCATCTGGCCTCATCCTTTCACTGCTGGGATAAAGGAGCCTAATGCATTGTGGGTAGGCTCGGTTTAAAGAAGGGTCCCCTCCCCTGTGTGTGCAGTGGGAGAGATGGTTTTATGTTACCCCACCACACACACTAAAAAAACAACCCTTCCAACACACCCTCTTCTTTGCTCTAATGAACGAGACTGGCTCTGTCTGTGCATCACGTGTCACTCCCACTATGTTATAACCAACTGTATCAACACAAACAACTACTTTCTGTCACTCATGTAACGTACGGTCATGTTGGCACCTGTTAGACAGAGGTATGTCGGGTAGGGAGTGAAAAGTATTGAGTTGAACAGGAGTCACACACTGTAGTGGTGGGGTCACTGAGTCGGAGCTTCTTTAAAACTGTTTCCCTGAGGTTGTGTCTTCACTATGCAATGACCAGTGTCTGCAGTGGGCAAAGCGTTTAACAGACAAGTAGCTTGACGTGAATTATAAACACAAACTCAAATCTTGTTCTTAACAAAATATGTTTCCATTGCCAGTTTCCAAAGTGGGGTACCCAAATTGTCATACGGTCGAGGGTTGAGCAGTGATTTTAAAAGCGCGGGTGTTCTAAGGGTAGGGCAACCGTCAACTCAATTTAGTTTATTAAAGTCATTTACTACAACCATGATGAAGCTGTTATTAAGTCGGTGATACTCAACATGTGGGTCTATCTATTTATTTATTATTATTCCCCCAGAAAACCTGAAAAGGGAGAACCTTAACCATATTTTACCTTTTTCTTTGGCCATTTTGCAACTTCCTTTGTTCCTTTTTTGTCCCTTTTCCAAAAAAAATTACACTTTTTTCTTTTTTCAGATTTAAGCTTCCTTTTGCCAATACATATCCCATTTTCCTAATTATTGTTCAATTCCGAATTTCCTAATTTAACATTCTTTTTGCCACTTTTTAGAAGTTATCTTTTGCCCAATAAATTCCACTTGTTTTCTTTTTTTCCCCCTACATTTATCCTCTTTTTGTTCCACATTTTTGCCCTTTTTCACTAGTATTTGCCACATTTTGCTCATTTAAGCTTTCTCTTGCCATTACATTCTTTGCTGTGCTAGCTTAGCTTTAGCATTAGCTTGATTTCTAGCTTTAAACGCTGCATACTCAGTGGTGTGGTGGTTTCTTATGGTGAATAAGGTAGCGTTTGGTTGCAGCTCCACTTATGACTTATTTCCGCGTTATAGGAATTACAAATTGCGATCCTTTGCTCTCTTTTTTTGTGTATTACTGCCGACATGCTAAGCTAACCGTGCCTCCGTGTCCGTGAGTGTTGTTCTCCTGTAGCAGAGGCATGCGCACACAGGCACATGCTCACATGCTGCTTCTGAGCTTTTAATTGTGTCTTTCTTATCTATTTACGCGTATGATTTACACCACAACTAACACCAGAGCGCTACTGTTTACCTTCCTATTTAAAAGTGCAGCGTAGAGTTCCGAAAGTTGTGTAATCAACAGTGTTTGGAATGACGGAGTTTCAAATAACGGCGTTAGGTGACAGCGGTTTTTTTTCAGAAACGGGATAATCTCACTAATTACTTTTTACGCCATTACAACGCCGTTACTGTAACAACGCCGTAACCGTTACAACGCTGTTACCGTTACATGCACTGATTGAATAAACTGTTTGCCGAAAGCACCCCTGGCTTCACACACAGCTGTAGTGAGGAGGTGGGTTCAAAACAAGGTGAGCAATTATCATTGGCTAAGGCGGCGTCACGTTCCATGGTAGCCAATCAGGGCCAGTGTTTTTACACATGTGCCAGCACACGCGTCACACACACACACACACACACACAACCACTACAGATTTGATGAAGCAGCAGAGATGGCGAGCGTGGAGCAGTCCGATGAAAAATTGTCATTTTTAAGGTGACGATACAAACACTACTTTAAATTAATTGTGGTCAAAGACAAGAACGTGCATGTGAAGTGTACATTCTATCCAGGAGAGAAGACTTTGTCCTAAGCAACTCAAATTCAATGAAGCGCCTCACAACGACACCCGCATCTAAAAAATCTGAATTCTTTGACAGATCGCAACTTTTTTTTTTAAACAATAACGCAAATAGTTACTTTCCTTGGTAATGAGTTACTTTTATTATAGAGTCATTCAGTTACTAACTCAGTTACTTTTTGGAACAAGTAGTGAGTTACTATGACTAATTATTTTTTTAAAGTAACGTTCCCAACACTGGTAATCAAATACGGCGGTGGTACGGCGGTATATTAATAATTCCTATCATAAAGAAAATATATACCGGTATTCGGTATGAACCGTTATACTCAACCGTCTCATTAAAGTTTATAGAGATGTATTTCATGGTTTCAGGGTGATGAATATGCTGTATTACTGCTGTATGTTCAATCAACAAATGTTTGACAGATTTCTTTTATCAAAATAAGAGATTGTTTCTCACTGAAAAAACCAGTAGGATAATTATTTAAATTAATCAAACGATAATTCTGAATAAGATGTTTTTTTTTTTGTGTGTGTGTGTGTGTGTGTGTGTGTGTGTGTGTGTGTGTGTGCTTACAGATTATTATTCTTTTTTAAATTTGTATATTAATGCCAGGATTTGGTACAATTCAGAGTAAAATTTTACTGTAGGGATACAATGTATATGACGTTCCAATATTATGTTTTTTAGGTGTACAGGAGTAGGGGGTACATGAGTTCAGGTTAAATGTCTGAAGGGGTACGGGACTGGGAAAAGTTTGGGAACCACTGTCACAGTTCAAACCATTTCCTGTCCAGGATAACATGAGTGATAAAACTAGGGCAGGTGATGATAAACTGTGTTTTTCTTTATACAATACATGGCTGGTCAAGTGTATGTAAATCTAGTTCCACAGGATTTCTGGAAGTTTGAAGTGTAAAATTGGCTTTTAAAATAAACAAGTCTCAGATATTGCGTAGCGGTAAATATCAGATCAATATAAGGTCAAATCACAGATGTCCCCGCAAAAGAAATGCTGTTTAAATCTTGATTTTTTCCAGATACCACTGCATACCTTTAGACATCTAGTCAAGTCTATAAATGGACTGATCAGGGGGTTTTTTGCAGTTAAAATGGGAAAATTCTCCTCTCCTAAAATCCATATAGTGGTCTATTCATGAATTTACAGTTGATCCACCAGGAGTGAGAGTAATTCATTAAAATAATTAAATAAATGGATGGATAAAAAAATTTCATGCAATGAATGAGAAATTTTTGTTTGTCGATTTTATGGAGTAAAACTATGGCACAAAATGAGTTTGAGTTAAAACAAAGTTCGAACATAATTCAGTTTAAAAACACATATAAAGAAAATATTTTCTAAGGTACAGGAATTACTAAATTAATGAATACGTTGAATAAATAAACAATTACGACTCATCAATTGGTTTATTTCCTGTTTTGTGTAATACTGATTAGCTATGGACTATTTTCGAATATATAGATTGTTTTCATGATGATATATGGGTAATTAATTGTGTTGTTAGTTGTAAAAAAGGTAGTAAATAAAGGGGTAGGTTTAAAAATTAGGAGGTTTAAGTGTTTGTGGATCAAATCAATGGTCTATTTCTGCTGTTGTGAGTCACCATTTTTTATTTTTTGTTTTTCAAGCTGTTCTGTTATCATTTTTACATTATGTTCAAATTAAAGACATGAATTCAATTCAATAAATAAACAAGAGAAGATGTAAACAAAGATTGAGTTACATTTACAATCCTTTGTATCGGAACATACAGAATAAAATTAATTAATTGAAATAAATGAAGTTTGTTTTCTACTGACAATGTCAGAGGAGCTTTACTTTGGGGCCTTATTGGGTTTTTGGATTGTTCTCTGTGGAGTTTGCATGTTCTCCCCATGCCTGCATTTTGTTTTCGTCAGGAATTTGGTGCCCTTGAGCAAGGCACCGAAACCCAACACTGCTCCTTTCATGGTAAAGCGACTTTGAGTACCCAGAAAAGCGCTACATAAAATTGATCTATAGAAGGCTATAGACTAGGTGTAAGCTGTGATGGACACAACAGACCCCCATCACATGACTCATGGGTCAAGCTGATACAGAGAATGAATATGTGATTTTTACTTGAAAACAAACTCACTCAGTGTGATTAGATGACCAATTAGGCCTGTTGATGCTGTAACTTCTCTTTATCTTGTCTTGGCAGATAAATTACAGTTGACTTGTTGATTATGTAACCAGTGTTGGAGATAAAAAACCTGTAGGAGAGTCTTTTTTTTTTTTAGTGTTTCTTGAAAAGTTCAAACTACTGTAGCTCCTCATGCATGCAGGGACTGTGGGAAAAATGAGACAATGCATTTTTTACAGGTTAGACTCGTTCATGTTGCAACATTCTCTGGGTGTCGACCAAGTTTTGGCTGCAAAGGTACAAAAAAAAAAAGAAAGATTGCAGGATGTGATGAAAATAACGGTTGAGGCGTGAGAGATTATGTGTCAGTTTAGTGTGTGGGAAAAACAAAGGGTTTCGTCTTAAGGCCCTGTTAGTCATTGATGGGAGGAAGTTGTTGCTGTTGCAGCAGCAGCTGTTAGATTGACTGCAGATGAACTGAATCCATTATCGCTCCAGTTCAACCCGTCCAAACCCCAGCAGCTCCTCTGTGTTTTGATACCGTGGGTTATCTTCTGCTGCTCGCTCCCACTTTCCAGCCCTCCCCTCCCACCATACGTCCCAGTCTCTCACTTCTGCAGGATGTTTTTGTTGAGCTGGGTTCCCATTGTTCACGCACTGGGTTGGATGGCCTCCCAGGGCTGCTGCGGGCTGCAAGGCCCCCTAATAGGTTCTTCATGTGCCTTGGCTTTCCTTGCTCATCTTGGTCTGGTATTTGCAGGGAGCTGCTTGTGTTTAGCAAGTAAAGCAACACGCAGTATTTCAGGGATGAATGTTACACATAACAGCAATAAAAAAAAAAAAAAAAAAAAAAATATATATATATATATATATATATATATATATTTGTGTGTTCAGCCCTGAAAATAGACAACTGCAACTATTTACTCATTTCTAAGGTAAATCTGTCCTCTAGGTGTCTTTATGGTGTCATTTTTGTATATTTTGATGTTGTCTGTTCTTTTTATTATTCTGTATATTTTTCTCTTATTTTGTGTCCTTGACGTTTTTTTGTGCGTTGTTGGTATTATTTAAATTATTCTCTCTAAGGGGGTATGTTACGAACCGAGATGACCTCTTATCGTGCTAACTTCCAGGATTTAAAGAGTGTGTGCTGGACTAAGGAACCTCGCTAATGTCTTACGGAGGTTAATCACCATGGTAACTTACGCTGAACGGCTAGCCTGCTCGCGAGCAGGTTTTGCTCTCGCTGGGATCTGAGCGAGTGATAAAGTCCTACCTTCTGGCCAATCAGTTCTCTTAGAAAGTGAGCTGTCCAATCAAAGGTGATGCGTGAACACGTCATGACTTCACTGATGCGCGCGTACAGACTGAGACACAGGCTTCATCGACTGACTCTGAGAATGCGTAAAAGCGTGAGATTATTTATGATATTAATCGATTGAATGAGATATCCCATCCAATGGATTAATATCATAAACAATCTTGCGCTTTTACGCATTAACAGTATCAGCAGCTTCGTGCCTGGGTTCTCTCATTCCTGCCTTTTTTGTAACAACAGTGTTGTTTTTGGTCTGAATTATGGATTTTTAATTCTTCTTCATTTTGAACTTAAGCGACACCTAACCTGGTTGGTACAAAGTTATGAAGTGGATCTGATCTAAACTAAATAATACCAGCAACTCACAAAATGACAACAACAGCAACAACAACAACAACAAAATACACAAAATTATGATAGAAATGATTTTTATTAGAACATGAACTGAAAATATAAAGGTCAGTCTTGGTCGCACATCAGGAGGGAGATGAACGTAAATGATAATAACTATAGAAATAAAAGAGGCCATTATTCCATTATTATGCTCTATAGTTGTTGTTTTTTTCACAGAATTCACAGTTAAATATTGTAGTCAGACAAAAGGGGGTACTTGGATTCAGAAATAAGACAAAGGGGGTACTTGAGCCAAAAAAAAGTTTGACACACTGCCGCATGTAACTGTTTTCTAATTATTGTGTATTTCACACAGAGGACAGACAGTTAAAGACTCTGTTGCTTTGCTCGATGTTACGGCAGCTGCAATCAAGTGGATCTGTGTCATTATCTTTCACCTCCATTCAAAAGGCTATTGTTCAGAGGCTCATCAAATATTCATACCCATGCTTGCACCCCTCATTTCAAGGGTTACACTCCATCTACTGCACACAGGATTAACAGAACATCTTGTGATTCCTGTAAAATGCATTTTAACTGTTTTTTCTCAACAATGAATTCCTCGTTTTAGATTGTCACAAGCGTGATAATACAAGCTTGGATATCAGAATGTTGAGCATGACTTCTTAGTGGAGGATAGATATTTCAAAGAGTGCTGTATAGTGTTTAACTCTATATAAGGCTAATTTTGTCCGCATTTTACACACTTATTATATTATGTCATAATAATGGTTGTGCAAACAAATAGAAAAGTTGTGCGATTCATTAAGTTGAAAATGTACACAGATAAATGACATGATGATACTTCATAAAAGTCTAAAATACATGTTGCTTTTTTGTAGTGCAGGGGTCTCAAAGCCAAACTGGTCGGGTGCTCAGTATCAAATAGTTTTTCTACGCATAAAAAACAAAATATTATACCAAAAAAATATTGAAAGGATTTGTTATTAACACCTTGTTAATTAAGGCCTGTTTAAAGATAGCTGTATGTGATCATTATTAATGTCTTTATTTGAAAGTGTTTTTTTTTTTTTTTTTTTTTAATTAAAATTTATTATAATTATAACAATTATTGCAACATTATTTAGTTTGGGATATTTTGTTATACATTTTATTTACCAAAAGAATTTTTTTTATAAAAGAGCAGACAGCGGACCAGAAGTGGTCTGCCGGCCTTGAGTTGATGAGCCCTATCACCTCCATCATATAGTAAGTTTATTGCTTTTAATTATAATCCAAAATCTTGCCAGTCAGCATTTTCAATCGAGTTTGTCAAATCATTTTGCATGCCATGGAATTAAATATCTGTGACTATACTGTATGTTTCACATTAGCAGCAGTAATTTACTTATTTCAAAAAACCCCAAATCACAAACATTGAATACATACATTTAATAGTTTATTCAGCTCTTAACATTATAAATATTCGCTTGTGTTTGTTTTTGCATCACATTTTCTTTGCAATCTGAGCTGTTTTACATTTTCTAGTATCGTAATTTGAGCAGCTATTTATGTATAAAAAGTACAAGTAAAATGAAGATAGTTTAACTCATGGCTTGTCAAAGAAAGTTCTGTTGGATATTTTTGCAACTGTGGGAGACATGGATCGCAGCTGACGGTTTTGATTTTTTCTTGGTGTGATGAGTAAACAACAAGTAGCCTTATGCTGCGTTCACACCGAATGCGTCTTCTGCGGCACCGGACGCGTCAGCCGCACGAAACGTTCCGCATGTGTCGCAGGATCAAACATGTTCCCCATTCGCTTCATATGCGCGTTTGAAGCGAAGCCCCGCCCACCAGCGACACATCCAACTAGGTGAGTTTCACTGCCTGCTGAAGCGAGGAGCTGTGCTCCTTTTTCTCCTCTCATAAACATAAACTACCGGTGAAAAAAGCCAGTGTGATTAGCGGCTAATGCTATCCTAGCTCATTGCCAACTTTCAAAGATGAAAACTACCACCTCCTCGTTGATTCTCCTCCACGCCAAATCCTTCCTAGTCCGGTCTCGGTTATAAAGACCGTGTCATGCAGCTCCAGGTGGTCACACACAGCTTCTACTCCATGGTTGAATGGGTGAACAGACCGGTGTCCGTATTGACGGCCTGACGTCATTGTCGACAAAGACTCTGATTGGCTTTTGTCAGGCAAAACATTCGCAGGAGTTCAATATTTTCAACTCTTGTGGATGTGCGGATATGCGTGAAATCGGGAGCGCGCTCGTACGGCCAACGCACTGCCCCACAGGAAAGATTTTGCATCTGGGACGCATCTATCCAATGACGAGAAAACAATGTTTTATTGTGAGCAGGGCCGGCCTTCCCGTCAGTCAACCCAGGTGGCCACCTAGGTCGTGATCTGCTGGAGGGGAGCCAAATTTCACCCCCCACCCCCCCCAAATTTATTTATTTTTTTAGAAATAATAATTTCAAAAAGTATACTGAACGTGAAACAAACCCTTTACAATCACTGTACATTTTCTCTTAATTGAATATTAATATTAAAAGTCTGTAACTATACTTGCTATCCTTCTGCCCATATTTATATTTATTTTACTCTTGCTTAGGGAACCAAATGACCTAAAGCCGCCCCTAATTGAGAGAAACTAAAAGATGAACCTTTTAATTTCCTGGAGTTGCAATTCAGACGCTCCTTTGTACCAACAACCATCAGCCAGCTATAATCTGAATTTTCCCCTTTGGGTTTTTATCTTATATTTACTACCTGCTACTTCTAACTAATCCTGTGTGTGTGTGTGTGTGTGTGTGTGTGTGTGTGTGTGTGTGTGTGTGTGTGTGTAATCGTGTGCAGATTTACGTCTTCTTCACCCTCCCGCCTTCACTTCCTTGTTAGCGTTAATGTCTCATGGCAGGGCGACTTACACAGTCAACATTCTCATTAACACACACAGCTCTATCTCTTAATTCCCATCAAATCTCCACTCGACCCAAACCAAATGGTTAATCAGCCTGATTAATTGGGAATGTGAGCGTGTGCAGAACCGTGTGTGATTGATTCATGAATTAATGGTAGCATAGGAAAAGAGCAAAGTAGGCCGGAAAGATACATGCAGATCTATGTCAGAAATGAATTGTTCACACGGGTACATGATATAGTGTTTTATTTGTCATTTTTCATAGTTGGACAGCTGATTTGATCCTTTATTAGTGACTGATTTAAGCTGTTGGAAAAGAAAAAAAAAACCGCTGATGACAGTTTATTCATATGTCACAGACTCTTTCTTTCACATCGTGGACTGGAGAACTTACGAACCCTCTGATGGCACAGAAAGTTCACAAATGTAAGATAATACATTTTCTTCAGTCAATATACAAACTGCACAATATTACCCATTGATAGATTTGGTTTTAGATGAGCACTCCTTTATAATAATAATAATACATCAATTTTATATAGCACTCTACAGAATTAAGGGATTATTCTTTCACTCCACACTTAGTGGTGGTAAGCTACTATTGTAGCCACAGCTGCCCTGGGGCAGACTGACAAAAGCGAGGCTGCCATAGTGCGCCATAGGTCCCTCTGACCACCACCAACACTCACTCACACACTATATTCATACTAGGCAATGTGGGTGAAGTGTCTTGCCCAAGGACACAATGGCAGATACCACTGGAGTGACTATTATTATAATTATTATTATTATTGACTATTATTTTTGGTGTCATCTTAGTGAAATCATCTGCATGTTGACAATTAATGCAAGGTAAGTACCGGTGTCATGTACTGAGTTTGCATCGTACTGAGATTGTATACGCGCATATATGTATATATATACTACAGGAAAATGATTTTTTGCTAGAAAAAATAATAATTCATTTTGGTTCATTTTTGTTTTCAAAGTGAACGGAATGTTTTATTTGTTTATTGGTTAGGGTTAGGGTTATAATCTCAGTACGGAGGTAAACTCAGTACGTGACACTGTGACATCTTATGCTTTATATCTCGTATTTTGTCTTTGTTGTATCTCAAGAGGCGTCTCTGGTCTGGAGCCTCTTTTTCTTTTAAATACCAGGGAAAATGTTTCCTGCAATGTACAAGTATTCATTGTTAACTATGTGAAATGTTATTACACGATAACTGAGAGCATTTGTGTTGACACTTGGGCCACATTTCGTCTCAGAAATGATTGCATATTGCTCATCTTCTAAAACTCAGTGGTTTCTCCATAAGCTTACGTTTCAAAACACAAGTTTGAACCTCAAATTTACACTTACACTTATAATAAAACTCAAGTCAAGGAATAGTTGACGCCATTTAGTACAAACACGCGATGGGTTCCAGAAGCAAAAAGAGGCCGACCTCCGGGATGCTTCCGGCTTTTCCTTCTTTGCCCCTCCTCGTTTGTTGGACATTAAACGTTAAGAGTGTTAGTTTTCATTGTAAATGCAATGGATTTAATGTTGGCCTTAACTATGTCAAAAAAGCAGATAAACTAGCTGTTTACGCTAATCTTTAAAACACATTTATGTTGGGAAAAAAACTATTTATGGAACTACATAAACATATATTGTATATACACATACATGTAATGGTGTACTGTATAAATATTGTAAATCAATGCAGTTATTGACGAAAAATGACCAAAAATCCCAGTTATGTCAATGGATTCGAATTGCCCGCCAATAACTTCCGCAACAAATTGAGTCTACATGATTCATGTGACGGAAGCATTTTGGACTTCGGTTGTCACTACTCTGTCTCTAAACGGCACATGTGATATGCAACAGTGTGTGAGAAACGCAGTGTTTCAAAGCCATATGTAATGTAATCCTAAGTGTATGCATGTGTTTGTGAGTGCACAAATAATATCCCTCAAACCGCAAATTTCAGCTGGGTTTACATATTTTATGTATGCACGGAAATCAATTCCTGAAATCCAAACTAAAAGTAAGATATGTTATGGTTATGGTTTAATTTATTCAGACCATTTTTTTTCAGGGAATTTGATCTCCTGGCATGTTTCGACTGCCAACTGTCAGTCTTCCTCAATCGAATAAACGAGCGGAAAGATTTTACACTGAAACTTCTCAAAAGTAATTCCAAATGAAAATCTGTCCTGTTGTTTGTTTGCATTAAAAGTCAAGTGTATTCATTGATACAAAAACACAATATTACAGTGGTTCCCTGTGATTAATTAGTATTCACACCAGACGTTGAAGACAAACTTGCACTTGTCTTTTTCACATATAGTTTAAGTTGTAGTGTTTTTGTTATCTCAGCACATTTTCATCCGTCGGAGGAACTCCTAGAACCATAGTAAGTGGTGTCTTTCAATAACGCACATCGTCTTTTTGTACTATCTTAAGAGAACAGTTCAAACTGATGTCAAGTTCCTCTGGAGCACACCTCCAATAGAATCAGCTGGAGTCAGCGATGCTGCTGGTTTGACAGTGAGCTTTAAATCCTGCTGATCCTGCACTTTCTTCTCTGAAAACAAAAACATGTCTGTCGCTATCACGGCCAGGCGAGCAGCCCCCCCCCCCCCCAAAAAAGTCTCCCTCTGAGTAAGTAAGGGGAGTAAAAGAAATGAAGACAGAGAGGGAGAGAGACAGGTGGTCAGGCTGGTCTTTTCCTTGCCCTCCGCTCCTTTTTGAACTTTTCTTTCATTCTCCCAGTTCATTCTGTGCTTCTCTCCATAGCTCCAGTGACAAGGCGCTCCATTCACTGCCTCATTCTTCCACCCCTTGCCCTCCTCCTTCCATCTCCCTTGCACACCCCAACTTTGTCCCCTCCCTCCTGGCTCCCTTTGTCTAGCTGGCGGGGGCCTGCTTTAGCTGCTATTCACCAGCCAGACGGACCTCCATTGACTGGACCCCCTCCTCCTCCTCCTCCTGCCCCTTATTCACCCCTCTAACATCCCTCTCTCTGCAAAACACCCTCACACACATATGCACACAGCAACCTGGCCATTCTCCACCCTACGCCCTGTATCAGGCAGCTGCTATGCTAATGGGGAGGAAGGGATGGATGAGGAGGAGAGACAGAGCAGGCAGCCCATAGTAAAAGGATGGAGGGAGGGTGACCCCGCTCCTCCATCTCCATCGTCATGCCAGGGCAGCAGCAGACCTCCTGTTACACAAAGGGAGTCCCCCATTCCTCCTGCTCCCCCCCCCCTCCCTCCCCCTCTGTTCCCCTCTTTCTCATTCAAATCCATTTTATACCGCAGTGGTAAAGGGAGCTGTAAGTGCAGTATGTAAAGTAACCTTACTCGTGCCCCGCGGGTGTAACCATTCAAGGCCCAGCACACACAGAGCAGCCAGTGTGTGTGTGTGTGTGTGTGTGTGTGTGTGTCCATTCCCCTGCACACAAACACACCTGTCCTCAAACCAAGTTGCATCTCCATACACAGTCCAAAAGTCCAGGCGATGGAAGGCCGTTCTTATGTTGCACTGACAAACACAAATCACACTTAATCACCTGGAAAGAAATGAAAGTAATTCCATGAAATATCTGCTAAAGGTTTTAGATTTGTGCAGAATTATAACAGATCTGCATCGCAAGAGTTGAATAAATAAAGCCTTTAATCTGTTTGTGTTTGGATTGGATTTTACTTCAGTGACGTATGTTGTTTTTTTGTCAAGAAACCAAGAAACATCCTCAATTTACTCGTTTTTCTGTTTTTAACAACAAAAAATGGGATACAAATATTTTCAATAGTTTTTATATTATGAGTTTTATATTATTTATATATATATAATTTATTTATTTATTATTTATATATATATATATATATATATATATATATATATATATAAATAAATATACTATTATTATTACTGTGGAACATGTACATAACTAGAATGTGTCTAATATTTGAAAACAATAATCCAAAACATTTTTTTCCCATTAATTTTTTTCATTGTAACAAATAGGCAGGTGCTTTTTGCCCATATTCGATATTTCCTATATTTACTGATACCGATATATACGAGTATACAGATCCCCTCCCCACTTTTAATGTGATGTCCCACTGTGTGTATTCCATAAGTAAATATTATCTGTGCAAAATAGGAAAACCTATTCAACATTAGGTATGGGAAAAGCACCCTATTCGTTTTGAATGCGTTTTTATTGTTTTAATACTAAAAAAGGATCAAAAGTTTACCACAAATATAAATAGTTTTCACACAAATGAAAATAATGCATAGCCATATGCCGGTAACTTAGTTACTTAAAAACGTGTTACTCAAATATGACCAGTAGCAGGTAAACACGTTTCTATTCCCAAACCAGTAATCAGATCCAAGTCACTGTGGGTTTCTATTTATGCTCTTTTTCCTCACGCGTTACATACTTGGGCAAAATACGACAGATGAAAAAAGTTAAGAAAGTCTGTCTTTTCTTCAGCTTTTAGTTTTTCAGGAGATTCATCGTTGACACTACTGTTAAAGATGCACTTCCAATAAAGTGAGTTTTAGTTAATTATGTTGGGGCTTTGGGGGGTGTTGTTAGAAGCTGCTGAATGTAACTAATAAAGTAACTTGTAGTTTAGTCACTTTTAGAATCAAGTAATTGGTAAAGTTACTTTTTAAAGGAATAATCAGTGATCAGTAGTCGGACACTGTGCATACTATTATAACAAACGTCACGTTATTGACATCAAGTTAGATTTCTTTAATTATAAAAGGGGAAAATAGAAAAACTATGTAAATGTGAGGAATTGAATCAATCGTAAGTCCTCCATACAAAGCATACTTTAAAAACTCAACAATTAAAATGGAAAAAAGCTGTAAAACTAACAAGTCTAAGTAAATGTCCTGCATCCAAACCCATTAGTCCTTTTTGTTCTGAAAGCGAGTGTAGTGCTATGCAGTGTGGCTGCGTGTTGGCACGTTTGTGTCAGCTGCCCCATACCTCCCCCCCCCCCCCCCCCCCCCCCCCCCCACACACACACACACCCTAGTAGCAGTGTGCTCATCGTTTGGTGTGTTTTGGGGGTGGATGGAGAACCAGGTGGTGCTGTTGGGGGTGATCCCTCTCTCCCTCTCTCTCTCTCTTTCCTGCCCCTCCTGCTCTGTTATTTGCCCCTGTGCAGTGTGACCCTATGCCCCATCAGAGAGGCACGTCCTATATGACATCTGCCTGTTTGCAGGAGGAGGGAAAGGGGGTCGGGTGGACCGAGGGGTGGGGTGCCCATATGGAGCTTCAACCCAGCAACCTCCTCGCCAACACACAATCACACACATGCACATGCAAACTCGCACACACAAACTCCACAACCCCTCATTGTGCGTGCACGGTTTGTTTACAAAGAGAAAATGTATGTCTAATTTTGAGCAATATGCTAAAGTCAACTCTACTGCCACACCTTAATGTGACTACAATTAAAAATGAAATAAGCATGGTGGAGAAAGTGAATTAGAAAAAGAAAAGCAGAAAGAAGTATAAAAAGAAAAAGATATAATTTGTTTTTTGATTGTTTAACAGGAGTCAAACTCACCAACACCTTTGCCAGAGTTAATAAAGCCATTGATTTTATTGACTAACTATTTGAAAATGCTATAGTACAAGGAGGCTTTGAATGCATCACCACAAAACGATGCTCTGCTGTGCTCATGTGTAAGATTGTCAGTACGTAGATTCTCAACCAACCACATAAGATGAATGCTTAGACCACACAGCCAGGAGAGACAGGGTGATTTACTAGTTTTCCATGTTAGCTGTCTCTATGTACATCCCATAATATCGCACTGCTGTAACCCTTAATTGCCTTCACACTTTGGGTACAAAGGTCAGCATCCGGAATAAACATTTTCTGTAGCAAATAAGGGACAAGTTTTTGTTCAGATGACAGTAAAAACTCCTTTTCATGGAGTCGTATTAGTGAAATGGAACTAATGACATTCAAGGAGATAGAAATATCCAAATAACATTAATAATAGCATCATCAAAGCTAATAGAGACAAAAAGTTGTTTTTAATCAGATAAAAACATAGTGTAGGCCAAAAAAGATGCTCGAAAAAAGATGTAAAGAGGTTTGAATTGCCACTCGAATGTACGTTTTGATCTCCACTGTAAACACTGTTTATTGACTTTATCAGAAAAGTTTTGCACATTGCCTTTTGGGATGTGGAGTCCCGTGGACCAGTAGTTCCCAAACAGGGGTACATGTACCCCTAGGGGTACAGGAGCACATTGCAGGGGGTACTTGGAAAGATTTAACAATTAACTGAAAAATAATCGGGAAATGTTCCAAGTTCATTTTTAAGCTATTTTATGGACACATTCATCACCAACTAACAGTACTATTGCTCAATAAAATACTATATTTTCTTGTAAGTTATTGAAACAGGATTATTTTATGCTATGAAGGCCAATTTATCACACTTCTGACAATAGGATATGTTATTTAGCTACATTTTACAAAGGAGACAGTGTTTATTTACTATTGAAGTAATCACATAAAAGTTCTACAGTAGTTTAAATTCCACTCATTGTTTTGAATTTGTAGATTAAGCCTTAGGGAACCAGTGTTTGAGAAACATTTAGGGGTTTAGGAGAGCCCACTGTTCCACTAATGAAAAAGCATCTGAAATTATTGAGACGGTACTTATGATATGAAGATGGTCTACATATGATTTTACAAAAATGCGAATGGGGTACACGGGACAAAAAAGGTTGGGAACCACTGCCATAGACGACTGCCTAGTTGTGTTTCCGTTTCATTCTTATTGTGATTTCTCATGTTTCTTTGCCAGAAAAGTAAGACTGTGCTTTGCTTGACACAATTTTTGTTCTACTTTGTTTCTGGTATTTCCCGTGATATCAACTCATCACGCGAGACATTCAATTTTGGCTGGATTTGGATCTTGTCATGTAAACCCCAAATTAAACATCAGCCATCGTTTTTCCGCAACTTCCAGTCTGTAAAAAACACCAGAAATTAGTTGGGAAGTCACCAAAGCAGAGTTTTTTGGTGGCAAACACGAGAAATCACAGTAACACTGGATTTTCACTGGATGCGTAACTGCGACGCTGCGTAACTGCAGCGTAATCTGCAGTCCGTCATTCCCCAATGCCTCCATTTGTGCTGCGTATCTGTTGCAGCAAAGACTCAGGAGATCCCGCTAATTTACGCGTAATCGAGCGATATTAGCGAGTTGTAGTGAATACAAAGAGAATCACGAAGCCATACTAACAGTTCATTGTGTCGTTCGAGAGGAGCAGAAGGAAATCGACTCAGTCCTGCTCTGTAGATCTTCTGATTTTGTGGAGATTATTGTGATTCAACCATGGATGAGGTCAATATTTATTTGTGAAATATGATCCATGGCCGCCCTGTCCAGGGTGTAGCCCTGCCTAGTGCATGAAGAAAGCTAGAGATAGTCACCAGCAGAACCCTGCCACCCTAAAAAAGGAGCCAGTGGGTCGGAAAACGGATGGAATTCTATCCGCCTTGAACACAGAGTATTTTATTTTGAAAATAAACCGAACACTTCTGTCTGTGCACTACTTCCTGTCACACATTTCTTTGCCAAATGTATGCAGCACAGCTCCGGCGTCCAGCAATAATAGAAGGGCCACGTATCAGTGACATTGGGGGTAAGAATGAAGTAAAAACCCTTCTATGCATCCGTCTTTGACGTGGAGGAGAATCAGTGAGGAGGTGGTAGTAGCAGGTAAAAGTTGTCTCTGTAGTTTTCATCTTTGAAAGTCGGCACTGAGCTAGGATAGCATTAGCCGCTATACACACCGACTTTTTTCACTGGTGGTTTATGTTTGTGAGAGGAGAAAAAAGAGCGTAGCTCCTCGCTTCAGCAGGCAGTGAAACTCACTGAATTGGATGTGTCGCTGGTGGGCGGGGCTTCTCTTCAGACGTGAGTATGATGCGAATTGGGACATTTTTTGATCCTGCGGACCCTGCGGTACGTTTCATGCGGCAGATGCGTCCGGTGCCGCAGAAGACGCATTCGGTGTGAACGCAGCATAAGGGTCGGCCCACGGAAACAATCGTTTTTATGACATTTCTAGTGATACATTTACCCATAACTTATGGTTAGGGTTAAGTTCGGTTAGGTTTAGGGTTAGAAGTCTTATTTTGAAAAGTTGAGGTGAAAAAAGCTTTATTGACCCATAACATCTCATAGTCATTCTGGAACGTCACTATGGGAGTTGGGAGTGAGACTGGGTTGATTGAGGGCAAATCAGCATCAAAATGTGTTGTTTGCTCATTTCAATCTTTGCCTTGTAGGAACAGTTTCCCCGAGTCATATCTTTGATGCATGAGATTAACAGACATGTACACGTGACATAAAGGTAGATCAACCATACCCGTCTAGTTTATATCTACCATGAATCCTGAAGCCAAATGTAGCAGTTGCCTGCAATGGCTAATCCTCCCATACAATGATTCAGTGTGCTGGATGCACAAAGAGCAGACTGGCCGATCTAGGCTAACGAGCTCGGTGGAGTTTAAATGGTTCAGAGTTACACTGACAGATAGCGTTGGTGATATGGTGCAGTGAGACAGCACTTTCTCTGTGGACTCCTGCTCCTTTTGTCTGACAGGCTGCTTATAATAATAACCTCTTGTTAGGGAGTTTACAGTGAATTAGGTTGTTAACACGTATTGTGACACAGCTGTAGCAGTCATTTTTCTTTTTTTTCAGATTCCAGTGAAGAAAATTAAATTAGATGGCTTCGGAGATTAATTCCTAGTTGAATTGTTTTTACAGAGGAGATTGGGTACGCATCTAGAATTCAAACCAGATGGTCATTTAATTCAGCAGAGGAAAAGTGGAGACTATGATTCTCATTCATTCATCTTCTGTTGCCATTTTATCATGTGCGGGGTCACAGGGGTCAGCTGGTGTCTATACCCCAACTAACATCAGGTAAAAGTATGCCAGTCCGTCACAAAGCCAACACACAGAAACAAACATTAAACTACGAGATTATGTGGAGAAAACCCATGTGAGGATAAGGGAGAACATGCAAATTCCACTCGAGGGATTTATATCTCATTAATGAAAGAGGACACCTTTCTACAATGTTAATATCATGGTTGATACACAGCTCTATTGATTGTATCAGGTCAACTTTAATGTTGTTCACCTTACTTTATGTCACCTGGAGCTGCCTTTAGCAATTTGTCTTTTGAATTATTTTATTGCATTAAAACAGAGAAAAATACATTGGTAGCCATGACGCTGTCTTCAGTTTTACTTGTCTGAAGGTAAAATAATCTAAAACAATCGCAAACCTCCGCCAAGCACCAAATATCCACTTTACCATAATCCTGATCATGGTACCATGATCGTTCACACTTTAAAGGCTTGGAAGAAATTACTATCTCCATTAATAACTTTACAATAGGTCCAAATGTATGGGTAACCCAATTTTTTAGAAAAATCACGATGAAATAGGCAATGCGGATCTGATCTGAAAAACGCTCAGTGAGGTAATTGAGGAACCAATCTGATATAACTGAGTCAAATTTTGCAAAGATCGGCCAATTATAAATATTTTCTTGTAAATTTATGAGGTATAGGGATTTTTTAATCTTTGAAACTTTTTCACAATCAGTATATTTATCAGGATGTCAAGGAATCTTCCATGCTGTATGGTGTATCTTTGATTTTTTTTTTTAAATTGTGCGTCAAATCTGTGATTAACTTTTGATGTAATCCTACTAACAGACAAACAAATAACAAAGTGTCTATTTGTACGGTTGCCGTACGGACAACCCCATGTCTATTGGTACGTTTACCGAAGTACACGTACGTGGCGGGTTAGGGTTAGGGTTAGGTTTTAACCTTATATCGCAACATTTTTTAGGGCTAAGGTTAGGGTTAGGTTTACGATTAGGTCTAGTCTTAATCACGTGACCTAAACTGGCCAATGAGGGACGCTGCGTACAGATAGAATGTTGCTATACTGATATGGCAACCGTACGGATAGCCGCTGCTGACAAATAAGCTCCAGTGAAATGATTACCTCCATGGTGCATGTTAGACAATCTGCTTCATCATTGTTGCACTTAAAATGAGTTAAACACTGTAAAAATGTTTTTATGGCTCAGAAATGTACAAACTTTGATTAAAACACAGAACCTGTTACAAACCTGTTAACAACACAATACGAAGCATTTTATCTACGCTCTGATTCAGATCACTGTGGTGTTTGATCCAAACGGTCTCATCATTAATGTTGCTGCGAGATATTAACAAATATTTGCACACATAACTTCAGCAATTTCACTTTTGAAATCGTTGGAGTCAAAAGTCAGTGTGGCTAATTAAGTACGTAATATATGTACATGTGCAACATTCATTTTTGTAAACACATAGATATGTATGTGTGATAAATTTGCACGAGAGTGTCCAAGTGTTTATACATGTGTATCAGGGAGTAATTATGGAGAATAAAGGCCTGCTTGTAGAGGGTGAAACTGTGGGTTTTGAAGTGAGATGGGAGATGATTTTCTGTTTGGCTGAGCAGACTCAATAGTCCTATTCAACTAGTCCCCTTTACTGCCCATTGTCCTTCCACTACCAGCCCCACACAGACACACACACACACACACGCACGCGCATGCACACATACTTATAGTGAGATTGAAGTCGAGCCCTGGAGGAGAAGAAGTGATGGAGAACTGAGGGGTGAGAGAGTTTGAAATGAAATAGTTGAATAAAAAGCCAATTGTGTGAACCATATACAGTAAATGCTGATACTCTTCATTTAGTTTTCGATTTGTTTTGAAATCATTTTGATGTATTTCTAACTGACAGATTTAGTTAAATGCACATGGTTAGAAAGAAAGTTTCTCCAGGCAATATCCAGGTAACAAGCACGCAATTGTTCACACAAAGTTGTGGAAAGACTCCTTAAGAGACACCCGTCAGACAAGGGGGTTAATAATCATCTGACACTGCTTTGGAGGCCATTAGGACATTGATCTGGCTGAGTCTTATAAGCCACCTGGGGAAAGGAATGTGCCGGAGCTCCTATTGTGTCTGTGTGTCTGTCTGGAAGTGCAGCGACAGGCCATACACAAGCGTGAGTGTGTAAGCGAGAGGTCATTCAAAGCAGAGTGAGGTAGAGCCTCATGCTGTGCAGAGTGACGGTGGACGGCGGAGTTTAGTTGGGCAAAGGTCATGTGTTCTTTGAAGACATTTGAAAAATCTAATTTCACATAATAAAAATACACAAGTGCCAACATTGCTGCCTCACAGCAAGAAAAACAAGTCTTTCTGTGCAGAGTTTGCATGTTCTCCATCCTATGTGTGTCCATTTCTAAAAGATGGTGGACAATTGATTGTCTCTGTGTGTTCTTGCTGAAGACTGTGTACTTTTTTTAAATTTTTTAAATTTCGGCTAAAGCTTGATTTGCTCTAGCAAAGACATTTGCAACTGGCGCCCCGGGGGCCACATGTGGCTTAGAGTCTTTGCGGCCCCCAAAGCAAATTCCCAAAAATTGTAATTCAAGAAGTTAGAAGGAATATTAATCCCATTGTAATACACAAAGTACACAAATGCACAAAGTACACAAAAACACACAGAAAATAAAAAAAAAATACTCAAAATGACTCATAAAACATAAAATCACAAATATTAACAGAATAGCTTCAAAGACACACAAACTGTCAACAAAATGACAGGAAAATACAAAAAACAACAAACAAAAATACAGAAAATGACCTCCAAAACGCACAAATCGATAACAAAAATCAACAAAAAAAGATTTCACTGAGAACACAAAAAAAAACCAAAAACACACAAAATTACTTCAAAAGCACACAAAATGATGAAAAAATGACAAAACCCTTTTTCCCCCTGTATTAACGACCAGGTTGGTCATAATTCTAAATGCTGACATGAATATTGATCTTGACCCTGAACAGAAGATTAACTGAAGGCGCTAGCTTATCCTACAATGGCCACAGTTACCTGATGTTTTTTAATTTGGAATTATAGACATTGAGAATTAAATTATTCAGAAATAAAGTGTTCTGCTTTGTGATTGCATGGTAATAGTAATTCCTGAATTTAAGCTAAATCGTCATGTGCAGAACAACCAGGATTACCTTAAACCGTAGCTCAGGTGTTAGAGGGGTCGTGTTCTGATGGAGAGATTGAGGGTTCGATCTCTTGGGCAAGACACTGCACCCCAAGATGCTCCCAGTGGTTGACCAGCGCCTTGCATTTCAGCTCAGTCCCGTTGGTGTGTGAATGAGTTGATATTGTAAAACGCTTTGGGATTCCTTCAGTGTAGTCATAAAAGCACTATATAAATCAAGTCAATTTACCATTTAAAGAGGAATTAAGTATTTACAAGAATTATAAGAATTAAATCGGAATAAACCAGCCACCTAATTCGGATGTTAGTTTAATTCTGAATTAAATTAGCATTAGGTATTAAGTGTTGACAAGGTCAGTTTAAAGAGGAATTAACTTTTATTCTGCTTTATTCTGCTTCCGCTTTAAAACTCCCATGTGAATGTGGCCAGTGTAGCATTTGCTTATACACTAACTAAACTTCTCTAGACAGAAACAACTCATTTAAGACACACATCATTTATTCATTCTATCATAACCAACAGAAAAAACTTTGGCGGTAATTGAAAAGCTAAAATAAGAACTAAGGGATTAGCCAAAATGCTAGCTTGAAGTTTAATTAAAAAAAAAATATAGCATATTAAAGAATACAGTATGTGCAACATCATTTTAAAATTTAAAAACTACATTTTATTAGGATTAGGATTATGCAACAACAACAAAGATTTTACACCAAGTGAGCCTATATTGTGAACAAATACGTAAATAAACAGTAGAACTAAGCTGGCTTAGCTATCAGTTCCCTGTCAAGGACTTCTGAAATACTTGGCGGTACTCATATATTTGTCTTTGCAATCTAAATTACCTTAACATTATCCAAGATTTTACATTTATATTTCACCTTCCTTACACAATATTTAAAGTTGGAAAAGGTCAATACAAGAGTGAACCAACACCTTCAGTCAGTGATTATGGTTTAGCAGATGTTAAAACTTAACCAAGAGGAGAAAAATAAACATGAAAACATCCATAATGGGCTGCAGAGGTACAGTATGTATGCCCTAAAGTCCATGCTGGAAGTGTAGCACTAGTTCAAAGCCAAACACAAACATTTGTCAGGCTGTGGTGTAACCAAATTATTTCTGCTTGCAGAATGAATGACGGGTAAGTGTGAACTGCTTGAATATGCTGCAGATGTCTTTTTCTGCACATTTTACTTCCACCCCAATGTTTAACTAAAATAGGATCCCTTAGTTTTCATTTCAATCCAGAGTGTCCCCAATTCTGTCTTGCTGGAATACCATCTGTTGGATCTCACACTCAGCGAAAACCTACAGATGACACAGCTGGGGCTTAAAAAAAAGGGGCCGAGGAGGGTCTTTAAATACTAGAGGCAGCCGGTTGGTCCATCATGTGATCAGTGTTGAACTTGAAGAAGTAAATAGAAAATAAATGAAGATATGAAATTTCATATTTCTGGTTTTTAAATGTTTGGAATGTAAAAATTATGGGGATTTGGCCTTTCTGGAAAACATATAATGGTAATATTATGACACTATGAATTGAGGAAAACAGCACAGTGTGCGTTGTTGAATGGAGGAAGGCGGGGTTTCTGCATCGGGACAATGGACAGTTGAGGCAGCAGCAGCTTGCTGAGCAGATAATCCCCTTTTTTCCAGTTTGTAACGTCATAAACACACATATCCTCCATTCTTTGCCTCAGTTCTTCCTTCCTCAACACCTCCTAATCCATTCTCTCATCTTGTTTCTGTTATGGCTGTCTCACTCCCTGCAGCCGTGCATGTACATTAATATTTCCTCATGGTTTTAAGAATAAACATTTGTATCATTGGCTTTTCAACTTTTTTTTGAGTGACAGTATTATCCCTAAAACATCTAAAACAACAAATAAATGGTCACAGTGTGTGTAATATGTTTATTTATGGCTATAAATGTAGCAATACAACTCTTATGACCGTAGTCAAGTCCAGTTAAGTCAATTTTATTTATAGAGCACATTTAAAAACAACAGACGTTGACCAAAGTGCTGTACAGAAGTTATTAAAGTTTACACAAGTAAAAGAAAATGATAAAATAACTACAAATACAAAACCAATAATGCCAGTTAAAAGCCACAGCATATAAATGGGTTTTTAAATGAGTTTTAAAAGTACACTACCAATAGTAGGGGAGGTCCTGATAAGGAGGGGTGGGCTGTTCCAAAGTCTAGGAGCAACCACAGAGAAATGAATACAGTAAATAACAATGCTATCCTGTGGGGTTCCTCAGGGCTCTGCTCTTAGACCCCTTGCATTTAGCTTTTACAGTATATGCTTTCTTTAGGACAAATTCTACAGAGCTGTAGGGGTTAATAATCAGTGCTACGCAGATGACACACAACTATATCTATCACCGAACCCAGATGACTATGGTCCCATTGAGGTGTTGTGTGACTGCTTAGAAAAGGTAAACTGCTGGATGAGTGAAAACTTCCTGTTTAATGTTTTCTGTTGCACTTTTTAATAAGGCAAAGCACATTCAATTGACCTGTGTATGAAATGCGCTTGCCTTGCTTTGCCTATCATCAATGATAATAACATTTTGTCTTATTTTTACATTTTAATCTGTTGTTATAATAGTCAGGGCTTCGTCTCAAAAAAATATTTTACATAAATTCTACACATATTAAGTAAATAATTGTTTGTCCATGCACTATTCTTGATTAACTTAAAGGTATTGTGGACAATGTTTAGCTTCCGGGTGGATCATCAAGACTATTGGTCCTCCTAATTGTCAATCATGTTTACGAAAGGCCATCGTACGTGCTCGTGCTCGGTTCGCACCGGGTCCCTTGAAAATGGATTTTCACTTACCGGTGGCGAGTCTGACATAGTGGGAAAAGTGCAAATCTTCTTTTGTAAGGTAAGCTTGTATGACCGATGCCGACTCCAACTTGTAAACAGAGCTCGTGCACGGTCTCCCGCACACGTAGGCGTGTTGCGCATGCGCATTTTTTTTCAAAACGTGGAGAGGGCGTTTCTTTTTTAAACATCGTCCACAATACCTTTAATTTAGCGTGCCGATTGGACACATATTCTTGATGTGTTTAAAAGACTCCTAAAGGTTCTGTTTGTGATATACAGTATAGCATTTGTACATGCATGATGACATCAAATAGTGCAAAGTAGTGGAAATAGTGCTGGGAATTTTCCTTTTGCATTTTGTGTCATGCTGAGAGCAACATTTTGAAGGTTTTTTGCTATAGTTATCACTTTCTCTGGCTTCATAAGACTATTGATATTTCTATCTAGTTAGCAGAGTTGACAGTTTTGTCATCAGCGATGATGTTTCCATCTTCTGCGATGGAATCCTTCAGCCTGTGGTTATCTGAGTCTAGGCATGAGTTTGTTACGTGGCTTGAATTCAGGCAGCACCAGCCAATATGTCCTGGTACAGGAGGTCAACGCTGTGATGTCAGTTCCCTTTCCTCTCCGGATATTCCCAGCATTCTCTTGCCAGCAGCCGGGAACTCTTGGTAGTGAGAGCTGGATAACAGGCTCCTTCACATAGGCCAGAGCGAGAGAGGTGAGGTTATGTGATGATTTTCTAACACTGAATGACTCATCATTAGGTGAGAATATATGAGGATCTGAATGGATCTGATTGAGCTTGTGAATTGAAAGTTCCATATTATGAATATTAGAGCTGGCCAGTTGATCAAAGAACCAGATTAAAGATTTTGATTCCTGGTCTCCATAACCTGAATCATAGCACATAAAGTCAACAAACTCACCAGAAAGTTTAACACGGTGGGTTCAGAGGATTCAGTTCAACCAATTCACTGTCAAGAAATCAAGTACATCGGGTCATAATGACAAGCAAATAATATCCTTACTTTCTTGTCTCGTTGAACAATTATTTCAACTTTTTTTTCCAAAAATAAAATAAGTAAAAAATGTTAAATAGACAGCATTTTGTATTTCTGTTTTATATTTGCTCTTGGGTAATTTACTGCCCCTCTGGACCCCCTGTCTGATCTGGATCTATTTGGTGAGTGACTCAGATTAACCTGAATCACTGAAACTACCAGTACTAGTGTAAACAGAGCAGTACTGCCTCCTGCTGTTTGCTTAAAGTAAAGTCAATGAAAATGAATTTGTTGTACACATCAGTGTTCATTTTGATTTAGTTTTAGTCATTGTACAGTATTTTGACTAAAAAATGGGGTCAAAATGTAGTCATCTGTTTATTATTTAAGTTATAGTCTAGTTTTAGTTTAGTCAATGTCATAACATTAAGGTCTTAATCGACTAGATCTGTTACAGTCAAATAAAATATAAACCATGAATGTGTGCATTTTTTTTTTTTTTTTTGAATTTCAATAGATTTATTTGCTATTTATCAACCTGATATAGAATGATATTAATGTTTGTAAATACACACAGACAGATTTCATGTGATCAACGTGTATTGGATTTCGTACCATATGTCAGTGTTTCCCAAACTTTATTGCCCCACGTACCCTTTAGCCTTTATTTCTAATCACAAGTACCCCTTAACTCATGTTATACATCATTTATTTGTGTCAGCAGGCTCGTCTAAACGCTTTCCTGTGTCTCGTCCAACATTTACCTTGAATTTAGACCTTTTTATTCGTTTATTTCTGATGTTTTTGCTCGTTTTAGAATTTGAACTTTTAAAGAGGTTTTCCTACAAATTACTAATGAAGGATGAGGAAAAAGTCAAGTTTGGGAACCACTGCCATATGTGACAAAATTATAGTTTAGTTTTTATTAGTTGATGAAAATAATATATTTTGATATTGTTTTTCTTCACATGCATTTTTTTTAAAATTAGTCATATTTTCAATGTAGTCGACACAAATTATGAGAAAAACTTTTAGTGAACAAATGAACACTGATACACATGACTTGACTTAAGTATCCTCTTTGATTGTATTACTTTCTTCCCATAATCTGTTAAATTTACTGAATATTTTGACGTAAAGCTTCTGCCGTGTCCATATGATGGACTGGCGTCTGATCCTGTGTGTACCCAACCCTGCCATGATGTGTGGTGTGTACCCTGAAAATGTAAAAAGGGAAAGAAAAAAACCCAGATGTATATTATTTTCTCCCTTTTCCTTTTAAATGTGTTAAAAAAACAAACTTATAATTGCTTAATACTATTAAATATTCAATCATTTGAAGGATTGTGTGGTTTAAGTGATTGTTGTAAATATAGTAAAAAGGCTGTTGTCTTGTTCTGCCTTTCTTTCTAATGTCTTGTGTCTTCACAAGATTTGAAAAGCAGACAGGAAGTCAGGTCGACACGTATAGTAAAGCGTCTTCAGGAAGTGAATGGTCGTGAAAGCACAACTTTCATGCAGATCAGCAGATATGAAGTTTCTGTACTTTTGAACTTGATAACCCCATGAGCCCATCTGGCAAATTTTGGAGGACGTCTCTGATTCTAAGTCATCATTGACTAACAGTTTTTTTTTATTACATTATCTTAGCACGAACGTGTATAGTAGACATTTATGTTTTAGTGATAGGAGATAATATAGGCCATTGATAACGAAAAGCCCAATAAACATGAATATGGCACATTTACAAAACATCGTCGACAATGACTCCAAGCTGTCATTTTTTTTTTTTTTTTTTTTTGATGAACACTGAAAACAAGAATTTTGAAGTGTATGTTTAAAACTCCATTTACAGTCGAACATTTCGATGCACTGTAGGCTGAGATTTTTTTGATGAATTCAAAATCTGTGCTGATTATTTGACAGCCTGAAGATGTGCTGTAGCAAGTTTGGTATCAGTTCAGCAAAAATGTGGGAGGAGATAGAAAGTTTAACAGTTTTTGAAACAAACAGATTGAATCAGAGACTCCACAAGTTTAAACTAAAAAAAACAAAAAAAAAGTTGAGCTGGAGTTGGAGCTACTGAGTGAAAGTTTCAGATCTGTAGCAAATGATTTGTTATGAATATTTAAAAACTTTAGAGGCCTGCTGTAGCACCACTTTTTGAACAATTGGCTGTTTATGCAGCTGGGGCTGGCATGGGACTGGATCTTTAATCAAAATTTGGTGATTTTTTTTGTGCATGGGATGTAGGATTTCCTCAGAAGAAGAAGTAGATAGATGACAAATTCATCTTTCAGGGTTTTACTTTGACAGATATTCCTTCCTAATGCCCTTATGGTAAAGTTTACAGGAACAAAGACTGAGGTCTTTGGACCAACATAGGGCGATAATTATCTGATTATCTTAGATAACTGTACAGGAAGTCTTCACTGCTTTTCCTGGAAAGATGCTGTTGGCTTTAGATTTCACTCTGTTCAACAGCTGGATGTGATCCATTGCTCTTCATGAGGCTTTCTGCAGCGCAGAAATAAGATTAAAGGGTCCATGTTACGCTAAATAAACTTTTCTGTGCTTTAAACATCATAAAAGTGCTACATGGGCTTCATACACATGCCCAAAGTGTTTTTTTCATTGATTCCCTGAATCTTTAGTTAGAGGGTGATTTGCTCCTTTCTCACTGCAGGGTGAACTAAAACTCTGGAAAACAGGCAAGTTTGGGAAAATAAACCACAAAACGCTATATTTTTGGGCTTTTTAGAACAAATGGAGATGGGTGAAAAATAGCCTGGCATGGGACCTTTAATATGTGAGACATCTGAAGCATGCAGAACGGTGACTCTCCAGGAACACTAAGCTTCATTGAAAGCAGGCAGGAGTGAGGGAGAACTCATGTCATTTGCGCACAGAAATACAACGTTGACATCTTCAAACAGTAAGTTTATGTGCAATATTTAATCTCTCTGATTTACAAAATCATAAAATCAATTTAAACTACTGGTTAAAATTGTATTAGACGCCTCACATTTGCACCAATCAGGTTTCACATTTTCAAGTATTTGCCTCACACTTGTGTGACAACTCTAGTCATCTTGTTTTTTTGTTTCCATTTCCTCTTTACACTCAGGCTCTAGCAGGTTGAAATGGTTGGTTGTTTGAGGTGACACCGGAAGCCAGGTCTGCCCTTCCCTTGTTGCTGCTGCACGCGTCTCAGTTTCTCTCAAAACCAAACATTGTGCCATGTATTACTTGAAAAGAGAAGCTGTGGTTGCCTCTTATTTAGAGTCATTCTGCCTTTTCGTTCCTCAGTCTCAGATTGTCCTGTAGTTTTCTGCCTCCAAGTGAGATACAACATGAGTCTATGGAAACTGAGTGAGTACTGTGTTTGGATGGGTTAAGGTCTTTAAAACAGAGCATCACAGTGTTAAAGTAACACAATATCAATGTGTGTTTTTAAAACCTTTCCTCAGTGATAAAAAGCTATTTAAATGTATAGTTTTCTTAAAATGTGTGTCGAATGTAAAAAAAACCCAAAAAAACCAAAAAAAAAACCAAACAGAGGCCGTGTAAAAGGCACTACAAAATCAAAGTTACGTTGATTAAAATAAAACTCTTTGGTGGTAATAACTCAGTAGGTGGAGATATGAAATTTTAGGTCTTGCAAGACGAGGGTTCAGTTTTTGTTTCCAATTCTTGTAGAAAGAAACCCTCATAGAAGCATTTTTTTTTTTTTTTTTAATTTTCAATTTCAATTTTATTTAATTTGCATTTTTTTTCAGTTGTCCTATACAAATGAAGATTAATATTTACAAAATTCTTACCTGATATTACATGACATCATAAACCTAAAACAAATATATCTACATTTAACTGTCTTGCTATTTAAATATTGTCGAGAACATGGTTCAATGTGCAGTTTTTTTTCCATCAAACTGACATATGGTAGATTTGTTACATTTATGCCTTATTCATGTGTTGAAAGTTGATTAAGACTGTAGCTTACTCCAAGCTTTTTCAGCCTAACCCTTATTATTATCATCATTATTTATTCATTTATTTGACCATATATCAATGTTTTACCTCCAATGACTTACCATTATCCTTTATTTTTTTCTCATGAGGTATGAAATGGTTTGGGAGCCTATCAAATCTCTCTTTTCGTCGATCCACTGAGAAACCAGACCATAAGGAGTCTGGATCTGGAACAGAATGTTCATCTTCAGATGATACTGTAGACTGCTGTCCTGCTCCAGCTTCAGACATAGGTTTTGTGAATGAGACCACTCTGGATGACATGCAGGTCATACGCCCTCGTACTGCCAGCTATGTTCGGTCCAGTGAGAGCTACACACATGTGGGTACGCTACCACGACTGTGGCAAAAGAAAAAAGACAGGAGGCGTGAAGGTATCGTTGGAAACACACTCTACAGTGGGCTAGGATAATTGTTGGTTTATGCTCAGTCTTTCTGTGATATTTGTTTATAAGTGTAATGAACTGACCCACTTTGGGAAATCAGCCATAGTTGATAGGTTTGACCAGTGTTTCTCAAATGGGGGTATGTGTACCCCTAGGGGTACGCAATGGCACCACATGGGGTACTTGACAGAGAGAGAGTGTGAGAGAGAGTGGAAAATTAACAAATAAAGTGTCAATCTTGGTCCCACCCCAGGCATGTGATGACCCGAAATGATAAAAAACTATAGTAATTAATCTGTTCAGGAGCCACTATATCAATGTTTTTCAACCTTGGGGTCGGGACGCCATGTGGTGTCACCTGGAGTTTAAATGCGGCCGCTGGAAATTTCTAAAGAAAAATCCATTTTGAATTTTTTAAATTATTATTCTTTCTTTAAAAAAATAAAAATATAAAACAACACAACCTTAAACACCTGTAATTCTATACTTTCACTTTGCGAATCTAGTTCAACTAAAATGCAGTAAAAAAAAAAAAAAAAAAACTATAAATATATATATTTGAGCTCCAACGTGATAAAAAAAAATGTCTTTGGGGTTACCAGAAATTCTTGATATCAAAATGGCAAAATGGGGTCACAATCCAACCACTGCACTAAATAGTGTTTTTTTCCACTTGTTTACAGAATGAGATTCTTTAACGTGTGCTATCACTCGTTCATTCCATCATTATGTCATTATGCTCTATAGTTGTTTTTATATAGTTGTCCATGCAAAATGTTGTAGTTGGACAAAGAGGGTACTAGGATTCATAAATAGGAGAAAGGAGGTACTTGAGCCACTAAAGTTTGAGAGCCACTGGGTTAGACAGTAGCACTGCCATGAATAATCTAAAATGCCTTAAACTATAAATAAAGAATGAAAATAGAGAACCATTGAGCAAATGTTTTCATCTTTCAATCTGTTCTCATCACTTTTCCTAGAAAGCACCAGGAGTCAGAAAAAGAGCAAAGACAAGAAAGTTATTCACAGAAGTCAAACCCAACAACCAAAAGGAGACCAAAGCCAAGATTCTTTAGGAGTCACTGCTGACCCATTTCATAAGAAAAATTCTCCCTACCAAGATCCCATAGAAGATCCAAGAGTGGAGCTTTGTCTACCAGATAAACAAACCATGGCCTCAAGCCCTATGGCTGCCTGTGAGGCTGCATCACCATCTCGTGGCTATAGCACAGCTCTCCAATCAGAAACAAGCATGGACAATGGAGACGTCAACCATGGAACCATGACATCATCACCATGGACGCAAGAAGAGGACGAAACTCACACAGTTTGGCAGTCCTGGTCAGTCTCTAATGTTCCCATACTTTTATTCCTGTTGTTATTGTCTTTATAAAAGTGTATGTTCAGACACATTTGCAAATAAGGAAAGGAAATATGTGCAAGTGCCCCATAATGGCTTTAAACACATTTCTAAATGGTCTTAAACCAACCAAAATGAAAGAACAAAAACATATAATGGCAAATATGCCATTATATGGCATTTAAAGCTATGGTGTGTTTTGCTTCTTAAAACTGAAATATCAAAATTCCAAGCTTTACTGAACAGAATATATGGTCACACACACACACACACACACACACACACACACACACACACACACACACACACACACACACACACACACACACACACACACACACACACACACACACACACAATGATTCACCATGACGGTTAAGAATTGGTTGTCCTCATATTGCGTATTAGCGTTTCACTAAGATACATACTTTACATGTACAGTTTATTTATACTGAACATGACATGCTGTATCACTGCAAAGTGTGATGAATGGCAGCTACTCTTTAGATTAATGTCTAATACAAAGACCCTCAATATTTAAACTTTGCTGGAAAGCCCACGTTGGACGCATTGGCTCTAAATTAGCAAGAACTGTTGGAGTGTTGGGTTGAGCCAAATACCTCCTGAATGAAAAAGCATCATTTATTTTATAGTGATCACTTAGTACTACCATACCTGCTATATTGTGTTGACGTGTGGGGGAACACCTACAAAACTGCCCTACAGACATGATGTACTGTATATTGTGTAAAAAAAACAAACAAAAAGGATTGTACACAGGGCTTTAAATTAACTTTTGAGATCACCAGCCAGCATGGCTAGTAGATTCTTAAAGTTACCAGCCAACCAGATTTTCCACTAGCCAATTTTTTTTCCAGCAAAAATAAACTACATTATGAGTGCCACAGAATAGATTTAAGCGTTCATGTTTCTTTAAATAGTTTTAATTCAGTTGATTGCAGAAATACATTAAAAGGGTAAAAATATATACATTTAATTTAAAAACAATGTTAAAAACATTTTAGTAAAGTATATTCTCATAACTTAATAAACAAACTTAACTCAAATGAAAATTGGATCCATGGAACAATGTTTGAATAGAAGAAATCAGTATAAAAATGACATGTACAGTACATTCTTCCTTCCTACTACTTTTTGGACCATATATATTGTATGGGGTGTATGGGAGTTTAGGGATTATATTTTTCATTATTGTATATTTTAGTTATTATGGTATTCCATTGTTGTTTGGCCAAAATAAATAAATAAAAAGTTAGAACGTTCAGAGCATCGGTCACCAACCTTTCTGAAACAGTGAGCTACTTGGTACTGTATATTCTGAAGGGCTACGAGCTAGAAAAGCACATCTTAAATACTACATTTTCACAGTTTGACATTAATTAGAGGCTAAGATAATAAGGAAGGCTTGTAGTAACTTAAAAAGGTAGGAAATCCTCATTTATGCAGTTGTTTCATTTTCATTACCTCAAAAATAATCGTTTTCCTCTTTGACTAGGTACCAACAAACAACTTTTAAGTAATCATGCTGTAACATTTGTAAAACTGAACAATTATGTCATATTTTACTCAAATCTACCTTGCGTTTTTAAAATATATCTAACATATATGATATTATATATAACATACTACAACCCATACACCAAATCTGCAGCACTGAGGTCAGTACGTTTCAGTTCAAATGAACATTTAAAAATGGTTCATTCAACACTAAAACTTTATTATTTTATTCTATTTTAGCAGTATTTAACTCTACTATATATAATTATATCTGTCATATGTAGTTATATCATATGTGAGTTGGAATCCTGGAAAGTAAATCAAGATTTTAGATGCAGCTCATTGGTGACTAGAGCTCATGAGGGCTCCTCACATGGTCCATGAGGGCGACCTGGGGCCCGTGGGCACCGTGTTGGTGACGTAAGGATTATGTGGGGGTTCCTTGAAAGGTTTTATCCACTGTAAAGGGGTAGAGCTGGGCGATTTTGCCCAAAAAAAAAATAAACCCGGATTTTTTTTTTCAATGTAGTTAAAAATGACTGCAGACATCAGATATATTGTCAAAAGTGCAATTTTACTGCCGTGATTGTTGTGAAGAGTTAAAATGCATAGAACAATCCCAAAATTAAAAAAAATAATTAAATGAGGATCTGTCATTCAACAATTTCAAGCTTTAACCCAGGTTTAAGCAAAAATGCAGCAGCAACTTCACAGTAGCTTCAATTTTCTGATTAAGAAATCAGATACCTACATATTTTATAACATATAACATTACAATTTTAAAAATTCCCTTAGCATCTCAGCATATTGTGAATAAAAATAAAAACATGCCTGTGGCACACATATACAGTATATGGGAGTATTAGGGCCACAGAAGACAAAAATAAATAAATAAATAAAAAAATTTAAAAAAACAACAACTGGAAAATCAATGTCGAGATTATTTAGGGCCACTGGACAAACAGTCACCATAATTAAATTACGATTTTCGACTTTTTTTTTGGGAGTGCATGATTTTTTTTTTTTAATTTTACCTCCGATTTTTTTTTTCAGTGGCCCTAAAAAATCTCGACTTTTTTTCTGAAATGTACGAGTTTTTTTTGTTATTTTATTTAAAAAAATTTTAAGCCTCCGTATTTATTTATTTTCTTCTGTGGCCCTAATACTATCCGTACATATAGCCTACTCAAAGGGTAAACAAAGATGGGGCTGGCTCACATGGTGCTTCGGTAACCCACAATGACGGAACGCTAAAAAGTTAAGAAAAAAGAAAAGAAAAAAAAAAAACTGTCGTGGGAAAAATAAATAAATAAAAATCGTTATCTACAATTTCGATAAATCGATTAAATCTTTTTTTTTTTTTTTTGCCCAGTAAGGGGTCACTGAATCCAAACAGTCTATAGATGATTATAAACGAGTCTCTGATAGTTTTCATAGCGTCCTAGAGAAGAGCTTTCAGTGTTGTGTCTTGTATGGACGCCAGAGGGCGCTGTTATTCGTGTAAAACCTCTCTCAGCATGTATCGTTCAGTGTGAATGTGTGTGTATATAGTGTGTATACACTTCTATGGTAGATTCTTCCACAGGCAGGACTGTTGTTAAAGCAGTGAGGGAATTACAGGATTCATGACTCTACTGAAGCTGCAGGTAAAATCAATTCTTATTATTGATCACAAGCTGTCGGTGTGCCGAGGTTTTGGAGATTTTTCATTTCACATCGATTTGTACTTACACACACACACCCCAGAGCCGCTGAGATATGAGAGGCTTTTTTTTGTGTGGTTTATTGAGCCTGCTTCATTAATGCTGTGTAAGATTTATCGGCGCACTCACACCTTAAGGTGTTTTGAGGGAGTAAAAATTCTCATTTGCCATTTTTTTTTTTCTCCCTTGCAAAAAGACACTTTAATCTGTCTGCGCAGAAAAGCTCTTATGTGAAGTCTCGGTTTTTCTGGAAAAGCCTCTAAAAGCCGCTTCTCTGGCACCGTTGGGTTGATTCTGATTAAAAGTGACGGAGTTTATGGAAAAACAGCCAAGACACAAATTAGACTTATTGTTCCACAGAGTAAATAAGTTGGTAACTTATTGGAGTTAAACTCATGCTTGAGTGTAAAACTCTTCATGGAAGTAGAAAAAAGCTTTTATATTAGAGTCCATATACATACTTTTTTTTTTTTTAAATAATTTTTTTGTATTCACACCTGTGTAACTAAGTAATTAGTTGATGCGCCTCACCTGCAACCATTCATCCTGTGGCCATGTGTTCACTTCCTACTGGATGTTGCAAAACAGTCATTTATTATAGCTATTACCTCGAGTTTGTAAACGTTATGTGTTATATATGTATTTCTTGTTTAAATGTTTTTTTTTTTACTAATCGAAAACACAACAAAAATTGTATTTCTTTCTTCATCTAGCATTTTTTATTTATTTTTTTTAGATTAATGTGCAGCGGTCTGTTAATCGCCCTGAGTGGCACCTCAGCTGGCCAATCAGATTCCAGGGTTGGCCCATAGGGTTGGTCCGTTGTTTAAAAAGTACCACACAGGCCTGTATTAGGCCTGTAGTGTTGGTTCTGAAATGGTAACACAAGAAGCAGAGA